>NC_090596.1:1550000-1922500 GCF_000497125.1 Spironucleus salmonicida
GCATTAACAGTTTTATATTTATTTTACAGTCTACTAAATATAATGTTAATCATCCTTGAAAAACACGAGCATTTCAGCTAAATAAGTTAAAATAGAATTTTTAACACCTTTGATATCCCCACATGTTAAAAATAAACTCAAACAAAATTAACACTCGTCATGTGAAATCTATTCCTTTTCTTTTGTTGACTTACTGGATAAAGCTTCGAGACTTATAGCAGCTCTGTTAAGTTCGTTGGCTAAATATCCACCATCTCCTACGCTTCTAGTAATACCAAAGATTCTGCTTTACCGTAGTCTAAAATCATAACTTTTCTTAAATTCATTGACAATGGCACTAAGACTGGTAATTTCATGTAATATAGGTCTTATTTCATCTTACTTTAACAGTAACTCTGATAATTTATTTGTATCTGTCGTTCTAGGAGGCTGCATATCTAACTATAATTATCTTGTTAGAGGCGGTATTTATTATATCGAAGTCATTTAGTCTAAAGGCAAAAATCTTTTGGCTGTTTAAGATAATGTAAAGAATGAGAAAGGATATTCATTGTCATCTATCGCTAATAAACCGTTTTAAAATGACTTGAATTATTATTCAATATAAGACTAAAACGATAACGGTGGAAGTAAACCAGATGTAATATCAGTTGATCGGTCACAAATAATGATATGTACATTATGTTATTATTCTGTTATATGTTATTAATTTAATTTTATCGATTATTATATTGCACTTGAGAACTAAGCTGCTTTAGATGATGATTTTTAATATGATACAGATACATTCTTCTAGTTTAGTGATTAGATGAATGAAGTAAACTATTAAACATCTTTTGCTAAGACAAGATTATCCATTACAGGTTGATAATCAATGTGAATTGCTCGTAATGTTGATATAATACCATGTTTATCACTTTACGCTATAATTTTTATGACTTCCTCAGTCAATGATTAGGTGAAATTTATATGAGCATATTTAAACTTTTGCTATTATTATGTGAAAGAACTTTTAATTAGTTCAATATTTTATTATGTAGGTTATACAAAAATAATGCTTTATACAAAATTTGAGCAAATAACTTTTGGTAATTCTTGTAGGGTAAATGTTACTATCACTTAATCCTGAGATATTTTGTTTTAAGTAAAGCAAAGTGAAATGATCTATAAAGTAAAATTATCTAAAATTAATACTTTTGGTCCAATTATTTTAATTCCTTCAGAATTCTAAAAAAGCTGTTAATATACATTTTATACTAATTATGAAACTTACATTATTGTTTACTTTTATAATGATAATTATAAACATATATAATTAAGATAGTGATTCTTAGTCTAAATAAACACAATTTTAATTATATTCTAATCAAATATTATTATTAATTGCTATATAAACCACTGTTTAAAATACACATTATTATACATTTTTAAGATTATACTAATTTCCGCTCCATCTTTCAGCATAATGAGCTGTTTTTCAAAGTCTCCAAATTCTATTTTTATTGCCGAAGAGATACATATTTCGACAACTTTATAAAAATAAACAGAAGATTAGACATATTAGTCTTTTTATAACAATATAAATAACCTTGAAACTTGCATTAGTAATCTGAAGAGTTCTAAATCACCAATTGAATCCGTTAGAAAGGCAACAAAACAGCCAAGCCAAGAAAACTTAATGAAAGCCTATGAAGAAACTTTAGAAATAGCAACATTTTTGTATAAATTATTTGTTGCATGGGACGAGGCAAATACTGTAATTGTAGAAATAATAGATATGTTATGTTAAGTTGGTGACGGTAATTTTTCAACAAATGAAAGTCTTAATCATTCAAAATTAAAAGAAGAGCGGAGCAAGACCCTTCTGATGTTCATTTTAATTATACAAAAGAATATTGCTGAAGCTACATAGTCATTAATTTCAAGTTAAATCAGTAATTATATTTCATCTTATAAGCGTGTTAGAACTTAACTAAAAGGATAGCAATTCAATGATGATTCAGTTTACAAATTTATTACTAATAACAATTAATTCCATTTCCTATTCAACTAATTTGGTTCAGCATAAATGCTCGAGTTTAGATTTAAGAGTACTTTATCGGCATCAGACGATGTTAAAATTTAGAGAATATATGCTATTCTTTCGGTGGGATCAGCTCTATATTCTATTGACTAAAAGGCAGGTGTTTTATGCCACTCTGTGGCACATATGTTATTATACTCATAGACAGATGCAGGTCTTATTTCCATCAAACGGAGTAATTTAACATCACCGTTTGTACTAGCAATTCTAGACAATTCATAATTCATTTAACTGTAGCCTCAAATAAGGGATATTTTACTAGGCGTTTTAAAAGATTCAAGATGCGAAAAAGTTGAAAGTATTACTTAGCACCCAGATGCTGATAAGAAACTGCTTAAAGTATTTAAATGATCTGTGAAATTTTATATTACCACTCCAAAAATGAGTTAATTATTTACATCAGACTCTGAAATTGAGAAGATTGATTCTATAGTATCCTGTATTTAAAAATCTGGAATACCTAAAAATGCTAATATAGTAAGATTTGCTCATTTAGTAGATCCGGAAGTTAAAGGATTAGATTTGCCCAGTAAGCTGAAAGTTTACTATGCTGGCCCTCTATCATTAATTGTAAAATAAACTTTTGATAAAGCTGGTTTTATATCAACAAGAGACTAAACGTTAAAGTTTAATGTTTGTTGGGGAGCCCCAAAACCGATGGAATGGTATTAGACACTTGCCCCGGGTTAAATCATAAATTAATGGCCAGGATCTGCAGCATTAGGTAACAAAGGTGTCATGGCTAGATGTGGAAATACTGCAAACAAAAGAGATGAGAGATTTGATGTTTGGTAGAAGACATTTGTTCTACCATCAGATTCAGTATCACTTTAGCGCGAAATGGTGGACTACCCACTAAAATGGTTTATCTATAAGCCAGTTAACGCAAATAGAGGTGAAGGAATAAAATTGGTAAGGTCTGGGGATCGAATCGATTTTACAAAAGATGTTGTCGTTTAACATTATATGAAAAATCCATTATTAGTTAATAGTCGAAAATTTGATTTACGAATATATGTTTTAATAACATCTATTGATCCACTAGTAATATATGTTTACAAAAAAGGGCTAGCTAGATTTGCCTCTAAAACCTACGAGAAACCTTCGAGAGCTAACAAACGTTAAAACCATATTCATCTAACAAATTTTTCTTAAAATAAAGGGGAAGTAACTGACTTTCCAACAAAAATTGAGTTGCATGATATCTTAACTATTCTATCTTAGAATCCTTAATTGTTTGATGAAAAGGCGAGTGTTTCAACTGATAATATTTATGAAAAGTTACTTAATGAAATTCATAGAACTGTAAGGTTAGGTATTTTGGCAGCTGAACCTAAACTTTATTAAGCTGCTCATCAGGCATAATGTGCTCACTCATTTCCTAGGCGTTGCTTTGGATTATATGGATTTGATATTATTTTTGATGTTCTGGGTAATCCTAAATTATTAGAAATGAATATATCACCTAGCACAGAAACTAGCACTGATATTGATCTTGAAATTAAGAGTAAGCTAATAATTGATATTATGGATTTAGTAGGCGTAAATGTTCCAAAATTAATACCTTAGTTTGGCGTAAATAATGGAAGTTAAAGAAGTAACTACTTGCCAAAGGCAAAAGGGTTTTTAGGATTCTAGTTAGAAGCTGGTGAACTTAAATATAGCAATTAAACAAATTTTCAGAAAAAATTAGATACAGAAGATCTAACTAGATTTGAAAAACGTGTTCTATAGCAGATTATTGACGAGTAAACCAGACTAGGTGATTTTTAGCGATTATTGCCGGATCAAGGATATAGAAGCTACTATGAATCTGAAAGGTATCTTAATAATCTGGTAGAATGTTTTGTCGAGTATGGGTTGAAAGGTGAATTGTGAGTTAGTGTTATATATTAAATTATATAATAGATTAAATAATGCCTAGATAATTTATATGCTTAGACTGGGTTAAAGGTAGATGCTCAGGAGATGACTGCCCAAGATATCATAATATTCCCGATTTAAATTTTGAAAAAGATCTTCTTTTAATTCATGACTGTTTTGGAAGGTAAAGGCCATATGAAATAGATAAAAAAGGAAATAATATTGGTTCATTTTCATTAGATAGCAAAAGCATTCGTATATATAATTTTAAGAAATCAATTGAATTCAAGTCTGAACATGTCTGTGATCAACAAAATGGATTTTTAATTATTACTTTCGACCTAAGAGCTGCAAGTGAATATTATCGTGAACTACTAAAGGCCAATAATATTAAAGTACAATGGCAGATCAGATGAAAATATTTTTGGTTTGTTTGTGATTTTTATGGTTCAACTATTTTCTTATAATCGCAAAATATATACTTTTATCAATTTTAAACATTAATATAAATTTTATATATAAGTAAATAAATTATATTATTAACTTTACATTCCACTTAAAATGAAAATCGCTATAGCATGTGACCATGGTGGTTTTGAGCTCAAGTAATTCATCCAAAACTCACTTAAAGATACGCATACCATACTTGATCAGGGAACTAATTCCAACACATCAGTAGATTACCCTGATTTTGCATCCGCTGCATGTTAACTTGTACTAACCAAACAGGCTGATTGTGCAATTTTGGTATGCGGAACTGGTGTTGGTATGTCAATTGCTGCTAATAAACATAATGATATCCGCTGTGCACTTTGTACTAACGAATTTGAGTCTGAAATGACTAGAAGACACAATAATGCTAACGCACTTGCTTTAGGTGGAAGAGTTATCGGTCAAGAACTAGCTCTCCGCATTGTTAATACGTTTTTAACAACAGAATATGAAGGTGGTAGACACCAGGCCAGATTAGATAAAATCAAAGCTATTGAGGAGGCTCAGAAGAAGTGAAGTGATGATTAACATCTAATGTCTATACATGTTCACTCAATATTATACATCTATGAATTTCGCATTTTGATGATGCTACTGTTGACTTCTTTTTGTCTATAAATATGAGGCTAGATAACATCACGAGAAAAAGGGATCATTTATGCCGATTTAAGATTTAAATCAGACTAAAAATTAAATTCGAAAGTATCGTGACTGGATATTTTACCAGTTAAAAACTTTCGGTGTGATTTTTTTGCACTTGGAAATACTTAAAAGTTGATATTTAAGATTCTTCTTGATATATTATCAATAAAGAAGAAATCAGTTCGTTTTACTTACTAAAAGTTAGGTTTCATTGCTGTAATTTTTTTAGGGACATATAAATCTGAAATATCATTTAACTCATATTCATGATACTTATTTTTAAAAGCAGTATCTCTATCCTGGGCATTTAATATCTACCACACAATATTACTCTTATTTGTAGAGGCTAATACTAATTAGTGCTTGATAAACTCAGATTCTGTAGAAAGTTATTTAGATGACAGTCTACCTCTCACTTTATTATTTGTAGGGTGGAATTCGCCACTAAACCGGCCAATACCAGTATAAAAAGCTATAACTGGAATTGCTTTTAATGTTATCCAAGGTAAAAACGAGCCATCATCATTCACTATATTGAATTTCAACAAATCCGGTATTACATCTAAAACGTGCATATCTAAAGAGTTTATTTCTTAAGTAATAAATAAATAATAATTTTGATCTTCAACTATGGCTAGTTGTACGAATTATATTAAATATTCCATACACTGTGGTATTTTGGAGTCAAAATAAAATATGACGATATTTTACCCTTCTATCCAATCGTAAGCTCTATTATAAAATAAAAATTAACGTGTTTCGTAAGGCGTCAGTGTATGTTTATTTGAATGATTAAACTTATTATCTTTAGTCATTTATGCGGAAACGATAAATTATCATATTACTATATATTTAAAATATTTGGTCACTGATCTTTTATTTTAGCAATACCTGTCGGAGGTACATATTTCTTATAACCAGAAATTACGTCCCAAATGAACATAATATCTTTTGTTTCAATAATTAGCTATCCCCTAGCTATCGAATTACCGACTTAACAACTTATTACAAATTAACTCAATTTACCAGCATGTAATGTTTAGATACCACTTGCTCCAGGCTCTAAAATACCACGTTCTGGGCTAATTGAGAATCTATCCGATGAGCTAGGCGTGAAATAAGCCCTATATTCAGAATATACGTTCAATATATTCTGAGTTTACAAAATATACTCTCCAGGTGTATGTCCGTTCGGCAATTCTACTGTTAGTAAACCTTCTGTCTTCGGGTCATCAGCAAAAAGCTGAATAGGTAACTTGTATCTTCCACCCTCTCTAGTTGATATAACAAATAGTACATCACATGCAAATGGCTTCAATGGATAAAAGGTGAATGTAACATTTCTTCTTCCAATATTTGGAAGTGGAGACGATAACCTAGAGGTGGGCGTCATCAAACTAGTCCAATTAGCAGTTAAAGATCTGCGAACAGTAGCAGGAATGTCATCAAAAACCGAAGTTGGTTCGGTGATATTTGCACATTCGAAGTCAAAAGTTACGTCATCCAGATTTTCGATCTAGACTTCTGGAGGTAGTTGAACAGTTTTTAAAATTTACTATCTACTAGATGTGGATAAAAATGCTAACGGTTATCTATGAGTATACTCCCCAATACAGTCAATAGTATATTCAAAAGGTAAAAATTCAGCGTCTGCAATGTCCCAATTTGGATTAATTAATATCCTAAAAGATGTCTATAAGACGTTTAATTTTTTGGGAATGAAAATATATTTAATATAGATCATCTAACTCGGTTCCAGAAGCTGATCCTTGCATGTAAATTGAAGCTCTTACAAGTGTTCATACTCAAATTTAACACTTGCACGTGATAAAAATGGATTTTTGAATGCAATTTAACCAGATGTACCTTAATTAAGCTAAGCATAGACCTTGATAATCGGAATTTCTGACTATAAAGTACCTTCCCCATTAATGTTATATCTACTTTAATAGATTACATTTCCTTTAACATCTTTTCCGTATATATTAACTATACAATTCTCAACTTCACCAATTTTGCTAGGTTTGTATTAAATCTTAATTTATTTTTCTTCTCGAGAATCTAAAGTAAATCTAATATTTTAACACTTAAATGACTCTTAATTACTTAAATTCACATTATATAATACTGAAAAATCAAACTTATCGTTAACAATCGAAATATCGGTGTCAATACCCTGACCTATTAGTGCCTTTACGCTTACAGTCTGAGAATCAATTTCAGTGGTGTCAAATTTAAGATTATACCAAAATTCACCACATTACTCAGAAGAGAATTTGATAGTCCCCTAATAATTTTATTAAGCATATGGCAAGAATTAAATTTCAAATTCTGATGTAAGTTTAGGTTATACTTTTAATATAGGTTGATAGGATAAAACATATGAAGGAATATCTTAATGTGCTACATAGAATGTTGCTACCTTATTTGAAGGGTTTTAAATAGTTGCCTTTACCATAATGGGTTGAGAAACTTTGGTCTTACCTTCAAGTATTCCTGAAGCGTTTCTGGGGTTAATTTTAAGAGAAAAATTATAGTGAACATAAGTTCCATCTGATTTGTTTAAATAAAGATGAGATAAATAATTCCCTGATACATAATGACAAGCATAAATATCAATTTGCCCTGTTTATCCTGGTTAAACCTCATACTATTCTTATCCAGCTCTAAATATATCAGCATTCTCTTCAAATTTAGGATAAATCATTACAGGTGCCTGAGTAGGATTAATATACTAAATCTAATGGCATAACTCCTACATTACTGCGCATTCTAAATTAATCACTGCTTTAGATTTTGGCTCAGTGGCCTTAGCCAATATCACGTAATCTCCAGCTAAAATATTTGTATTACTCTATCTGATAACCAATTTTTAAGTGCAATCTATTATCCAACTTGGATTAAAACTTAAATTGATTATTCGCTTGTCATTAGGTTGAACAGTGAATGTAAGCTCATCAACTGACTAGTCGTCTATCAAAAAATATTCAATTTTTGTCGACTAAAATGTCAATTAATACTCCTAGATAGAACTCTCTACATTGGTAACCGTGAATTGATAGCTATCACGCTCACCAACAATACATTATAAATGTACCTTGACCTCCTCAATTCGCTTCAAAACGTTTAAAATGATTTCATAAACTCTCGTTATATTATCTGTCAAAATGATCAGTTTGTATAAATACATGTCAGCTATCATTTTAGCCTTATTTTATGCCTACAGTATAAAACTGTGGGTATTTGCATTATATGTGCAACTTAACTAATTCGTATTGCCGATTGGCATTAGTGCAAACTTAAGCATATCGGTGTTGTTAATCTTGTCAAGTAGATTCAAATCAGTTGCTGATATAGAAAATTATTTCAATTCGCTTGCTTAACACACCAATTTGACCGTCTATGCAGCGTCAGGAAGAAGGCTAAAGCCTTTAATTTCAAACATTTTTTAACCTACATTTTCATCCTAAAGAGTGATTGTGCTGATATAAAGACCAGGATGTGTTGGACTGAAAATTAAATTTAAATTAGCTTTTCCATTACCTTTTACGTTCAGAACCTTTTCAGTTTTGATACTAACTTGAGATTTGCCCTCTCTAATATTTGATTATTTAGAAGTTTTTTGAACGTCGATAGGATAGAATTTTTCAGTTGTAGAAACTTTGTATTTTGCGTCGATTTAGGTAATATTTTCAATAGAAATGGAAAGTTTGGTTGAGCTGCTTGCAAAGCACTCCATTTCGATAGCTTTAGATACACTTTTATCCTAGACGGTAACGTGCACAAAAATATTATTTGGCAGCTGAAGTTGTTTTATTGCTTCGAAAACTGGTGTTAATTGTACTATAAAGACCATTTGCTTCAAAAAGTTAGGTTTAATTTGAACATTAAAAGCGTTCGTCTACTTTGTTTCAACAATAATTTGGTTCAAACTGAGACCAATATCGCAAGATTAGGTTGTCTAAATTGGATATTGGAACTAGATATTATATTTAAGAGCTGATTTGTAAGGATTTGATACCTCAATCGCCTGCTGGATGTTTTCTCCTAAGAATGTTGTGACTTTCAGCGATTTGCTTGGAATCAAGCTTGGGAGAGTTAGATAAAGTAAACTAGCTAGGATTTTTGTGCAAAAAATATTATTCATTATATTTTACTCATTGATTTAAACTTAATAGAACATATCTACATTGCACATAAAATTAAACTGGTTGCGTAAGAACATGCAAATTTCCTTCCAAAGCTCTTTTCTACATAACTAAAAGGTTTACCATGATTTCTCAGAGATTTCTATTGGCTTAACAGTCAACTTATAAAGTTAGTTAAGCATAAAATCGGTTTAATTTCGTGCCAATTTTGTATCTGCAATTTTTTAGGCATTGTTAATGACATCTTCGACTTTTTACGCCAAATTAACTTGAGAGGGTGCAAAACTTAAAATACATAGCCCGATTTCCACACCAGAAATTAGTGATTTGAAATCTAAAATTTATATATCAAAATTTGTATTAAAAATCTAGAATTTTGCATAAAATTCAATGAATTTCAGCGTTAAATCCTCTATTTCTGATGGAACCATTTTCGTGAAGAATTTACTCTAGGTCGCTCTATCAAAAATTTAACTGTTAATGGCTTTTTTGAATTGGAATTCGCTTGACTCTCCCAAAATCCAATTTTTAAATTTATCTTAAGAAATGGATAAATTAGTTTTCTGAACATTTAATAATGATATTTTGACAATTTCTTATAAAACGAAAAACCAAGCAGATTAATGACATGCTTGGTGCACAAATTTCAAAAGGTTAGTAAGTATTTCAGCGTTTTAAGAAGAAATTAATGAGTTAATAAGTGAAAATTCGGTCTATTAGTCGATTGTATATGCATTCGTTGCAAGTATTGCGATGCTCTTCTTCGTATAAGCTAGGAAATCTGACTGAGATAAAAGAAGTGAAAAATGGATGTTGTTTAACATTGCACCGTGTATTTTAAGAGTGTTCAAAAATGATTCGTAGCAGCTTGCTAAAAAGTCGACTTTTTACGTCTCAATTGTTGGAATATTTTAAACTTATTTGAGAGTAAAATTGACTGATTTACCATAAGTTTACGCTACAAAAATTAAAAATTACTAACTTCTATTAGTAATATTTGTAAAGTACGAAGGGAAAGAATTAACTTTTTATCCATAAAACAAGTTAATCGTATTAAGTAATATTTAAAGTCTATTTTAGTTGTCAGAAATATCAATTATATCTGTTAAGTATGGTATAAAAGGACTAAATGGCACTTCTGAGCTCAGTAACTACTTGAAGCAATTCATCCAATAAAATTGAACTCTTGATAATTTCTAATCATATGCTGGATTCAACTTAGTAATAAACGGTCCTTAAATGAACTACTTTACAACCTAATTAACTAGTTTGTTCTAATTATTTGGAAATGTACCAGTTATAGGATTCACCAAAATATATTCATAGTTAAATTGTGATTATTAGTTCTTATAAATTGCGTCGTAATTTTAAGAAATTGCATATTCTGAAAATTCAATAAATGGTTTAGCACTAACTGATTGTAATGCCAAAAGTAATGTCTTAGAAATACCAAATTTCATCAATTCAGCTGGTTCTAAATCTGGATTTTAAGTATAGTAATTAATAGTTCTAAGCTAGTCGTTTTCATAAGTATTGAGAACATTATTCAAATTATATTCTATAAGTTGGAAATCATCATTGTATGCGTTTCCAGAGATGAACACGTAGTAAGGCACATTATTGTCATCTAAAAATGCGATTTTACTGTTGAATGATATAGGGAACGCTGAAACAAAGGATACTACAACAGGTAAATACTTAATCATATGATTTATTACATTACCGAATGGCCAGATGACGTTGAAAGCAATTTTTGAAAGTTCTGGTGGAAAATACATTTATAATCTAGTATTTTATTTAAATCCAACGTTATAAATATTGAATTAAATTCTTGACGGCTAGTTGACTACTGTATTTGGGAAGAAAAATAGTTAGTTGTCAAAGACTAAATTTTTATGAATAGCAACGGCATTAAGTTAAATATTTAATGAATCGGCAGTAAGATAATTTTAGCGTTAAAAGAAACTAATAGTGCCTTCTGATATATAATAGATTTTAGCATTTGCTACATGTTGTCCAACTACTGTTGGTGAAAAATAAATTCTAATAGAAACTGAATCAAATGAAGATATTTAACCAAATGGTTGGGAAATTGAAAAAATGTTATCATTAATCATTTCATCATTTGCATTATAAAGTACAATTGTATAGTAAACTGGATTAGGTGTAGTATTAGAAATATTAATATCAGATGAGAATAACCCTGTATTTGCAAGATATTTCATAAATGGTATTTCTTTTTACAATTCTTCTTTTGAAAGCTGCTACCCACCTATAGAAGTGAACAATTCTTAATATAATTGTTTTTAAGAGGAGGGGGATGCTAAAATAGATTGCTTATAACCATTATCTGAAACTTTGATTCCAAAATCAACTTATGCATTAGATAGTGTGATTACTGCATTTTAAGAAGAAAATAGATATTTTAATTAATTATTATAACCAAAGCAAGACGAGTCTGTCATATTAGCATATTTCTGGCCTAAAATCCAGAAGAATAAACTTTATTCAATGTTTTATTCTACTTACGAAATAATTAATTAAATATTAATGACACATTATTATCCGACAGGTATATTTATGTATAAAACTTTTCCAGGTTATTTAATCTAAATTTCGGCATTATTTCTATATATTTATCCACCATACGCATCATTAATATTTACATTATTCATAATATTATTTAAATATTCTGTATAATTATCGTCTTTACAATTTTTGAAAACTGGCAAATTGTATTTATACGCTAATTCAGTTAACATATTGTCTGTACGCTAGGTTGCCTATGGAGAAGGAGAACGATCATTATTAAATTATTGCCCTTAGTACATTGAAAACATGTTAATCATTTCATCATATTAATATTAATTAAATGTAACGTTGTTGTCTTGAGTTTCTTAAAGTGTAATAAACTAGGCATGTGATGCATCTACAAAAATACCAGCTGCCACCTTGCCTCTATTTGTCAATACTAATTTTTATGTATTGGTCACATTAGTTACAACATGTGCAACATAAATATCCTTTACTGGTAGCATAACACTGTCTTCACCTTAAGATATTGATTATTGATTTCTAGTAACAACTGACTAGCTAACCGGTACGGATGGAGGATTGCTAACTATATTAGTTGTATATTTCTCAATCATAACATAAGCTACTTCGACAGCACCTTTAATATTCAATGAGATTGTCTCCCCGCCTATTATCTTAGTTTAAAGCTAAATATTAAAATTACCCAAAGTCTATGCAATAAAACTTAACTAAACACCGGCAGAATCTTCGGCTGAAATTTCTCCTCTTTAAGAATCTAACACTAGTTAGATAAAATTCTAGCTATTATTGAACTCATTTTGCAAAATCTCATAAAATAATGGAAATTATGCATTTTTATTTTATAATGTGATATTGCTTTAAATCTACTATGATACCGTTATTAATCCTAAATCAATTTATTTCTCAAGAATATTTGCTTTGCCAGGATTTAACTTAGTGATTATTGGAATGTAATAAGACGTTCCTTTTTCGAACGAAATTTCTAAAGTATTTGTGATGATAGGTTCTTGTGACGGAATCCATTCGACTTTACACTCAATTGTTGAGTTTACTGGAATTAATATATCAGTAAACTCTAACTTAATATCATCACCTGTTTATTATAAAGACAAGTAGGTTTAAACATCAGATGTACCAACATTAGTTAACATTAATGTCTAACAAATTCTCTTTTAAAATGCATTCTCTGAATTAAGATTAAAAAACATGCAATCCTAGGTTTATTCCATATCAAATCTAGGTTATTATAGAACTTTCAATACTCTAGCTAACGTTTCTTAATTCTAGGTATTATTAAATAACTTATAATTACTTCTTAGTTAAGGTCTGATAACTTCTGCTTTAATATTTAATTACTAGTAGAATTAATCATTAATAAAAACTTAAATTTTATCATAGAATTTTTTATTAAGATCTGAGAATAGAACTTATATTCCGAAACTAGTATAACAACCTGGGGGTAAATATTAAGGATTATTTAAAATAATAAACTCGCAAGATTATACATCATCTTCTTTAGGCTGATAAGCTAACTCTACTTTAACATAATTTTAAAGATCATTAGCAATTTTATAGTACTTCGTACAAGTAGTTCCGACTGTGACTTGGTTAAATTCGAAATCAGTTGTTCCTGTTGTAATTATTGATAATTATCTTTATGCTAACTTGACTTTGCATTCATCGTGTATTTTATTGAATTAAATTGCATCAAATGCAGATTAGGGGTAGGTTTTATTTGTGGGTAAAATATCATTTTAAAGCGCTGGACGCTTTTTCGGTTAAACCATTTAATCAACCATATCAATATTCTCATTAATTTTTTATTAAGTTCTATCAATTATTTTAGGATTTTACTTATAAGTAAAAGGTGCCGAATCATATGCAGTATCCCCAAGCCCTAAATCAATATGATCATTGTATGCTGTAACTTTGGTATGATGAATTTCTACATCATCGGAATCTTCTTCATTCATGTATTTTTTACAATAATTTGTATTCTGAAGTTATTCTAACTTTGAAGCTTTATAAGTACCGTCCATACCCAGATTTTATGCAGCTATTGTGTCTTTAAATTTGCTTAATGTAATAGTATTCGTCATTTCTAAAGGTAAAGCTTCCTTTTAAACCCTTGAATCGACTTTAGAAATTGTTTACTATAATTTTTTAGGAAGTTAATCTTTATTTACTAGTAAACCAATATTA
The DNA here is from genome assembly GCF_000497125.1 of Spironucleus salmonicida. NCBI lineage: Eukaryota > Fornicata > Diplomonadida > Hexamitidae > Spironucleus > Spironucleus salmonicida. The sequence continues at coordinate 1,563,987 of NC_090596.1, forward strand.
ACATTGTAATACGAATTTCCTATATTAATATGGAAAAATCCATCGAAATCTGTTAATGAATTTGGTTCATACGATAATTAAAAGATTCTGCTTTCTTTAGGCTATAAAGTAAATGTCATATCAGAATTTATCTTGAAACCAGGAGGTAATTACATTTCAATTCTCACCGGATAATGATTCATACTCTTCATCTCAAAAAACTTCTCTTAATTTCTTTTGAAATGAAATTCATGATCAGAGAATACTACAAGGGGTCTTCTGCTTTAACTCTAGACTATAAGCTCACATGCAACCTACTTATCACCTTTAAAAATACTCAAAAACTAGACTTTAGCTTGAACGTCAAAGTCATCAATTTTAGGAGTAAAATACATAAATTCTGATCCATATTCTTTCAACTAGTCATTTGTAGCCGTCTCAGCTTTAGTATAGTCCACACCACCTAAAATTCTATCCCAATCTTTAAAATTACAATACTTCATAAAAGAGTTAGCCCTTTCAGCCAAATTCAAAGATTACTTTGGGGTAAAGCATAATTATATATCAATTGATTTATTGGCTGGGATTGTACCTTAACTAGGTAGTATTTTATAATGTGATGCCAAAAATGTATAAAATTTCTATTTCTCTTCTTCAGATGCAAAATTTTAAGAACGAGATTTAAACTCTATAATTTATGTTACGGAATCAAAAGATAAAGGAAATGGTGAAACGTTGCATAATGTATAATTTTATGTTTATTTAATATAAAATAAGGATTGGAATGTTGTATATTAAACAGGTGCATTATTATTAGTTAAAATCAAAGAAGGTGCTTATATGGAAGCAGTAACCCTATATGATAATTCATTAATTTCTAACAAATATTAAACAACATTAACTTTAGATGAATTGATATAAATAGGAATCTATAATTCTTCTAATGCTGCAATCTTACCAGATGATTGCTCAATGTCAAGGTTTAATTTATCACCTAAAATCTAGGTGATTTTTATTGCATAATCCCCAGAGCCAGTTCCAGTATTTCTTATTTTTAAGATTTTATGAATTTCTTAATCAGTAGGAATGATTCCAAAGTCAATATCATGAGCTTGTAACTTAACAAATGTTGTGATACCATTTAATGCAATAACGTACTTTTCTGTAGGAGTTGCAATAGTAAATGTATCCGCTAGCTCTACATCACCTGCCATAGCATTTAATTCAACTGGAACCTGCATCGATAAACCTGGAGCAAGTTAAGGAAGGTTCTAGAATTAAATTCGAAAATTCGAGGTTTTTGGCTATGTTGCACGTATTCTGACAGATTATAAGGTTGAATTTCTGATGTTCAGAACTTGAATTTATTTTTATGCATTAGCAATGTCATAAAATACTAACTTATCAGTAGAGATTTCAAGCGACATAATTTTTGCGGATCATATAAAGTTAGTATTATTGTATAATACTATTAAATATTATTTTCTTTATTATAGAATATTTTATAATAATAATTGAAAATTCCTTCCAGTTTTCACTTCAATGGAGGCGAGAAGACTGCTGGAAGATTATTTCTCAGATACTAAACTTTTCCTCTTTAAAGAAAACAATGATTTGTATACATCTCATAAAGGTTTAATCCCTCTTGAATAGGCTGCAATATTAGCGAAAACTAATGTCAATATTTTAAAATCTGCAATAAAGGACTCAAAAACTTTAAAGATCGACGAAAATAGTTTGTAAAAAATATTACCCCCTTAATAGCCTACTTTAGCATCTTAAACCATTATTTTTGGCCCTTTTAGTAAATTTACACCATAAAAGTTCATAAAATTATTTGCGCTAAAATCTGGATAAGTATGTCCAATGTTAGCTAATTCTTATCTTTATGAAGGTTGTAAATTAGTATTTATGATTTTCAGAAGTATTGAGGATAAGGCTAAGTTCATTAAAAACTATCCTGAAACTGTTTAAGAAAAGGATTATGATTTTAAATTAATTGATAAAATTTGGGAGGGTGTTGACGTTTATCGGCCAACTTTGAACAATAAAGATTTTGCAAGAATTCATAAATTATTGAAAGGTAAAAGCGTTTGCTACACACCTTTAGAGAGTAGAATTAGAGGATTAGTTTTTGAAAAGGATGAAGAGTTAGAAGAACAAAAAGCTGTTAAAAAATAAAAAGAATACGAAAAGAATGAAAAATAGAAATTTGAAAAAAAGAAAGCCAGATTTGAAAAGAAAGTCGAGGATAAAAGAGTTAGCAAAGATTTTAAACAAGGAAGACAAGACAAAAAGTGAAATAACAATCATTCATTCTCCCCCTCTATATTTTCCCTATAAGTCTCTTCAATACATTCTATATTCTCAAGGTCTCCAATGATTTATATTTTTTCTAGATTGTTTAATTCTTAAATATCTTAATTTTTGATATCTTAATTTTCAACATATGTACTCGTAATAATTTCTTAATTGCTTGTATGCAATATATTATTATCTTTGATCTATGAAAATTCGTCTTTATCCTGTTAGCATTATTATTATTCTTCTACATCCGTTTCTAATTCTAACTTTAACGCACACTCTTCTTCGCCTTCATAAGATTCTTCACTTTTTTAAATATAATCCAATTCGCCTTATTAAATGCACTACTACGCTAGACTTTCATATCTTATAATGGTGATATCTTATTATTATTCAGATTTTTAATACTCAGTTGGAATACTTATATTGTTTAAACTCTACTTAATTTCAATATCTTACACTAAAGTTTACCCAGTATGGATGTCGAGATGCAGGTCTTATTCAGTGGTGATTGTTTAGTCATTATTGATTATGAGATATGAGTCAGATTAAACTTCATTAGATTCTTAATTATAAGTTATAAATTAACTTCCTGTCTAAATTTCACAATCAATGAACTAATTTTAGTATAAATTTACCTATATTTCGATATGATTCTACTATTCTTGAATAGTTTTTCTTATTTCCTTACTGGATCTAATTTTTTCTAATATTTACTAATTTTCGACTTCATAATCAACAATTTAACGTTAAATTTATAATAAATTTTACTAGATTGTTAATGAATTAGCATAATTATCGTCTTTTTATAAAAGGGTAAGCTTACTGTTCAATTTAATATTCAATTATTTTTATGAATATATATTAAGTAAACGGTCTGAAATTTATTCTGTATATAAAGTAGATTGATTTGTTCTTTTCTATTAAAGTAATATTAATTTTTCGTGTAAGTTCTTTTTCACACGAACAAAAAGTGGGTCTAAACTATTATTTAATTCTTTTTAAGTTTATTGCATTTTCAGGTATATTTATTGCATATATATAATATACACTTTAAAAAACTTATCTTTATATAAATGCGGTAAATTAAAGTATCCTTAAATTAAACACTTTCATGTGCAAAAGATATTACTTAACTGCTAGTCATAATCGAACTATATAAGACACCAAATAATATGGTACATTAATCTAGAAATATTACATTTAATCCATAAATAAAACAAGCATAGGAATAGTCTTTCCTAACACCAGAACTTTACTACAATACCAAACCCAAACTTTATTGTTACTTTTAGCTAAAGAATGGTGAAATAGCATCACGAGATTCTAAGGAAATTAATTTTAGTCAATAAGAAACATTTCAGTTTTAATTAAATTAAATTGTTTTTACTATCGACTTAGGAGAAATGATACCTCTCAAAAACCCAATGTAAATTGCTAAGTTATCTATGAAATAGTTGAATTTAGAGTATTTTTCTTAAAATTTTGGTCCAATATTTTAAGAATTAAGACTTATATTTAGAATAGGAAATTATCTTAATAGCGGAATATTAAGCAATTCTGATCAGGAACTTATTGTTTATACAATTGATAATGTATAACCTAGTATTGAAATTTAGGGTTGTTTAGACAATACCTGGGTTAATTTAGTTATTTTAACACTTGATAAATAATCTGTTCCCGCTACTTATTAGTTTGACTAGTTGTTATAATGTACTTAATTTACTAAAAATTAAATTAGAGCTATAGATAATCTTAAAAGCATTAAAATAGATGAGCCAGATAAAGAAATGATGCTTTCAAATTATATAGGTAATCATTAGCATAAAATATCATATAAATATAAAACTGCTGAAAAAGTAATTAATGCACTACTCAAAAAATTTGAAAAAGAAAACAAAGGTCTTAACTTTGATTACCAGAAAATTTCAGAGTAACCATTATAGACAAAAGTTAGTTTTACTCTTCAAATATCTTTGCCATTTTTGGATAAAGAAATTAATAACTATAAGCAGATGAATGTTATATATTCAGAAAAGGATAATACCATTCAGAAGAAAAAAGATGTTTTAACGCATTGTCTAAAATATGTCAATAAAGACTATCTTAAAAATGCATTTGCACTAGCTGTATTTGTTTCTGATGATTAGCTTATAAAAATGATTCCATAATCTTAGGCAAGGCCTGTTAGTTTACAAGGTACAGATGGAAATTATATAATTAGTTTTAAAAGTGCAGAAACATTCATGTCAGGTAGTTAAGCATCTGGTAATAGTATAGAGGCACCTCTTAATTTATTCGGAACAGTTTTTGCTAGTCCTTTATATTTCCCTGATAACAAAGTTGAATCTACAATTTCCAATGAGATTCTTTAAGTCATCTCAAATAATAAAACATATATTAAATCCTACAGCACGATTTTAGATATAATATAAGAAAGAAAAGAAGAATGTATTATTTAACTTCTGGCAAGTGATAGATCAACCTTAAATATGTAGATTAAATATTTAGGGGAAATAAAGATAAAGAAAAAGACTTAACAAGAAGATAAAATATAAGAATAAATTTAGATATAACAAAGACCAAAACAAGCAGCTCCACCATTTATATCCACAGTTTTACCTAAATAATAATTCATAGAAAGTATATAGACTGATAACGGAATGAAAACATTGGCTGTTGATGAAGAAGATGTAATTCCAAAACAATTTATTATTGATTCACAAAAAATAGTATATTTAGAATAATAACTATTAGAAAAAACAAAAGAAAATATATATCTTTTAAAAGAAAATGAAACTTTAAAATCTACTTAAAACTAGTTGTTTAATTAAGAAGTGGATAGAGATAAATCAGATCCGATATTTTTCGAACGTTAAAGCGAAACAATATCTATATCTGATTTGAATATCGCATAATACTATACCGGGTTAGATTTGATTCCACGTGAAATCTCAAGTAAGTAACAGTTAATGCATTACTTAGCTAATACATGTTCAACTAAGCGGTTAACATATGCAATAAGCAATCTATGCAATGAAATAACTCTTATATCAAAGGATGCTTCGAGAGTGAAAGCTAAGAACTAAGAGAATGAAGATGCACTAATTAATGAATAAGAACAGATTATTTAACATATGGAAAAAAAGATTTATTAATTCTCGTAGTTAATATAATAATTATAAGAATAATAATATAATATTGAAACTTTGGGGTAGTATTCGAATGTACACGCTCTGAAATGCCCTGAGCGTAAAGTAAATTCATAGCGTGGTAATTTTCCACCAACTGTGTTGCCTCCACTTTCTAAACCTGCTATCAATGATATAACTTCAGTGGATGACGACATTCAAAAAGCCTTAAGCCTTGCCAAATAAATAAAAATGCAATAATGATTATAATTTTTCACTTCTTCAACGTAACAGCGTTTAGCTTTATTTTTGTTTAAACTGTTTACCGTTCGCTTGGTGTGATTGCAGCAGTATCCAGAGTTCTAAGATTTGGAATAAGATTAATAACATAAAATCTGAATCCTTTTTATAGGACTAATGGATTGCCATGGATAGTCAAGGTGCGAAGTTTTTGGAATGTTGATAAAAATTACAATTTTTCAACATTTTCAATAAGGTTCCCATGCAAATACAATATTTTAAGATCTGATAATTGTTCTAGACCTGATAAGTTTGAAATCTTATTCTAAGAAATATCTAAATAGAGTAAAGTTTCTGGCCACCAAATAGCTTCATTTATCAATTAATGTAAACCAGTTAAACAAGTAAGTTCACAATTAGATAAGCTTAAACCTGACGTTTCAGGCCTTTTTGGCTTTTTAGCGTCCTAAGGACAACCTACAGGCCGTCTTTTATTACAGTTTGAGTCTTCTGGAAGAAGTTCATCTGGCTACTTAACAGCATAATTAGAAAAGTCAATTATATTCATTTTTAGTTTGCGCGAAATTGTGCAGTACTATAAACTATATAATATATTGAATACTATTTTAATGCCTCCAAAATCAAACTTAACTGCGGATGAGGAGAAGAAGATTCGTATTTTAAACTATTTTACCTCTTCAAACATGGTATTTTCAGCTGCTACATTAGATACTGTAGCTAAAGCTACTAAAGTATCGTCTATGATTATCAAAAATCTTGTGCAATCACTTGCCGATGAAAATTTAATTTGTACTGATAAAATTGGAGCTAGTACGAACTATTGGTAATTTTCTGGTACTGTTTAACGTGAAATTTAGAGTAAAAATGACAAGCTAAGAGCTTAGGCCGAAGCTCTTTAAAAGGAAAAAGACAAATTAATATCTGAGAACCAAAAACTGACGGACTAGAATTAACTTAATGGTGACCTAGGAGCATTAATCACAGAATTGAAAGAGATAAAAAGTAAACATGCTAAGATGTCAGAATTGTAAGCTTTATACGAAAAAAATTCTCCTGACTTATACATTAAACTTTTACAATGCTATAAAGAAAGCCTTGAACTAATTAATATGGAAACTGACAATATTTTTACTCTGAAACGCTATCTAATATAAAAGCTAAATATGGAGAAGAAGCAGGCAGAACAGCTTATTAGGATAAATGGCGACTTCGACTACTACGAGTGAAAATAAATATCAATCTTCATAATATCCATCTTTTGATGGAATAGTAGAATCCTTACCCTGTAAATGATCGATTTACAATAGTAAACCAAAGAGTGAATGTGACGCAAAAGCGGCTTGCAGTTTTCTAGATCCTACCTTCCCTGCAGAGTTTAGAAGCATTGTAATTAGAGTTTTATTTTCTTCTGTGGTAAAAAATGGTTCGTACAACAGAAAAAGCTACTTTTGGCAGATTTCAGCCGACTATTTCATAGTTTCAGAAATCGCTTTAAAATCAACTTTTCGATCTTTTTAGTTAACTTTAGCAAGTGCAAATAATTGGTCCTTTCGTGACTAGGTCCAAAAATCTTTGTCAAACTTGTTAAAATTCTTTACAGAAAATGAGTAGAAAGGTAGCAGCCCTTTCTACGTTACTGAGTCAGAAAGCTGTTTCTTGATATCAAGAATTGAATTAGATTCAGTCTTTTTCTTCAAGTCCTAAAATGATACTTTCCCTCTAGAATTTAACCATTCTGATTCAATTATTTCAACTTATCCCGGTGTTAACTTGGTCTAAAGAGCTAGATGTTTCTATTTAATAATATTTTCTGGAAGACGCAGGATATATGCAACTTTCTTGTAGTTTATAGTTCCATTAACGGTATATTGGTTTATAGCTTCCAACAGCTTTTTATTATTCTCTTCATTCCATTTCACCATTTTTTCACTTTAAATTTAATAATATACAAATGTAATGATTTCACTCAAGCCCCTCTTCTATTTATTCATCAACTTTTGCTGGATGACCATCCCAAATCAGATTTTTATTTTTAAACAGGAAGCAATGAGGGATCCCTTCAACATCACACTCAGTGTTTAGCTTTTATAAGCTAAATTTAGGATCAGATGCAATATTATATTTTGTCATTTCTGGGAACTCTTTAACCATAGTTTCAATTACATGGATATTTTCGTTACTAACAGAAATAACCTTGAGCTATTAAAATTTATTCTACAACTAAGATATATGAGGAATTTAATTTTTACATGGACCACACCAAGTAGCAAAACACTCTAGTAGTATCAAATCGGTTACTTCGAAATCCACTGGTTTATGTAGGAACTCTAACTAAGTCAAATCTGGAAGTTATATGGTTTTAGGTTTTTATGATTTTTTGAAACCAATAGTACAGACGAACATTGTCAATATTGCCAATATAATTATTTATTCAGTATTTACCATTTATGTGGAAGGCAAATTTATTATTATATTTTATTTATACATAAATATTATAATTTTTAAATAATATTTATCCATAATTATCTAAAAATAAAGTTATATGTGATATAAATTGTATAGAGTCAGTAAAAATCATTAGAACTTAAGCAATGTAATACTTATATACCATCGTTTAGTTGTATTTTTAATCAAATTTATTACCGTCCTTATTTTTATTTTGGTGCTATCTTTCTATATGAGATAAATTACTATTATTATATATTTATACTACTACTAAACTACTGTTAGAATCATTTATATACTGTCTTTGCATTCATTATTTTTTTATATTAATCAAAATTGCAATATATTTAATCAAGTTAGTCTGCAACATACTAATCTTTTAATTCTTTCCTTTAATCATTTCGTAAGCTTTTATAAATCCTATCCCCGATAACACTATTATTATTGATTGCTGGTTTTCTTAAGATGGTGTCGAAAAAAATATCATCATTTTCAAGATTACTGGAGAAATCAACATATTATAAATCTTTGATGACTTTTTTTTAAGGATTTCCATTCTATTTTAAGGTTTATTTTGAATCCTAACCTATTTATACACGCTCTACCAAACTATTAATAACAGAGTTAAATCCAAGATCATAATTAACGCCTTTTATATCTCTCTCTTTATAGAATACATTTCCGCAAAAATGGCAATATCCATCATAATCAACACTATAAATTGAAATATTATCAAAAATGAAAAGTTTTCGACCATTAAAGCTTCTAGGTATGCTAATAACATTTTCTACACTTATTTTTATACCCTAAATAGTAAAAATTATACAAAATTCATTATTGTCAACCAAAGCTAAAGCTAAATTTTTTTAATTAATATTTTTCCCCTATCCTTATAAAAACTTGAAGGTTTATTTTTAATAAATTCTATTTGAAAGCTAATATAGCTAATTATTAATTTTATCACTATAAACTATGCTAATAATTTTTATAAAAAGATCTTTATTTTAGAAAGTATTAAAGGCTTTTAAATCCACATAAATAAAGAATCTTGATGTAATAATCAATGGGCTTTCCCCAAAATTCAAAAAAACTGATTCTAAAGATGTAGAAAAGGTTTTCCCTGAAAGTGTATTGATTATATAATAGTTAATAGAATCAACTGCTATTATAAATTAATTAGAGTATAATTTTAAAGACAACAGTTTTTAAGGCTAAAATTCTCTTAAAACAGTGTCCGCATAATAGAAAGTTCCAGCAGATGTTGAAAAAATTAATATTTACGGAATATTCTAGTAGAAAATAGATGTTGGTGTTAGGCATTAACAATTTAAAATAAGTAAATCTTAGTTATCTTCAAACTTATAGAAATATGTTGTATATCCATCAGTTAACGAGTAAATGATAGCCTAATTATTTAACACTGCTGCCGTGCATTAAAAGCCATAGGTTTCAATAGATATTAAGTCTATACATTTATTAATAATGAGTTTCTAATCGTAACTATAAAGTTTTATTGACTTTGAAGTAAATGATAGCATATAAATTGTTAATTTATTATATAATATAATAAATATATTATATTTTTCTAATATAATCATTTTATATATTTATTAACTGTTCCACTTCATTCCCCATTTCTTCAAATGAACAATCAACTGGAATTCTAAGTTCCCTTGAATCTTTATTATCGTGGTGCATTCGGTAAGAAAGCAAAGAACGAAAATATAAAAACATGGAATGATAATATGCAACTAATTACGAAACGTCCAATTACTAATTCTTTAGATCTTTTCTAAATCTTAAATATGATTCCAACATTTGAAGAAGTTCACGACGGATTTTCATATTTCTTTTTCCGTGAAAATGTGAAGCCAGATTGGGACTAACATTTAGATTGGTTTTCAATGGAAACTATTTATGAGGTAACTGATCTATTTGCATCTACACAAAAGGCTCAATGGTAAGATATCAAATGTTAGTGCGAAGCCTGTATACATAATTTATTACTTATATGGTGTGGATCTGCATATGATAGTACTAGCACATTATAGGGTATTACTATTAAAATAAGAAGAGCTAGAATTACTGTATCCTGTTGGTATTCTAACTCTAAACATGGAGAACCATTACTAACTTTATTAAAGCAAATGTTTGATTAAGTTAATAATTAGGCTACACTGGCTGATAGCAAGGATAAAATAATTAGAAAGTATTTTACATAAGCTCTAAAGGAACAATAAGAAGAATCTTCTAGGAAATCTTCGAAAAATTCATCTCGTGCAGGATCTAGAAACTAATCAGCTAATAGATCTGATAGGAACTAAAAATCCGATAGCAGTAAAAGAAATTAGGTTTCTAAGCCTAGAAGGCTTATTCAGGGAGCACAAGACTCTTCTTAGTGAATGAATATGACTGGTAACTGGGAAACCACGCAACTATAACTTGCGAGTCTCTTTTCTATATTCATTTAACAGACTAATATTTATAATCATATATATTCTTTTATACAACTTTAATATATATTTTTTAACAATTATTTAGTTATTATTTATGATATTAACAATCATGTAATTTATATTCAATATATTATACTATATGCATTAATTTTGTATTATCGTTAATAATTTTAAAATTATTACATTAATCTACAGTATTCTATTATATAAGCTATACTAGTTGAATTATATCAATCTATTAAAATTTATCAAGTTTTATACACTATCGTTTTGAACCTACATTTGAATTATTAATTATATCCAGAATTTACACAGGTTGGTATAAATATAAAATTCGATAAATCTATCTACATAAAAAATTGTTTTTCATAATCAGATATTTCTTTTGATAAAATAAATAATAAAAATAATATTTTCTCTTAGTCTTTATTAATTTTATCTGATTACCTGGATAAATTTATAATAAAAATGAACAATTACTATTATTTTAAATATTTGTTCCAAAAAAGTTAAAAGTTTTGGAGACGTAAGTATTTTATAAATCAAAGTAATCACAATAACATCTATTTAATTTTTAGATTACTAAACAACATAATCAGTCTAAATTTAATTTTACAATTGTAGTTATTATTATTAGTTTACGATCATAGATTCTAAATAATTTTTTAAAAACTTCTTCATATCATAAGAAATATACAACTATACTATTTTCTTAATATAATTTGTCTGCTATGTGATATATAAAACTAAATTTATCATTCTTATTATTATAATTATACTATTTGGCTTATTACATCATCACGTTGAAATCGTATTTCAGTAATATCCTCACTTAGATTAATTTAACTACTGATTAACATACACATTAAACTTTTTGGTATATTTTTCTTACTAAAAATTTCAGTTTATTATTCAAATTGTACATGAATTTTTTAACTTGGAAAGTAAAATTTTATTTTATTTCCCTTTAAATTTATTGATTACAAATTCTCTATTCTATTAGTATCAACATAACACAATGCGCAATTGCTTAAATTTAAATTTTACACTTTTAAATCTAAAATAACAATATCAGTATTACCAGCTAAGGACAATGATTATAAATCGCTTATACGAGATAAATTTGGAGATTATTTCAAGCCACAACTTTCGATAATTAAGTCTTTTAATTATTTTGGGAATGCAAATTTATGTATATCAATATTTTAATTATACGATAAATTAAGCGATTTAAGGTTTTATAAAAATCTTAGATCTGATACTTTTTGAATACCACAATTTGATAAGTTTAAATTAATAATAGAGTTAGGCATAAACCAAAGTTCATTTTAAATATTAATATTAGAAGATACATCTAAAGTCTAAAGAAATTAAAGCTTTTCAATTTAGTGTAAGTTTAGAAAATTATTATTTTACACTTTTAGTGTATTTAATGAAACTGGCATATTCACAAATGATTCCAGACCTGTTTTATTTAGAGTAAGAAATTTGAGTTATGATGTGCTAAAATTAATAGGCAAAAAATGCTATTTTTATAAAGAAAAATCAAGGTAAGTTACTGATTAAGGTACTCTATTTAGATTAAAATTAAGATTTTCATTATTAATCAAAATTAATGTATACAGCTATTTTAATAAATAGATTGGTGAGCATGATTTAAGTCTTGTACTAGAGAAATTAATGTAATTGAGAGTATTTGGAAGAGTGATAATATCTTCAATATTGGAATTTGTTATCTCCAAATACTCAATCTAAGAATTAAAAGTTAAGTCCATGAACAATATATCTATATAATTAAGCTAGAGAAATTTGAGGCTACTAAACATATTTAATGATTGTGTAAACTTAGTTTAAAATTTAGTGATTGCATATGTATTATTAATAATAATTGTTTAGATTAGGGATGGATATATAATTTCAAATTGTTCAAATTGACATTGGAAAAAAATTAAATGTTGTAGTTTTGGAAGCGCTACAATAATCTTACCAGAATAATCATATGACAACCTTACAAGGTATAATGCTTGTAGTTTATTCAAATTCAGAGATAACTACTATCCGTCTTCAATTAATAATTGGCATGGTGGTTAATTTATTAGTGTTACTTTTTCAAATTTTATTAAATTTTATTGATAAGTTTCTAGGGTGAATTAATTATAAAATTTTTTACTTTGCAGTTAATAAATATAAAATTACTAATTTTGCTGATTTTAAAATTAAAGTGAATGTCTTATTATATCAAACACTTTATTTTTCGAAACAAAGTTAACAAATGATTCGATAACGATATTTTATTAAAAAATCTCGGTACTATCAAACTACTCGGGTTGTAATTTGAATGAATTATTAAATAACAATTTTTATTCCATTTAAATTTATATAACCTTCGATTTTTAGGGATCTTTACTTTAATTTTCACATAAATCAAATTCTTATCCATCAAATGTTATCTATTCCTGAAGAATTTTGGCCATATTTTTTTTTATATTTATATCTTGTCCATATGCTCCTATCATATGTAAATTTTCATCTATATACTAAATTTATACAGATTAAGGTGGTTAAAAATTTGTGCTAATACGTTATTATCGAATAGGTGCTTATTTATTCTATGGTTGAATTTAGAAATAAGTTGGATCAGACAAACGATCTGCAAAGTTTATCTACTAAACACTGATTTACTAATATTAATAAGATGAATTTGAAAGGGGGTTCATATATTTATGAACTTGTGTATCTTTTTAATCATCTACCGTATTATAAACTTTTTAATTTTTAATAAATTAGAGATCTTTTGATAAAATATCCAATTAGTATTTTGGAGCAATATAAACAGCTTGTCTAGAATAAATTTTTGGAGATCGCAACTTTGTAATTGTTGAAGCGTTATTCTTACATTATTTTTCAATGTCTTTGATTTAAGTATAAAATCCCAAGTTTACTCGCCGTATATTACCGTCCAGAAAGCTGGATTAATCATAACTAAAAGGTTATTATACATTTTGAGTTTTTTTTGGTAATAATACTATAGGTTAGTCTACGAAACTATTAAGCGTTCGCTTTTTCATTTTCCAAACTTCTTAATATCATATATTTATACATATAATATATAAGTTTAGTTTTACAATATTAATCCTATTTTTTATGCACAATAATTAGAAAAAATATATTGTAAGGCTCACTTTTAGTAAATAGCTGATATTTGACCAATCGGGACAAGAACCTTCTAATATTGTTTATCTTCTGCGGTAACATTAATTAAAGTGGCAAATATATCATTATATGTTACTAAAAGTCCAGCTATTAACTTATTAGATTATATTGTTATATGATTATTAAGCATTTACTAATTTAATAACTTTGACATTTATCGTTTTTGGTATTATAATTATATTAATATATTACATATATTATGAAATTAGAATCAATACAATTAATATATCTACTTGTTTTCATTTTTAACCTAAGATAATTAACATAATTGAAAAATCAATAGATTTATATTGCAAAAAGTAGAATTCTTAATTTTTTATTAGGTTATTAGGTTAAATCTTATATATAAATTTACTTCCTTTAAAAAGAATTACAAAATATCCCTTCCATTTAAAATGGAATTTGTCGAATTCGATTCTGCAGTTCTTTTCTTCGAAGACGAAAGAACTTTTACACCTGTTTACGACACATTTAATTTAAGTACATAATTCTTCGAGGAGTTGTATGAGTGATTTGCGAATTTTATCATTTTTGTTATTTATCAGGTTTTGGCTAATTTTTTTGTTTATTTTTATTAATCTGATAATATTACCTTTATTTAGTACAGTTTAATTGATAGTCAACTATTTCCTTCTTATTAAATAATAAATCTTAATAATAAGATTTAATTATTATATAGATACATTAAACTTAACTCCTTTCCCATCCGCAAAATTTGATGTCCATAACTGATAAATATGAACTTATTGTTCAGAAACTTGCATAAATACCTTTTCATAAGAAGATGACATTAATTACATTAACAGAAACCTTAAAAGATCCATAAAATGCTATAAAACTTTTGTAAATGGTCACAGATATTATCAGACCAGTGTCGCTATCTGAAGAAACACCCTTACCTAAACCCACAACGTTAGAGGAGATTGCAATTAGTATTGCAGACTTTGCTTCGTGTGTATGCTTCCCTATTGACTCTGGTGTTACTATTGATAAATAAGGATTTGCTTAATAATTATTGCTGGAAAACTCTGAAAAATTAGTTGAACTTATGGCTGCAGTATTATCAGATATTTCAGAAGCAAAAAAGAAGGCATATATTGCTAAATTCAAATAGTAAATGATAATACCACATGAAATTTAGTAATAGGAAAATATATAGTAGGCATTAACATAGTTAAGAGCAGCTTAAAGTAAATTTTAGACTTCTTATAATGAAAATTAAGAAGTTTTACAGTCTGCTGTTAGTTAAAAAATAGAAGCTTTAACTACTGAAAAATAATAATTAATCACTAGAGAGGATAAACTTTCCGCTCTTGTAAAATAACTTAAGATGAAGAATGTTCCAGAAGAAGCAGTTAATCTCAGTAAGAGAAGAAGAGAAAATATGGGTGAGATTTAGCAATTATAGGAATAGATCAATGGACAAAATGAAGTTCGTAAAGCGTTGCTTAATCGTGCGTAAGCTGTAGTAAATTCAGCTAAAGGAACTCCTGCTTCTATAATAGAGGCATGTTAAAACGAAAGCAGAAGATTAAAGTAAGAACTTATTAATCTTCCATAAGAGATCTAAGAAAAAGAATAATTACGGGAGCTTATCATGCAAGATCCTAGCGATGAAATTATTTCATAAATGGAATTAGAAATGGAATAGGCCAAAAAAGATTTAATTAAACTCAAAGAATTGAATAATATAAACGGTGAAAACGACGACAACCAACAATAAGAGTCATAAGTTACATATCTTAGATAATAGCTAGCCAAATTCAAGAGAAAGCACCAAGATTTATTAGGGAGAATGGAAAAAGTATCTCAAGATTCTTCACAGGTAGACGTCAAGATGCGCTCATTAATGTCAACTACTGTAACTTTAGATAACATAGATGCCGCTGATGAACTGCCTTTAATTGTATTCAAAGACCTTATTAACAAGGGAAAGGCTATGAAAGCGTAAATGGGAAGATTCCAAGAAGATAGAAATTATCTTAAAAAAGAATATGCTGTTCTTACTAGAACAGTTGAAATTTTAACTTAAATATGCTCAAGATACGGCGCTGATATATCAGAAGAATAAACAACAACCGCCATGATGAATACTTAAAATCTTCATGAAGCGCGTTAATTATTATAAGAAATCGAATAGGCTATTAAATAGAAAAGGAATACGTTATAGCCTCGTATGAACGAGTTATAAGAATGTAAGAGAAATTGCGCATCTTTAGAGAACAATTTATAGTAACAAAGACAAAGAGTAAAATAACTGGATGCTTCTCGTCAGGGTGGTATTTATAAATTAAGGATGACAATGCAAAAGGCAGAGAATGAGTGCTAGTCTCTCGTTTCAGAAATTTTCAAAATCGAAAAGATGATTAATCTTTACAAACTTGAAGTAGAAAGGGCCGAGTCAGAAAAATCATTTATTGGGCTCAAAAAAGAGATTATGATTGCATAGGCTGGTGTAAAGACGAAAATTGCTGATTTAAGGCAAAAATAAGCATAAGTAAAGGAAGGCCTGCCGAATTTAGTCGAATAAAAGAAGATGTTTTCGGATTTAGTAATGTTGTTAAAGGCCAAGTAAGAGCATAGTAAAAGAATTAAAGAGGAAACTGCGAATGAAAACGGTAATGGCGAATAAATCAAAATTATGTGATATTGTCATTTTCTTTATCATTATTTTAATTATAATTATATATAAATCTTAAATACCAATAATCTAAAATTTCACTCCATAATCATGGACGAATTTGTTGCTGTCCTTTATTTCTTCGCCAGACGAGGTGAATTAGCTAGATGTCAGGCGCTTCTAACGACTTAAGCTGCATCAGCAATTTCTGCAGATACTAATTCTTTCATTTCAGCCATTTTGGAGCTAGCTCAGAATAATTCATCTGATTTTGCATCACACCAAACAGCAACATCAATCGCCGCAATCCACTCTCTAGTTGAGCTCTTAAGTGCCAAATCACAGTCGTTTATAGATACAGATCGCGTTACAATCCTACAAAGTTAATTTGAGATTGAAGTCTCCTCCCTTCCACAAGGTGCAAACTGCCTTATTTGGTTCGTATGTGGTGTTTTCGGTGTAAATCCATCAGATTACATTAAAAGTGACGACGAGGGTCCAATCGCTGCAATTGACTAATTTTTAAATGGTAATAGTAGCGAAATCAAGAATTATCCTATGCTTAGCAGCATCATCATCGATTTAAAGAACATGAAAGAAATCGACAATTTATTTGAGTACTTGAACAAGACAAAATAGACAACTGTTAAAGCGTAAGTCAGTCAGCTTTTTAAGCATAAGATAAACGTTTTAGTGGCCAATTTAGCTACTGCAAATTTTTTGAATATTTCTGAAGCAATTAGCTCAGTTTCTAGCTGTTTGCAAGATTATACATAAACTTGGGTCGGAAGAGTCTGTTAAAAACATTAAACAAATTTGATTATTGAAGTAATTTTGGGTATTGCAAGAGCGTACCCAGCATTTTAAATTTTGCTTAATTTGGCAGAATTTTTGAATGAAAAATACCCTAAAAATAAAGATTTAACGCTTCTTTAAGGCTATTTGCTCACATTTGCATCTTTTATAGGTAAGTCTCCTGAGACAGCTGATTTAGCCCTTCAACGTTTCAAGCATGCACAAGAAGCCGTCTTAGATGATTAAAAAATGATTTTGTCTTCAGAAGGTGTATATTCAGTTGCATTAGCACTTACTGGCCGAGTAGAAGAAGCTAAATCCCAGGTAAATGATGACGATGAAGCTGAAGAGTTATTAAAATTGCTGATTAATACATTTTAACAATAACCTGATGCAAATATTTTAAATTTTGTTTCTAGTAATGTTAAATTATCAGCTTTCACCAATACTTCGAATTTATATAATGCGTTGCCAGATACATTAATAGCAACGGTACTAGCAATTTAAATAACGGAGTTTCTGTAAAATTAATAGTTTATCACCTAACCAACACTTCATTAAGCACTCAATTTCTTTGAAAGCACACAAATTCTGTCACCAGAGATACTTGAATGCAAATTTTTGATTCTGCAAAATCTTCAAAATTTCGACTCATTACTTAAACAAGCAAATATTCTATCGAATTATTCAGCAATTGAAAGAAATTTCTCATTGAATTCAAATCTTTTACTCTTATTTGCTTCCTCTGCTAGCTAGCTTTTAAAAGTAAGTGAAGCCGCAGAATTTGCAAGTTAAGCTTAAATAGTGGATTCAAACGTAATGAATAAACGGGAATTCAAACTTATTCAAGCAAAAATTAGCTATTTGAAGGGAAATTATATCGAATCAAGTAAATACTTTAAAGAAATTGATTCTACAATTTAATGCTAAATTCATATTTGCTTGCTCAAAATCAAAGGTGGTGATCTATCAGGATTCAAAGAATTACGAGAAATTTCAAGAAACTATCCCAATAGAAGTGGAATTTAGGAGATAGAGTTTGATGTTTAAAATGCTGATTTTATTGCTATGAATATTACACTATAACTTGCTATAAGTGGACTATTCATTTTGCGTAAAGGTGGATATTTGTAAAATAGCAGTAAAACAGTCAACAAGAATAGTTTCGACCAAATTATAGATGACAATAGTTTGTTATTTTTCGAAAATTAGCAAATTATTGATAATTTCAGAGAAGCTTTGAATAACTCATTCTCAAGTTAAAATAGCAGGGTTGGAAACAAGTATTTTAGCAGTAATTTTGGTGTCAACCCAATTAATTTAGAAAAAGACGTTTTTTATGCTGAAAATATTGAGAATATAGAATTTTAAAATTTTTCGAGAACTGAAAAGCTATCTATAAATAGCATTTTATAAAGCATATAAAATTATGCTTAATTTAGCCTAGAAATCACCGAATTGATCAGTTAGATTTAACTTGTAATATTGAACGATAAGCTTGCATTTGTCAGCTGCTTTACATAGCTTAGTAAATAGAATCCTAGTACAACTCAGCTAGCAGCGTTAGCATCTGCGCACTTAGCTGTTGGAAATGCTTAATTCGCGGTCGATTATTATTAAAAATCGATAGAATAAGCTGTTTTGGTTATAAAGACTCAAAACCAGCCAAAATATATCGAGATTTTAATTAAAAACTTCCTTTTCGTGTTGAAATCAAGAGCATTATCGAGGTGTCATAAGTACCAAGATAGCAACTAAACACTAATGACTTTAATTGAAGCTGTTGAATTTAAATAGAATAATGATAAATAGCTTGAGTAGGCAAATTTAATTGCCTTTTCAGTCATTCATATGGAGTATATGAAACTTCTCATTAAATTAAGATAACACAGACAACTATTCTAGTTATGCGATTCTATTTTGAAAAAATCATAGTAAGTTTTTTCACTGCCATCTGACTCTTCAAAACCATTTTCCGTCCCATTCCCTGTGACAATTCTATCAATTTACTGCGCTCGTGCGAAAGCAGAATTGATAAAATTGAATTAAGTTAATTTACCAACTTCTGAACGTCTGGACCTGCTTGGGAAAGCAGTTTTCTGGGTAGATTCAGGCGTAATTTCAAAAACTCAAAGGGTTTTAGTTTCACAAAAATCTTTTAAAATGTAAATGTAAACCTCGGTTTTCAGCTCCTAAACATCAAAATTTGAGGGTTCAAACGATGGATTAAAAGCTCTTGTATTGGCAGCTGAAGTGCGTGTCGAAATTGCTGAAATTTATTTGGATTTGTCAAAAATTGATATTTAGCAAATCAGCTAAACTACATCTTTGACATTCGAGAAAAAGTAACATTTGACTAACGCTTTTGAGAGTGCAAAAATATCACTAAAATAGTGTGAAACAGCACGTGCTAATAATATTTGTGCGATTTACCATTTATTTTAGGATTAAAATTATGAGATGGCTCGTGCAAATTCGCTCAGTGCGAAAGAAATTGAACCTTTTAATAATGTTAGCTAAATAATTTTCTAAGCGATTTCACACAAAATAAATTTTGGTGGAAATGAGGTTGAGAGCGAGTAAGCAAATACCCCTTTTGAGGACAGTTGTAGGGTTTTAAAAATTGGTTTAAACGTGGACCGTGTAGTTGCCTTGGATAATTTCTTACTTAATAGCTGTTTAGTGCATGATATGACTGTTGTAACTGACGCGCTATTTAAAAACGATGATGATGAGATAGATACGTAGAATGCACAAGGTGAAATTATGGGTAGTGATATAAGCAGTCTAGATGAATTAAATGATAAAATGGAGAAAGTTAGCAAGACAGCGTTAGATGGATATTTCTACTTAGGTAGAGGATTTTTATAGTTGAAAATGGGCCGAATTAATTAAGGAATGAAAGATTTGATGTTGGCAGTTAATTCTTAAACACTCAGTGATAGATATCGAGCTAGAGCGCTCTATCTTTTAGGGACTATATATGTTAACCCAAATAGGCAACCACTATTTGGTTCATCATCGTGTTTAACAGGAAAACAACAGTCAGCTGTAGCACTTTAAAAATAAGCGATGCAATAGTAATCAAATATTAATTTGGATGATTAAGCACCCACAAATCAATCTGAAGAGGACCAACTTATTCCAGATACAGATACTATTAATTAGCGTGAAGATGATTTATCATAGGCCCTATAAATAGTGCAGTCTTTATAGTAAATGTATTAACGGTAAGTTCAAGAGGCTAGGGAGCTATTTATTGTTTTAAAGGCTTATATCAGAATCGGTTAATATCGCCAAGCTAAAGACAGAATAGCTAGAATTACTTTAGATGAAGGTAAAGCTGCAAAATCAAAACTTAACCAGCTCGAATTATTAAAAGACTAAGCAAAAACTTTCATGTAAGAAGCTGCTGAGGAACTTCATTAGACATTATAAGAAATTGATAAAAATTAATCAAACTATGTTGTAATTCTTTTCTGTTTAGGTAATATTTATTGCCATTTGAAAAATGATGCAAAATCTAGAAGTAATTTCCAAAATGGTGCTAGGTAGATCATAAGTGTTCGCGACCAAGGTAATTAAGGCTAAATTTGGTTAGATTTAGATGCTGCTGTACAATGCAATTTAGCATTGGCAGACTAATATATATAGATAGGTAAAATAGCAAATGCGCTTAAATGCTTAGATGGAGTTGCTAGTTTGGACAAGATTCAAACGATTTCTTATGAGTTGTATGGGTTATGTTAAGAAAAAGAGGCAGCATATGGAAATGCGGTTAGCTATTACGAAAGTGCTTGGCTTTTGAGCCATGGGAGCCCTAGTGTAGCTTATAGATTAGCATATAATTATATGAAAGCCTAAAAATATGCTGAAGCAATTTTAATGTGTCAAAATGCTCTTTCTGAGTATCCTGGGTTCAACAAATTAAAAAAGGAAGTTTTATATAAGGCAGAGGCTATGTTGAGGAGCACTAAGTAGTGAAATGAGTGATGGGAGTTTTTATCAGAAGATTATTCAAGTTATAACTCACAAATTGAAAATAATATTTATAACCATTTAAAATTATAAAAATATTGATATAATCAATATTAGGACGAATTGCAAGTATGAGGAGATGATCATAAAATATTACTTGTATAAATTCTTACATAAATAAGAATATAAGCATTTTAATCCTAAATATCAATAAAATAATACTTTCTCTTAAAAATTTAACATTTGCTCACTAGCACATAAAACTGAATAATATACTCATAATGAAGTACATAAGTAAGTGTTTAAAAAATTACTTGGCTAAGTGTATTGCTGTTTAAATCTGTGGATTTAATTTATAGAATTGGTAGTCTAATATACAAATTGCAGAAGACTAGAGTAGGAAAATATTAAAGGAAGAACTAATACGGACAATAAAAAATTGTTATATAAACGTTTATATGAGACCAATAATATTATAGCAGTTCTATTTTGAATAAAAGAAAGTAAGAGCAGTAGTCATAGAAATATAGATGTTAAAAAGCATTTTTCTAGATTTAGAATAAGGCTTTTATAAAGGCTACATGAACTGGTTAAGACCAGGAATTTGGCCTAATTGGCCTAAATTAGGTACATTTACATTAGGATTTCCTTACTATTGTTTTTGCTTTTCAAATCTATCAAATTCTTCTGGCATTTCTACATTTTCTGTAGTAGAGTTCATAACTAAAGCCATTCTTTATTTTTACTTTTCCAAAATTCTTTTTTGTCTCATAGCCTTCTGCTCAGCCAAGCTAAGTTGAGGACCTTCTGACTACTCCATTTTGAGTAGAAAGAAAAATAATACATAAAATTTATATAATATACTCAAAATCCTAGGTCGATATGTTCACCATCCTCTATTAGCTCTTCATAATATCCTTTAAGACCCTCTACCTGCCGTTTAATCCGCTCAATGCTCCGCTATTAAACTGTTCCTTTGGGATATAATACAAAATCTTCCTCAAAATCGTATTCATCTTCTCTTTCTAAGTATAAAACATGCTGCCCAACAGTCTAAAATCCAGTGAAAAAGGCGTTAAACTATGTATACCTAATAGGCAAACCTAGTAATACTACATTTTAACGCTTCTTTGGTTAGTAAACGTTTTACGGGAAATCTTAGTCGAAATATTTCAATTTCCTTCGCACGGAGACACTTGTCTCGACTAAATTTGCTTGAAATTCACCACAGCAGACCATTGAAGAATGCATTCCGACATCTGACACACCAATTGCAACCGAAGATATTGGTGTGTCTAGAACGTGCACTTCATATTCTTTTTCAGTTTCTGAAACTGGAATCGCAGTGACTGATCTACGGCTGATTATAACATAGCGGTCCTTGAATAGTGAGATATGCAGCGGATTTACAATAGGTGAGTTTAATTACTAAAAATGGTAAAAGCTGAGTGTTTTCGAAGAGAAAAAAAATGCAAAATCTAAATTTTCAGCATTAGTTGCAGTTTAGATGAATCTCGGAAATGGCTTTGGAGAGATCTTATTATCTCCCGAAATAGGTTTATAAAAATGCAGTTAATGGGAGATTTATGCGAGTTCCTATGCTTCGTATTCTACAGTTGTCATAATATAAAATTGTAGTAATTCATCGTGCAAAACGAGAAAATTTTATGGTAATTCAAAATGGAAATGAGTTTTTTCTTTCATAAATTTGAAGGAATGGTAAAAATTCGCTGTTGTATTTTGAAGTTCGAAAACAACAAATGATTAAAGCGTGGGAACAGACTAGCTGGTATTAAGGACCTATTCTAGACAGAACTTACTACCGTTAATGCTGAAAATACTAGAAAAATTGAAAGTTAATTCTGGTATTCTGTAATTCCTAGTAAAAATTAACAATAGATTAGAAAGATGAATTATCAGGTATTTAGAATATATAAGTGATATATCTTAAATATTTTTTGTTGCTAGTTGAGGGATAAAAGGGGCTGAGTGCTCAAAAATTGAATAAATTTGTACTTTTTCATCAGTATTTGTAGAAATCAGAAGGATATCGTCATATGTGTGCAAGAGAAACTCGAAACCAGTGAGTTTATTATCTGTATATCGGAATTAACTAGGGAGGATTTTAAAGATGTATACATTATTTATGTAGTGTACAAAGATTTTTATTGCAGGTTAAATAAGAGGTATCTTGTTTCTAAACTCTTGTGTACTTTTGAGTCTTATTTGAGTTATAACTAGTTTAAATTCCCCACTATCAATATCAAAAAGTTAGAAAATGAAAGCAAATTCATTACATGGGCTGAAAAAAATATTAGTAACTTCCTAATCACATTCTACTTAGTATACTGCTCTAATAGACAATAGCGGTATATCGTATATAAAAATAATTCCATGCTCACAACCAACACCAAATAAACTTGTATCTGGTGAATAATTTAATGAAAATGGTGTATGCATTCCTTGTGTTGAAATGGTTTGAACGAAATGCGATGGGTCGCCAATTTACTAGCTCATTTCGGAAAGAAATTTTTAATGATATTATATTATGAGTTTGAAATATAAAAATTCTCAGTAAAATTTACCACCAGACTTGTCTAAGTTCTAGGAGGTATGATCAAAATGTTGGTGCCCCTAGTGACCAAATACTCTATCAAACGGTTATAATGCATCTTTATGTGACCAATTTGAATTATGTTACCTTAACTAAGGTGTAACTAATACCTCTTATCTATTTTCATCTAGAGATTTTCTATACATATTAGAATGTTGATTTTCTCTTTATATTGGTGTTAAAAAGTCAGCTTTTGGTAAGTTAAGCTCATTGTGTATGTATAAATTTTAGAGGTTTTTACGTTAGTGGGGCTTAATTTCATCTTTATTAAATAAAGATGGCTATCTCAATACATCATTGCTCTTCTACTATAATGGGGCAAAAGAAAATTATTATTGTGCACATTTAGGAATAAAAACATCTCTATTTTAAGGTATAATAGCAGTAAAGGATATATCGTCTTTGACCTTAAGTTCAGGGTTTCTATAGAATACTTATTCTGGAGCTTAGTATAATTATTTCAAACTATGAACATGACGTGGCCCTGCAGGGAGTTTTTCACGAGGTGTTGGTACATAAGATATTTTTTCCATTTTGCGGAATTAAAAATCGATAATTTAGCAGTGTTAGTGGTTAAATGCAAAATAATATAATTTTTAGAATTTGAGTACATTACGTATAACCTATTTTTATTGTTATTATATAATAATTTGTTGAAATTGTCAAATTACGCATTGGTATTAACGAATTATATAAAAAATAACTATGATATTAATTCTACCAGAGAAAGGCTTTTTCTTGAAAGTGTTAAAGTATATGTGTTATATAATATTAAATATTTTTCACTTACCTAACCATAAGTTTAATTTTTTGGTAGATTACGAATCAAACTCAGCTAAAAATTAGTTTAAATCCACGTTACCTTCAAATTAAGAATCAAATCCTAAATCCTACAAAGCTTTTGTAGCCTAGTCAGATGATAAATGACCTCTTTCTAAAACTTCAAATTTTTTGAAAACAAGCTTTATTTCATCAATTTCGAAAAATTTTAAAGTACCTTCTGAAATTTAATTAAGAAGATCTGAAATAAATGTACGAGGATCTTCTGGACGATAAAATACTATTTAAGACATAATATAATCATATAGCGATTAAACACTATATTTTTTAAGATAATCGGCAGCTTATTAAATTGACATTTTTGCGGAATGTATAATTTTAATTATTATTAATATATAATAAAATATGAAATTATGCTCAAAGTTAACCTCTTTCTGGCGATTTTCTTCTCGTGTTTGTTGGCTTTTCCTTAGGATCTGTTGATAATACACCAACTTAAAGTTTCTCAATCGTTTAAAATATATTAACCCTGGGATGTACAGCAGCAGTAACTGAAGAAATATCATATCCTAAATATTCACCAAAACAAGATAATCCAGATGGATGGAATTTAAGATATTACGTGACGTTATAAACCTTACCGCGGTGCGAAACCCATGCATCTTCTATACTATTATGTTTGAAAATTTCATCAGCTGATATTAACTTAGAATCAGAATGCTCTTTTGGAGGATTCTTTTCTAATTCTGCTTTAAACATAATAACTGACGGGTGTTCTGCATGTCCACCAGGATGACCACTAGGATGACCAGGTCTCATCATTTCAGTTCACGTACAATTTATATTATATACTAGTTTGGTTGATTTATTATACAAAAGGATTTGTACAATTAAAAATATATTATAAAATGTTTACAAATTAACAAAAAGTTCACATTGTTGATTGTATCAATTTCACTAAGTCTTAAATTTCTACATCATAGTTAATTTACCCTTTCACACATGCAATATGCTATAGTTCGTGATTTATTTAGGATTACTTAGCACGTAACTGCTAAAATATATCTCTATATTTATCTTCAACTTACTATTAGGTAATTTTTCCAACTAAAAAGTACGTTAATCCTTTACGAATAGAAATATTTTTTTTAAACAAGGCTTCCATATAACTCATATCATCCCTGATAATTAAAATATTCATAATACTGTTATAAAGAATTGAATCAGATTATTTTGGCCAAAGCGAATAGCTATAGTGAAAATCATGAACAATACCTAAACGACCTGTAACTGGAAGAATATAATTAAATTTGGTAGATTATAAACTTGGCAATGTATCCACATTTACTTAGTTTGTCAAGGCATAAAAAAGCTTAGTTTTACCCACACCTTTATCACCCATGATTGTGAGTACAAATTCACATTTCGTTGGAAGCTTACTATAAATTAAAACTACCCCTATACTGAAAATTAACACTAATAATGTATTTTTTGATTACATTGAAAAATTACTTGCTTCTTATATATAATATTACTTATTTATTTAAAAGTCAATAAATGAATAATGGGATAATTAATATAAAATTATATAAATTATAATTCTAAATTTTCAAAATAAAATGACCACGATCCATATCTGTAAAACTTTCCAGACACTTTCAAATGACTTTTTCTTTGAATTATGTTAAGCAAATTTAGCAGATTGTTTACAATCTTTTACAACACTTACGTCAACTACTCCTCCATTACAATTTATTTAAATCGTTTCAAAATGCGCTAATTCGCTCCTCATTTCACCACATGATATTGAACCACTGACAAACTAGCTTCTAACGGGTCTTTGCTCAGAATTTCCTGAAGCATCAGCCTTTTGTGCAGCGATACTCCCACGTGCTATGGCTTTCCTTTAACCTGACCAATAAAATGACGTATGTGAGGACTTATGTGAAGCATTGAATATATTTTTAGCATCAGGCAACGAAAAGATTCTAATTCCGCTCATTATTTCAGTTATTAGTGCAACTTTTTAATTATAGAATGAACTGTAATAGGGTCATTTAATTGCTTTAAAAACACTTTTAAAAGCAGCTTCAATAGGACAAGATACAACAGAGATAATACTATTATCTCAGTCTTTTGCGCTTTCAGGGGCACGTAAAATACTTGAGTTGTAACCTTTGAAAATCATGTACAAAATTGATGATGTCTGTGTAATTGAAAAAGTTTTAAAAGAAATGCTTATTTGCGTGAAAAGCCAATAATTTGGACATTCTGAAGTTTTTTTAATGATTCTTAAGCTGTTTTTGGCAGCTCCTATATGTCAAAGTTTGTTACGCTGCCCAATTTACCTGAGCAGTTTATTAAGCTTTTTAGGACGTTAGTTACTTAGTGAAGATGTATGTATCAGGAGTATCGTTAGAGCATTGATGGCAAATTTATTGCTTTTAGATGCTTTTTTGGGATCAGATGCAGTTGAGGAATGCCAGATATTAATCGATATTTTACGGGTTAGGAATGTGGATGGGAATTATATAAAAAGAGTACAGCGCATAGTTTAGGAGAGGTTTGAACAATATTAGGCGAATTATAGCATTCCAGCGCGAATGTGTCAACCTATTAAGTTTATGTGATAATTTTATTTTATTATATAATATGAGTTAATATTATATTTATGGAAATTAAAATCCATGCGGAGGTGGTTGATATATTTGATCCTATGATTCAGAACATTTAGAATCATATCAAATAATTGATACTACCTTTACTGTCTGATTTGTTTAGTTATGATATATCCAATAGCATTAAAAATAGTATTATTGACAAAGTTTAAACAAAGCTTAATGAAATTGTTGAAACTGTACCCTTATTTAAAGAAAAATCATATAACCAACTAGAAATTAGATTATTCGCTAGAGATCAGGAAATTCTATAATAAATGCAATAATTAAATGATATTGAAGCTTAAAATACACATCTTACAGTTTTAGTTTAAACTTATGATGAATAAGTAACCATATTTTAAACAGATATAAGGTAATTATAAAATAGAATCAAGAAACTACTTATGATTAAGAAGGAAAATAAGAAAAATACAAGCTTAATTGGCTCAATATATTAACCAGATAAACTTTCAGCACCAATTTAAGAGTATTAAATTCTTTCTAGATTACCTAATTAAGTTATTAATGAACTAGACTCTGATTCAGTAATAAATGAAAGCAAAGAATTTGAAGATGATGCAAATAATAATAATAATCCAGAATTGCTTTAATATTATATGGATAAATGCTAAAAGTTAGAAGAATCTAAAAATAAATAACTTTGTATTACTAGTACACAGACATTTGGCAGCCTACTACATAAACATTGTTAAACAGAAACATAACACGATATCAAGATTTTACAATCTATTATTTATGAACTTACTAAAATCGAATTACCTGGTATAAGTAAATAGGGGGATGAAGATATTTCTAAAATAATATAAGATTTAGCCCCAGTTTTACCAGAACTCCCTATTGCCTAAGTAGAAATAATGAAAGCGCCATCAGCGAAAGACATTTTTATTAAGCCTAAAATGGATAAAAATGTGTCAAAAGTAAAATTAGTGAGTAAAAAAAGTAGCTAAAATCTTGATTAAAAGCATTATAAAATTAAGGATAAATTAGACAAAATACACTCATAAAAAAGTAAAGCCCCTATTCCACAACCAGATAAATTTGATCAATTAAATGACTCATTCACATAACTAAAGTGTGTTTCAATAGATATTAGTACTTTAAACTTGAATGAAGAAGATAAAAATAATATAATTAACATCGATAACTATAAGGTAGAAGAAGCAATATAAACTGAAATAAAAGCCTAATAAACTGATTTTAGCCTTTTAAATATAGATTTAAATGAAATTATAAATATAAATGATCTTGGATATACAATTAATGAAATTTAGACGATAATAAATTAAAATAAAGAAACTGATCCTAATAACTAGACTAAAATCATTTAGTCTTAAAAAGTTTATAAAAAAATAAATCAATAACCTACAATTGATTTAAATTAATAATTAATAAAAGATAATATTGAAATATCATCAAATAAATGTTCTTAAGAGGTAGTACAAGTAAAAAACCCTCGTAATAAATCTTAATCTGCTATCATATAAAATTTAGTATAGTTAAATTCTATTTAGAAAACTGACACGTAGACATCTTAATAAAAAAATGTATTAAATGTATAATAAGATGTATTGATAACATAAGAGTTACAAGGAACTAATGACAATAAGAATATAAAAATAGATAAGTGTCATATTGTCTAATCTTAGGTACTTACTGATTCATAAAAGTTAATATAAATGTAAGACTAATTAAAGATGCACTAGTCAAAAATAATTTAGAAATAAATTAAAAATATCTATTAGAATATAGTTTATTAAGAGAATGGTATAATTTATCCTAAATTAACATAAAAACATTTAACAAAGCATGAATTATACGTTATTCAAAATGACATATAACCATGCAATAAAAATGAAAAATATTGTTAAGTATTTTCGTGTGATTGCCTAAAAATACCTTAATTTTTAGAGTTAGTTAATGATCTTAGAACGGAGCTAACATATACAAATGGAGTGTTAAACCAGTATGATATAATTTATAAATAATAAACACATATATAGAATAATAATAAAATTAGATATTTTTCATCCAGCTAACTTTCTACAGTGACAACAGAGTATTCTAAAATTAACATTGATTATACATAGTTAGATATTATCACTAGTACATTAACAGGTTAAAAATAAACTATAAAAGCATAAACACTTTTAACCCCTCAACATTTCTAATAACGGTGTATATCTTCACAATGTTCAGGATTAAGAACTCCATTTGAAGTCAGACAAATATAATTGAGTAGTTAGTAAATCTCAAAAGATGTAGCAAGTAAGATCAAAAACTCTCGCTCTCCTATTCATAAAAGTTTGAAGTGAGTATATTATAAAAGATAATTTTTCTTTTATTTCCTTTTCAATTAATGCTATCTATTAAAAATAAAACAACCTTAGTAACTGCTAATTTATTCTATCTAAAAGATACTAGTAAGGGATTTGAAGAAGAAAATCGCGAAGTTTTTAGATGTTTCGGTCATTCTGTACATACCCCTTCTGAGCTTAAAAATTTTACATTAAATAATAAAAAAATTGACCCAATTATGCCAATGCGATTTTGGAATCACGAAAAAACATTTTATGAGAATTAACATGAGTCTCAAATACATACAAAGAAGCTTTATACCGAAACTGGTATTCCAAGAAGACTCTTAAAATAAGATTTTACAACCCTAACCCCACTTTAACTGGCTAAACTTTACGAAAATTCTTAAATTTCATCAGCGGCTCAGTTCAACTCAAATGCTTCTCTAGACGATCCTGATAAGTCATTTTTTAATTTTATTGGTTATGATTTTGTTGACTACAAGACACGTAGAGCACTTGAAGTAGAAGATCCTTATCTTTATATCTTTTATACGACATCTTAGGTATTTGGCTGTGAGCATTATGCTAGGAATGCCTTCCCTATCTGTCCTGACTGTAATAAACCATTCCCTTGTCGTTTCTGCCATGGAGATGAAGTAGATGACCATGAGCTTGATCGTAAGCGTATATCTGAAATGTTATGTTTATTCTGTGATACTATAGTTCCAATAGGGACTAATTGCAAGAATTGTAGTATAAATGTTAGCTAGATTTGCTGTGATATATGTCATACTCTTTGCATGATTGGGCCAGAAGTAAAACCAGCGTATCATTGTCACAGCTGTGGGGTCTGTCGTGTAGGGCTGTAACATTCCAGTGTGCATTGTGAAAAGTGTGATTCTTGTTTCGACAAGAACTTCGTAGATGAGCACGTTTGCTTAGAACCTTGTGTGTGCCCTGTGTGTTAGTAAAATTTAAAAGATACTATAACACCGGAATTTAGCTTAAAGTGTAATAATAAACATAGAATTCATTCTAGTTGTTACGACTAATTATTATAAAATGGGACTTTCACATGTCCTCTAGATCATAAAATTATCATTGATGACATGTAATATGCAATGCTAAGAGCAAAAATACTTCATTTATACTGTAAATAAATTGTATATTTTTGGACCGATGATTAGCTTTTGCACTGTAAAAAATATTAATGCTACGATTGTGAGAAAGTTTGTTATGACTTTTCATTCACCGAAATTCCTTCTATTTGTCACGGATGTTTTGGAATAAATTGTAGAGAAATAGAGAATGTTTTTTGTAAAGCTAGTAATATTTTGGTAGTGCCTAAGGAGGTGGCATCAGATGAAGTTGTTAATGTCTGGAAGTAAAAATGTAAAGAAGTACTTTCTAATGGTTAAGAACGAGACTAAGATATTTGTGGTGAATATATGAGTTATTATCGTTAGATTAATTTGTAGCTTGTTCCAAGACTTATTAAGGCAATCGGGGAGAATTAGTAGTTTGCATAAATGCAAATGATATAAATGCTATTATAACATGCTTAAAACGGACAAGATGATCAGTGAAAGGTTATATCCTTTTTAGCTACTATACTATTATATACCATATTTTAAAATATATATACTTTTTTATTCACTTCATTTAAATGAATGATTCACCTAGTTTATACCTGGGGTCTATGAACTGTTATTTAATGATTGATAATCATTAAATTAAGATACCTTCATTTATTTATGTCTAAAATGGTCAACGTTTAAGTTAGAGAAACACTAGTGAGTGCAAATATTAGATGTACACACATTTTGCAAACTCACATGTTGTTCCAGTAATTTCTTAAATATTTAGTCATAAGTAGTTTTAAATTTCCACATTAGGGTATTCTAATCTTTTCTTTAATAAACAAGATATTTTACCAGCATTGACTACCTTCTTTGAGACCTTATCACTAGAATTTAATTTTACCAGATTAGTTATAAATGCACCTATTTTATCAATTTCATAGTTAACATCTATATAAATATCGCTAAAATTTACATAAATTGACTATGTGATACATCAGTTTGACTGTGGTTAGTAGGACGTTCATTTCATAGATTTTAATATATATAATTCCTAGATGGCTCTTCACTCATCTAATATTACAATCTATTCTTAATTACTATGCCTTTTAAAACAACTTTAATAGATAGAAAGAGTCTCGAATGGATCTATATTTTAACTTATTTGCTATAACTATGATTAAATTCTCAATGGAAGCCTCCATGTCAGCTAAATTTGTCGTGATTTAGGTGTTAATGAGGATTTTCTACTGAAAATAAGTGCCTAACTTAATATTAACATCTAGAATGGTTTGTATATGTTTGACAAAGCATTATATTCAGAATTTACTAACTTTATGTAAACGGTGATTAAAATACAAAATACAGGCACCACGCCAAAATTATGTGGTGAACTTGCGTGTTGTAGCGTGTATAATGCCTATCCAAAGTGTGCTTCTTTTTCCCCAATAGATATCAAAGATAAATCATTATTTATAGTCGAGTGTAATGGCTAGTTAAGATTTAAAAATATAATGCTAAAACTGAATTCAAAATAGAAGTTTGAGTAAATAACTTATGGTATATATTAAGGATAAAATGAAATTTTAATTTAGTAAAATGGTTAGATCATTGAAGTGGAAGTCGATTGAAGTTACTAATATATTTATATATGTATTATTTATTTTTATCTTTAAAAATATGGAAGATAAATGCTTACGAAACTAATTAATTGATAGACTATCATAATCTCTAGCAGGGACTTTAAGCGAAGTTAAATTATCTAATGATTCAATATTTGCAATGAATTATCCCATATAGTAATACTAAACAACTACTTAAAATATCTCCAGAAATGGGAAAACTAGACGTTTTTTCTCAGAATTAAATATCAAGAAATACTCTGATAGTAATTGTATAAAAATAAATAGTAGTCTTTTAGAGCGAAACTTGTAGCTTGAAAAAACTTATAAACAATAATAGCTTTTAAAATAAGACCTAGTGTAAGAAAATAATTGTTTTAAATAATAAATTCAAAATTTAACCGAAAATATTACCAAATATGAAATAGAACGATAAAATCTTATATAATTTTAAAATGAACAGGTCGAAGCAATGAATGAAGAACATAGTTTTATTTAGAATTAATATATAGAGGAGAAGCTCTAGCAAAGCTAATAGAAACTTAATTTATCCTTTGTATTAGAAGGTGAGAATCAGACATAAGCAGATTTGTTAAAAGCTAAGGAAATGGAAATATAATTTCTAAGAGAAAAAATAAACCGTTTATCAAATCAATTTCTAAAAAATCGAATTAAAAAACACTAATAGTATAATTAAAACCTTAATAATATGTAAAGTTAAATAGATTTTGAGGTCATTTAGTAAGAAAAAAATAACTTAAAACTAGAAAATTCATAATTATAAGTAGAAATATAACAGTTATAAAAATAAAACTTTGCTTTAAATAGTAGACTATAATCATTTTAAAATCTAGTAAATGACCATGAAAACAGATATAAGTAAATTATGAATAGACTAGAATAAAGTGTTAGAATTTAATATGCGTATGTAAATTAAGAAGTTTAAACTTTTGATAATACTAATATAACCTTACCAATATCTTTGAAAGAAAATGATATATAAATAGAAATATTAGCCAGTTTAGCTAAGGATTTATAGGCTGCTAAATTAAAAAATAACACAATTGTGTAAAATGAATTTGAAATTCTGTAAAATAATGAAATTTTAATATAATAATGTAATAATCAGAGTTAGATAATTGTTACATAAAATAATGAGATTTCTCAACTTAAGAAGTAACTATTTAATTAAGAATTTTTATACAATCCAGTAAAAGTTGATTAGACCATACAAACCTATTCAATAATTCAAACAGATTTAGGAAATAGTATTGTATATAATTCCATAGAAGAAGAAACTAGTGATGATTCCTCTAAGTCTGCGTTGGAAATTTAGATGACTTAAGGTAAATTGGAACAAACTTAAATTTTATAATATGAATAACGAATATCATTAGCAACAAATGATTTTTCTGTATAAGTATAAATTAAAGATTTTAAATTTTAACTATTAACCAAGGTGAGTGTTCTAGAATAAAAGCTGCTTGACTAATAAAGAATTATAGATAGTTAACAATCAAGTCTTCAACAAAGTGCTAAGTATATAGATGAGGATCATGACCAAAAGTTTTAATGTGAAACTTTAATAGTATAATCTCCATCTGCCATAAATTTATTAGAATTATCAAATCAGTGATTTTCTTTGTAAACAATACTGATATAAAAATAATTTAACGATGTGCAGAAATCATTTCTAGTTTTAACCTAAGTACAATCACATAATAATTAAGTCTACTAAATCTAGACATGCAAACTGTTATAATATAAAGCATAAATAAGTTCTGTCTTTATCAAGTAACTTTATATATAATTATCATATTGTCAGCAGCAACTAGAAATATGTAATATAGCATAATGAAATATTAGAAATAATCAATTTAAATTATTAATATTCTCAGTATTACTTAGTCGAAGTTCAAAACACTTTATTATTATCAGTATATAAGTATCAGAAAGATGATAAATATAAATTTTATGAATATATTTAATTCGAAACTATAATTTTCAAGCAAATAATTTAATAGCTAACTTTTTAAATGTAATTTTTTAAAAAAGTAATGAAATATGTTATAAAATCAAATCATATTTTTTTCTATAATTCAGCAACTAAATAATGATAGCCAACATGGTCAAATACACCTTATACAGTAAAGTATAAATCAGAAATATCGTGGACACTAACTTCAATTAAATTACCTTTTATAAATTAATAAATTTTCCCTGCAATAAATAAATCATTTTTCCTAGTCATGTATCTACTTAAAATTCTGATTTCAGGTCGATACCCCAAATTTTCAACACATTATTTCTCACAGTATGAAAAATTGTTATCTTCATTTTATATAACTGTAGCATTATCAAAATCTTCTACATTTGAAAAGTTGTTACTAAACTTACTTTTTATTCTAAGCATTTATAATTTCATTCGCATTAACATTACCATTTCTGAATGATAGGAAATCACAGGAATAAAATCAAAACCGTTAATAATTGTTTTTGAGAATGATTTAGCCAAAATTGAAAACTCATAATCACCAACACAACTTTGGCCACCATTAATAGTCTTTGCATTAAAATTTTAAAGTCTTAATAAAAATGTCAATATAACAGCTATCGATGCTCCCATCGAATGTCCTACTATTAATACATCATATTTTTTATCTATAATATTATTAGCTATTTTAAAGATATATTCTGCACCTGAATAAAATCCAACATGAAATTTATAACCATGATGAAGTTCTGGAGTTTAATCCAAATCTGTAAAAGCGTCTTCAGAATTTGATGTTCCCCTGATTACTATATTATACTAATTATTATCCAACGTAATAAAAAATGAAGGTCTTCTAAATGTAGACTAACCTGAATGATCTAGAATAACAGTTTTACCTAAAGTTTTATACTTCCAATATGCAATTTATTTCTCTGATAAAGACACATAATTAGATTTTCCAATATACTTATCTCTCAATATAAGTTTTAAAAACATATACCGCGATACCGATTAATTTATTGACATTTTCTATTACTATAAATCATTAAAATTAATTGCGATAGAAAGACTAGCTATTATTTCCTATAGTTCACTTTAATCAGTAACTATTTTATAGTTCTAATAGTGTTATCCATATTTATATGTCTACAAATAGTGAAACATAAATGTAAATATTAAGCCTAGTAATTAAAATGAAGAATATCCTGCAATACGTGCTTATCTTATAGTTTCCTTGTAAAATCGGTTATAAATATTCTTTCTATCATAAAAAACTACTGATTACAAAGATATCGGATCATTTATGCTATCTTCCATTTTAATATAATATAATTTATTATATAACTATATTTATATAATTCAAAAAACTTTAAACAAAGGTTAAGATATATATTATGTTTTTATTTATACTAGTATAATAAATGAAACTTAAATATTAAAGTATGTCTGTAAAAAGAGAATATCAATATACTTAAGAATATTATAAATTATATATCGTGTTGTTGTGCTCTATATTAAGTTCACTGACTAGTTTTCATATATGCTAAGTATGGTTTATTTTTATTATAAACATAATAATTAAAATATTTGAAACATTACTATAATAGCTATAAAACCTTTACATCAAAGTAAATTAATTTTTTTTTGTTAAAGTTCTATCTATTTACTTAATTCCTTTAAAATACATATTCGGTCTTTAGCAAATACTGTAGATTAATATACCTAATCATAATTATTTTGAAGCTTGTCCAGTTCCTCTTATGCCTATAATTCACTATTAATTAACCCTTAATAATGGAAATTATATGTATTTTATACTTCCTATAAACTAGTAAGATCCTTTGTTACCTTATCTAGCTCAGCCTACATTATTTTCTACCTTTTATCCCTTAGATTTAATTATGTCTTTTATAGTTCGTTTTCCTAATATTCAATACCAAATATTTACTGCTTACTGCTGATTTTTTCTTTACAAACTACACACTATTTTATGCTTTTGATACATTATTCACAGTATAAATGTCCACAATTAATAATAAATATTTTTCTTAATTTTGAGAAACACATTGGGCATTATCCCTATATTTTAACTTCTTGATTAATAAACTATTTAATTTCATTCATATGTCTATATCATTTTAATATAATATTTTTATTCATAATTATTATTTAATGCAAATCGACTGGTCATCGCAATCTCTCACTACAGTTGAATTAGCGTCAAGATTAGACGCAGTAATTTCCTCTTAATAAAATGTTTCATCACTAAATTTGAATAATAACCAAATTGATGATATGTCACCCCTTTATGTAGCATTTGTGGACCCTGCTTTTCGCAATTTAAAGATTCTTAATATGTCTTAGAATCTCATCACAGATGTGTATCTAACTGACCTACCACTACTCATAACTTGTGATTTTTCTCATAATGAGCATCTCAAGGAACCTATTTTTGTTAACTTAAAATCACTGAAATCAATTGATTTACGAAGTACTGCAATTACTAACTAGTTCTTTATATAACTTACATCATAGGATGTTAAACTACGGCATTTACGTATTGGTGGAAAAGTTTCTGATGAGGGACTAGAACTTGCTATATAAAAAAATAAATTGTTTTTCGAAAACCTGTTAACTTTGGACCTGAAAAGTAGTCTTTGTCATCACTATACAACTATTTAGTCAGTGTAATAGTTATTAGGAGTTCGGTAGGTAAAAAATTTACCATAACGGTTACCTTCAGTCAATTCATCACGATTATCCTCAAATTCTTCAAATCGTTCAAAAAGCACATTTTCTACAATTGAGTTATATAAATAATTGGTTGTAAATAATACAAAATCTATAATCAAAAAATCTCCAGCCTAAATTTTGATTTAAGCACTTTTGGGACCAAATTAGGTTATGTAATAATTTTTTTCGGGACTTTGTGAGTTATAAAATGGAACAGGAGTATGCGCTGTAGTCTTGGCTGGTGTTAAGGCATAACCTGATATTGAAGATTAACTTAGTATGGGATTTGTACGTAAAATTGGAACTTTGTTTTGTAAAGATTTAAAATTATCTCATATTGGGTGTGAAGAAAGAGTTAGAGTTGTATGCGAGATTATGGAGCGAAAAATCGATCTACAGAATGAGCTAGTTAAAAATGATGTATCAACATTGGGAAATATGAAGAACATGCAAGGAGATTTATTAATTCATGGAAAAGTTTTTAAGTGAGGGTGATTTTATAATGTTTTCACAAATATCTGGATATAAGTGTACAGAAAATAAATATCGACAAATTATAACATGTATATCGTTTTTGTCACTCCTCTTAATTTAGAACTATTTATGAATAGATAATAAACAGAATCAATAGAAGCTAGTCGAATTATTAAAATAATTTTAGAATCACAATCAATTACTTAATTTTCCGGCAAAATATTTGTTCAGACATAAGAAATAATAAAAAATATCAGAATAGAGAGCATAATTACGTTAAAAATGCATCTATATTATTTATGTTTATCCTGTTTAAAATTATGTACTTACTGGTACTGAGATTCTATCTTATTTTCTATTCTCTATATATAGGTTTTATTATTTTCGATTTATAGTACGAGATAATTATATTCATTAAACAATAACTCGTAATCTTCATCCATATTTAATATATTAATTATTTCTATATAATAATATCATATAATAATTTATCAATAAATGAAAGTTTCGTCTATTTAAAAAGAGATATTATAACTTAAAGATAAAATTAGTAATATTGAAACACTTATTAGTACCGAAAAGAATAGTTATGAAAAGTAAATAGAAGAACTCAGTAAAGTCTATATTATCCCTAATAATTCACATCAACTGGAAGAAAATATTGATTTAAATTAACTAAAGGCTCAAGATATATAGATTGAAGTTAAATAATTGCATGTTTAATTAGAAGAAGTAAAGGCTTTGAATGCTAGATATAATTCAGAATTAAAATAAGTAGAGTTAGTTAGATAGTCACAAGAAACTTATACTGAAGAAATCAGTCAAACTAGCAGACTCATATAAATTCCTGAAGCTTCCTTAGAAAATATAGCCGAAGATAAAAGAGAAGATTTATCTAAAGATACATTACTCCATTAATTTTATTAGATGAATAATTAGATATAAAACTTAATTTAAACATAATCAGATCAGTGATTCTTGCGTCTTTTCTTATTCTTTTTAATAGTTTAAATAACTAAAATAATTCCCATTAAAGATATAGCAGTTGACACCAAGACAAAACTTAGTCCAGAAATGTAAGCAATAATATTCACAATTGAATAATCTGAAAATGCAATTCTATTTGTGATAACTGATAATTCTAATGCTCCTAATGTTTCAGATGTATATTTCATTGTTATTCCCAAGTAATTTTAATCATTTTAAGCTATATCATTTATAAATGCCTTGCAATCTTGAATCAATACTAACTCATCACAGGATAAACAATATTCTAATGTTTCTGCTGAAATTTATTTGTAAAGTGGTACCTTTAAATCCGGAATTGATGTATTTGGAAATATTAAACTAATTATTCCTTAAGCATCATATATTTCTCCTTACGGTAAATAGATATCACACGCTGTAGTATTTTATTAAATAGTAAGTTATAAACATAGACTGTCTCGTCGTATGTCGATAACGCCTGATCGCCAACAGGTAAGATGCATTTGTAATTCGAGTTATTAATTAAACAAAAACTATTCTCCAGTATAGAACATTGTATCAAACATGAATCTTGGTTTCTAATCTGAGGTTTTAATTTTATAATAAAATTATTTGCAACTTTCTTACTCAGTAGGTGATCCATTAGAACATTCAAATCTATATATTCTTTATAGATTATTATACTTGGTAGAATAAAAGTTCAATTATTTTGACCAAACTTCTGATCCTAATTTTACACTTAATCTATGTGTATAATGAGTAAAATTAATATCATTTAAAATATTTTCAATAGGTTAAAATATAAGCCTATTATTAACTTAAACTAAAAATGTATCGTCCCATAACCCCACATAAGAAGCTGAGAGATAATAAAAATTGACTCCAAAACCAAAATCTTTGCCCATATTTTTAACATATCCAATCTAATGAATAAAACTAACCTACACATCTTGTTATTATGATATAAATTAAACTTTTGCTGATACAAAGGCAACTTATTGTATATGTAATAATTTTATTGGTTACTTATATATATAATTTATAGGTTTATTATCTATAATATAATTATCCGAGAATTACTGTGCTTCTAACTATATTCTTTCTCCTTAAATAAGTAAGAAAACTTGCACTAATTTATTTATAGTAATACCAGAATCTTCTATAGTTGTAATTTATTGAGTACAAGACAATGTAGAAGTAATATTCAGTACAATTTCTTCTTGATGAATTTATAATACGGAATTTGTCTGATAACATTCACTGAGATCAGATTTTTATTCTTAAAATTCAAAAATATTGACCTATGCTATGTCGGAATAAGAATATAAATACATTATAGCAAAATCTAATGACGTAATAACCGGCACATCAATAAATTTTATACTTGTAATGCTACTGTAATTAAAACCTAGAACTTATGATCTTTATAGAGGTATGTCATTTCCACGCATAATTAGAGCAGCATGTAAATTTTTAGATAATGACTCACAAGCTGAATTAATAGGTCTAATAGTAACTATAATAATATTAAGATTCTTATTATATTCAAGTATTGAGGATTGATCATAACAATTAGCAAATACTTTCTGCTATGGTGTAAACAGGAAATCTAGACCAACAGCAGAAAAAAATAAGATCATTTTCACTGAAAATAAATTTATATAAATATATAATATGATCATATCCTCTTCTTTACTTAAACAGTTAACCAGAATGACTGCATGAAAGCAACGGATACTCCTACCACAATACCAAGTAATCCTACCATGAATACTGTTTTGCCAGCTGTGCTTCCTAAATTCATTAAGCCTTATAATCTTTATGCAGCATAATTCTACTCCTTGTTCACTTCAACCGCATACTATTTAATCTTTCTAACACTAGTTATCCGATCACTAGCGACACCTGGAATTTCACCTATTTCTAGAGTAAATGTGACAAGCCTCTAACCTGAATTGTCCTCTACCCTCACAGTATTGAAGCAAATTTCGTGTATTCCACTGAATTATGTGAGTATATCGAACTTCTACGCAGAATGAACATCTAGGCTAGTGAAAAGTTATTTGCCATTCGCAGTTATGGAAAGTTAAATCAATGGGAAATGGTTCTCAGAATCAGCTTAGTAAGTCCCTAATAGTCTTGAGTTAGCAGGTAAATCCTCATAAAAACATGTATTCATTCCTGTTGATAAATTAAACACTAACCCCAGCAAGCCTATCATTAATTCTAACTGAAAAGAAAATATTAATACATACTATTATATTATAATAATAATTTTCAATCTACTTCCTCAGGCAACCCATAAATATCATTTCGCTACCAAAGTTGAATTTCAAGCCCACCATATTACGTTTGTATCTCCATCCACTCTTGTCGTCCCACAACTACAAAATCTGTCCCCTCAACAAGCCCTTCCCGTAGAGAAAATCGACTTAACGGGGCCCCAGTTCTGATAAGGTCTAAATTAGCAAATCCAGGCTCCTAAGCATCATAAAAAGCATGTTCGCTAAGCTCCTTAACGAAAGTTCTGCTAAGAGCAAAAACTGGCTTTCCGATCGAATTACAGCAAATCCTATCAAAAAGTTGCTGCGCTCCCACATTTTCGCCCTTTTCCACCACTAGCTCGCCGCATTCACCAAAAACTGCTTCAATTAGCTGCCATAAAAAACCATTGATCGGAACTTTGGATGGGACCATTGCAGGCTGAATTGCATACTGATGGAGTGTTGGGTCAAGTGGAGCAAATTGGTTTGCTCGTGGCCATGGTAGTTAATGAAGCCTGTACAGCCACTCGCCAGAGATGCATTTATCTGTTAATTGGAATTTTATAATACTGCCAAAACTATAAGAATATGAGATTGCATGTCTGAAAAATTGATCATATAAATCCTAACAAATTTTAGCACATGGTTGGCTATTAAGCGAATTTAAGATTTATTGATAAATATCTGTCGTAAGAATTTCTTAAGCTAATGATTTTTTCTTTTAGTAAAATAATAAGTAAGGATCTTTAATTGCAGATTCGACAATAGATTTGATATTAGCATCATCAAATTATATCCATTCATTTTATTTTTTGCAAACAGTTGTATAGTGTCCGCTTGCGAGGTTTCCTGTGTGCAGAATCGCACACTATAACTCATATTCGCTACAACCAGCACTTAATTCATCTACTGACCATACTTTAATTTATTTAAAAATTTTACAGCTTTAAAGATTTTAAAGAAGATCTTTAAGAAAATCTGTTTTAGATGTCCCAAACTTAGCAATTTCATAATATTCATTAGCAATACATTCTAAAATATATTTTGTCTTTTGTTCAGAATCAAGTTTAGGAGGTTGTGCCTTAAGAACTTTTAGTTGTTGAGCAAGTTTTATAGCTATAGATTAGCTATCTGGAAGACAGATGATATACGCTAAAAGTGGTTCTATAGTTTAATTAAATGCTTAGTCGTTAAATTATTTATTTTAAGATTTCAAGTAAAATTATTCTACAATTTAGTAAGTGAACTTTTATGCTAAAAGAGACTTATAAAGATATTAGATATCATCTTCATTAAATTCTGGCATTCCTGGACGCAATTCTGATAGATAATTGAAGATATTTAAATTTGTTAGATTTTATAAATTTGTTTTGATTTTTTCTTTTTCATCCGCTTCAAAACACATAAAATGTAGACAAAGAATAGGTGGAGGATATAATATCTTTTACGTTTAAATAATATGAGATGTATTTTAACAGTTTTGGCATTTAGATTCCATTGTTTATGGAGAGATATAAGTTTAAAATGATTATTCCAAAGCAACTTAATTTTTAGTCACATGCAAAGATAATGTACTAAATGGCTCAACTGTGTAAGTCTTAGATTCTTTCTTACAATATTGACACTAGTAAACAGAACAGGTTGACTATTATCCTTCAAAACAATCCGATACGATATCTCTATGCTTAGATTAAATTTATTATTAAGTAAAATGAATAAGCTATGGCTTGGCATTATACTGAGTTTATTATTTTAATACACCAATTGGAAATTTACGTTATAAGGAAGATCTGATACAGTCAAACAAAAATAACACAAATTCTTAAGCATCTTATTACTAATCTCCAACAAAAACCTTTTTATACGCCTGTAATGCTCTATAAAAAGGTTAAAGATGAGTTTTCTAAGCCTCAAATTAGCACTAAATTTAATTTATTTTATCAGGTAATTATAAAACTTGCATCATCTAGCAAAAATGTGTGGTTACCATATCTTCAAGACCTTCGTATTCAGTGTTAAATGTTCCCTACTAAATATATGGAGCCAATGCCCAAAACCATCGATTAAAATATGATAAATGCGCTAACGCCTATAAAACAGCAGAAGCATAACAAGTACTATGGTTATTTACAATTGGAACCTAACCGCAGGTCTTAAGATCAAGCGATTATGGTTTCTGCTAAATTTATTTACTGTCAACTATTTTACTGGAAGCAAGTGGTTATGAGGTACTATCTTTTTTCCTTTATAAATCTCTATATGTTCTTGCCACAAAATCTGGAAATTTGACTACTGATACAAATACATTGCAAGAAAAGCACCAAATACGATATTCTTTTAGGTTAAGAAATAATGGATGAGCCTTTTCTTAATAATGATCTGTTGAGTGTCTATTATCATAATGACCGCATGCAACAAAACCACAGTCTAAGCAAATCCATAGTTTATCTACTCCTCTATCGCATTTTTCCGTTGATGTATTAGATCCTGAGCATTTTAAATCAGGATTAAAAAGTTAAGCACAATTTTTTGTTATCAAATCTCGTACATCACCATAGGTTTTTGGAGAATGTGAGCATTAAAGATTTGTCACTCTCTCATCCATGTTATGATAGGAAAGAAAATTTAATTAACTGTAATATATTTAAAATATATATTTAGTCGTGTAGTATTATTTATGAAATATTTCGGAAGATCAATTAATAAAAATAATAATTAAGCTCTATCAGAATAAGATCACTCCAAAGTGGTGATAAAGGAATCTACCTAGCTTGGATGACCAGAATATATCTAATGGCCTCCCTTATTAAATATCCAGCAATGAGGGATACCTCTCACTGACTAAGAGGTCATAAATTTTTAAATTGTACTATCTTGATCTATTGCCACTGTATACTCTTGCATTTGTGGTTAACTAGATATAAACTTCGACACTACTTCCTCTTTCTCTTGTGAAACCGAAATTATTTAAACTCTGTTAAATTATTTCTACAACTTACTGAGATGCGGTATCTACTACTTGCATGGTGGGCACCACGTTGCAAAAGCTTCTAGCATTAGATATTTATCTTCCAGGCTAAACTATGTATTAGTAAGATATTTAAGGCTTGAAAGATTTGGTACTTATGTTCCTAAAAAGTTAGTTGTATCCTATTTTTTGGTAGCTAGATATGCTTTTATTGATACAAAAGCTAAG
Organism: Spironucleus salmonicida; assembly: GCF_000497125.1. Taxonomy (NCBI): domain Eukaryota; phylum Fornicata; order Diplomonadida; family Hexamitidae; genus Spironucleus; species Spironucleus salmonicida. The sequence continues at coordinate 1,607,889 of NC_090596.1, forward strand.
AACGAAAACAAAAAAGCTTTCCATTATTGCAACATTAAAATAAAATAAACTATAAAAATTATATATAATATATAATAATTATAAAGTCATTTGTTATACCTGGCAAGACAACAAAGTAATTTAGCATCATTCACAGAATACGCCTCATCGATGGTGACAAGCTTGCATGAAATCTACTCGTGATCACCTTCGCCATGAATTTTGGATAGGATCTCTTCAATTTTATCTTGTGATAGTTAAATATCTGTTACAAACAATTTGACAACTTCATCACAGCCACCAGGTGACATCATAACTTCACCTAGACTACGTAAATGTTCTGACAAAATTGTTATCCCACATTCTTCCTGAATTTCTTTAGCTGCTACGCCACTGAAATTGTTATCTCCATCTAACATGCCTGCTGGTGTTTCTAACACAAATTGACCGATCGGAACACGTGCCTATCTTGTCAAGAGTATATGTGTTTTATTTACTATTATTAAAACTGCAACAGACCCACCACGCATGAAAACTATGCCAGGTAAAGCTTTATTGTTTGCTTATGCAATAACTTTAAATTTAAGAAATCCAATTCTAGGACCAAACAAATCAATAGATTGAAATATTATTTCACTGATAATAATATTCGCATCTATATTATTAATGTAATTCTAGAATGGTACAAAGTTATCAAGTAACTGTATGAAGTTGGGTGGGAAGAATTCAGGGAATTAAAATTTAATAGAATTATCAACTAATTTACTCATTTAAGTCACTTGGTATATAATACATAAAATAGTGTATACTATTATTTTGATTATTTTCACTTGCATCCCGATATCTTTCTCAGAAATGTTTATCTTAGCTACTTAAGCATGTGTGTTATCCTAAAGGGAAGCTCTTCTTAAAATATATGAAGAGACTGGTGGTAAAGAGTGGGAGGGTGCGGCCTTGTGGAATACATTTGCACCAATTTGCTAATGGGAAGGGATTACTTGTAGATCTGGTGTAATTGAATATATAATGCTAGGAGGGTTCGGGTTAACAGGCTAGCTACCCGAAATATTTGGCTGCTTCCCCTAGTTGAAGTAACTTAACTTAGAAAAGAACTACCTCAATGGGCCTATTCCTGAAACCTTGGGATAATTGAAACATTTATAGTACTTCGAAGCTACTGGTGCTGGATTTACAGGATAAATACCAGAAACCCTTTACACTCTGCAATTTTTGTAGTACTTACAACTAGGAGAGAATGCATTGACGGGGTAAATTTCAAAATCAATCATAAAAATGAGGACGTTGAGATAAATAGATGTACATTGTAATGATCTATCAGGAAAGATTCCTGACGAATTAGAATAACTACCAGGGCTTAAAGAAGCCAACTTTAATTGTAACGTAGGTATTGATTGCGAAACTGGACTGGCAGTTAGAGTCAACTTCTACTTCCTATGTCAATAGGATATGTGTTATTGTGAATCTAATGTGCCTATTCCAGATACATTTTGAGTGAATCCATTTATAATACATGTAAAATTAACGTATTACATATTAAAGTCTAAAACTGTATGACGCTTACTAGCTGTCTAATGTTAAACTTAAATCTAGCCTTAAATATAAATATATCACGCCTTGAAGTAGTGTAATTATAAGTTGTGTGTAAATATTTAGTGTTTCGAATCCGTTGCTGTTGGGTGATAGTTTAGCAATATTATACATAATTATATACTATATTTTATGATGGACATGTTTCCAAAAGTTGATGTTTCCTCCAAAGAAATCTTGTTAGCACACATAGCGAAACTTTAACATCTACTATTATTAGAAAAAGACAAAAATGCAGTTCTTTTGCTAGATTTTAATGTGTATAAATAAGAGCTGGTAGAATCAAAAACCACAGAACATAATACTAAGATTAAAGAGCTAAATCAATCATGGCAAGAAAAAATTTATTCCTAGACAAATATAACAATCAGCTAATTTTAAAAGGATGGTAATGTGCTCCTTTTCTATGGGGCAGAGAAACTCGAACTGGAACTATAATTGATGACGCAGAAGAACAATTAGACCTAGAAGTAGTTCTTGAAGTTTTAAAAAGATATATAGCATGTATAATAAGTGAATAGGGAACTCACCTGTCAACTTGATGCGTGCTAGTAATAGTGCAAAGTGAATATCCAAAATTCTGTCAACATAAAACGGTATACATAGTTAATAACCAAGAATAAAGTATAAGAAGATTAAATTATTAATTACTAGAAATAGATTCACATATTTTAGACGAAGATATCAACTTTAAAAATAGAAAATAAGCATGATAAAGATAAATTTTTGTTAAATTATAAAAAGCTATAAGCCACTAATAAATAAGTTTTAAATTTGTAAGATATGAATAAAAGCTAAAAATATGATAATTTTGTTTCATAGAATCGTGATTCATAGCTTATTTAAAACTATAATAAATTACTATTAACATTAGATGAAAAATAACACTAAATTGATAAACTTTAACAACTATTATTAATCTAAAATAAATATTAAATTGAAAATATATAGATTACAAATTAGCTATTAAAAATACAAAATGAAAATAAAGAATTAAATGCAGAAATTATTAATTTATAGCATAATAATTCTTTGTTAGATCAACTTAATAAAGATATAGATGAATCAACACATTATAAATTACAAGAATATGAAAAATAACTCATTGCAATAAAACATGATATCTAATTATCTAAAAATCTTTTAGTTAAATTCAGTATAAAAAATTAACAGATGATAAATTAAACTCTACAATATGAGTAAAAAATATAAATTTAACAAGATAATGTTTTTCCGGTATTATAGGACCTGATTAAAATTTTTTCTATATTTCCATCAAATTTAAAATAGTAATTTTATATGAAAGTTTCTTTCTCAGATATTAAAAATTTTATAGTATCAGAAAAGTTTCTATTCTAGATCTAATCAACATCAATTCAAAAGATATAAAAAGATGAAAATTTAGTGAAATAAACACTATTAAATTAATGGACATAGAATTTTGAAGAAAAAATTAAAACTATATTGACGATAAATTTTAATTTGTAAACCGAGTAGAGACTAGTATCTAAATATATGTTATATAAAACAGATAATTTTGATAGTCTAATAATTGTTTGGACTATTTCATTATTTTTTTTCTTTGTATCGGGAGGAAGGTTAGATCAATAAGACAACACTCTTAATTTTATTATAGGAAATATTGAAATATTCGTCATTAAAAATGATATCTGATTCACTTTAAATTTGCAAATTCGGTTATTTGTACTTAATAATTAAGTAAATCTGCATCAGAGCATGCATTACTGTTTGCCGGTAATTTATACTCTAGATTTAATCCCTATGTCGTGTTACTAGAAGATGAATTTATTTATTTAATACCAGGTAAATAACGATGTTAAGTTTCAGGTTTTTTAGGAATATCAAGCTATATATTTATATCCCCTAAATTTATTTCTTCCATAGATGAAAAATTGCTAACAGATTTTAATTAAATTTATTTATATTGTGAAATTTCACTTTCTACAGAATAATTGAACGGTTCAGGATAAATTTATTATATTTCTTATTGTTACTAATGTAGAATTGCTGGAATTATCATTGTGACTGGCTATCCATTTTTAATACTTAAATTATCTGTATTTATATTTACCTTTTATTCCTAACTTAAATTATCTTATTTCTAAATAATAATTGGTAGTTAGTTCTCCTTATTTAGAACTATATCTTATACAAGAAATTATTCTGCATTTTATTAATTTAACTATTCAAATATTAAATTTTCTTTTTTTTCTGTATCATCTATATATTGCTATTTAATTACATTATTAGATATTAGTTCTTTCATTTCTTTTAGTTAATTTTCAAGTCTAGTATTCTCTAATATTGCTCTAGAAATTTAACCTTTAATATCGTCTGATTTAGTCATAGACTTTAATTTTGATGTAATTCTATTATTTTCTGCTATTTTCTCTGTAGACTGCTTGGCTAATTAAACATTTAATTTCTTTAAATTATCGTACTTTTCTTACAATATAGTTTATGCTAAGATTTTATCTTACATTTAAGTTTACAATTTCTTTATATCTTATTTTAACTATTATTGTTTCAGTTGTGAATGTTATTTTATACTTAAAACAATTTCTTTAAGGTTTTTAACTTAGTCTCTTATATCAGTATTTTCATCTACTTATTGATAATTTACTAACTATTTATTTAATGAATAAACTTCTTACTATAAACAATGTATAGTATTTTCATATTTTTTTATTTGTTAAGTAGTGCACTAAGTATTAGTTTCCTACTATTCGTTTAATCTCTAATTATCACTTTTTAGTTAATATAATTATTACTGTTGATCAATAAAAGATTAATTTACTTAGCTGACTTTACTTTGCATTAAGGAAATATGGAATTATGCTTATTCTTTAATTTAGCTAATCTGTTTTTCCATAGTTTAAACCTCAAAGTTTTAGTTTTTACTTATTAAATTTTATTCACGCATTTATTATGTAAGCTAATTGTTTTTATTTACTAATTCTTTATTCTGCTCTTCAAATAATTATATTTAATTATTTAATTCTCTATTATGTTAAACTGTTTCTTTCTATCCACGAATAGTGTTATTTTAATTTTCAAGATCCTTTAACTTAAGCTCATAAATTATTTTAACCTTATTTACTGCAGATTCAATTTTTAAGTTCTCATTTTATGAAAAATTTTACACTTAAAGATTTTAAATAGTAATTTTTTCTTATAATGAAGAAATTTCCTCTAGAGCATCAGAAAGATGAATTTGACATGTTTTAAACTATTTCAATAGTGAATTATATGAATTTTTATAATTTACATTATTATTTGCACAATTATTTTATGATTAATCAAAAATATCCTTCTCATCTAATATAGAATTCTCTGCCTCTGAAAACTCTAAAAATATGGAGTCATAATTACCATTATAATTTAAAACAAATAATATTGAGAATGTTATGAATATCGCAAGAAAATCAAGATTAATCATATTTTCTTCTAGATATTACTATGAAATTTATGTAAAATTTCCAATTTCAAAATTATACGCAAAATGATTTTTAACGAAATTTAATATTTAATCTGGTGAAAATTATGTAAAGGCTACTGAAATTGGTATATTAAGGTTATAAATTTTAGAGTAATTGCTTAGAGAAAAAAATTATTCGTGAAGATGTTAATTTTAAAGTATATATTCTTAAACTAAATATGATTTATCTCTATACGTATTAATAATATAATCTAAACTAGGTAACTTTGAATCATGTGGCCTTTAAAATGTCTGAATAAGAATTTATACTGGATTTTACATTTTCTGATAATTCGAATAATAATATTAATAATACTATAACCCCATTCCCCAAATGATGACAGTGCCAGATTTTTATCATAAATGGACTGAAAGCGAAGCATAATAGTTGTTAGAGCATGTTAAAATACACGGAACCAATTGGAAAATCTTAACGAAAAAATTTTACAAAAATTTCAAACCATTATAAATCAAAAACAAGTATTACTAGCTTAGAAAACATTAAGAGACCTAAGAGAAGGTTGCGCTTTCTACTACATCTACTCCTCGTCAAAGATCTCCAAGTCGTGAAATAGATGTTAATTGGTTAGATTTTTAAAGCACATATGTTCCATAAGTGCACTAATAAAATGAGGAAAATTTTCAACCTTAATATATGTGCAATTATGAAACTTGTTCAGCCTTTGAATTAGATTTGGAGAACAATTACTGGTGAGTTAATAAATTCATTTTTTACTATATAGTATTAGGTTTATTAGTTAAAATTGCAAATGTCAAAACCAACATAATATTTTTTAGACAAATCAGAAGCTATAGCTTTAAAAAACACTCTATAAAAACATATATTAGATGCAAATATAGCTTATAAATAAGCTAAAACATAGTCTTTTGTTTCAAAGACACTATAAAACTTGACACCTGATGTTGCTGTGTCAAACCCGTATGAATCTACAATTATTAACAGTGAAATGGAATATTCAATGTAAAAATTAAGAAAAAATTAAAATTTAGCCTAACTATAAGAAGTTCCTATAGAAATACAATAAGCTGATGCATATATTTAAAAACATTCGCGAGCTTTTAATATAGTTGATAATTTTAGTAGAAAATTAGGGTTAGAATCACCTAAGATTAATTTAGGTGAAGTACAAATCGCTTAAAAGCGTGAAGCAATTAACATTAATGGAAAAATTGAATTAAAGCCAACAGTATTTGAACTACCAAAAACTTAAAATTTTGTTTATAGTAAAGATCCAAATGCATATGTTCGAGACTAAGAAGACTAATTAGACTTACTAGATAATAGAATTCCACTCAGAGTAGTGTAGGTACAAGAATATTAAGAAGCTGTTAAGTAAAAGAGCTTAGAAAAAAGTAAAAAAGTTATTGAAACCCAAGGGACAAGAAAAACAACCATTGTAACTCATAAAAATTACAAATAAGATCATTTGGATTTTGCAGTTAATAGTACATTTTTAGATAAAACATCGGAAAGAATGCTAAAAAACGTTTAAAAGATCAGTAACCATTAGTATTTTGTAGATGGTAAATGTCGATGCGCATGTCATAAAGATGAAAATCCTAGCAGAAGAATTTGTGACATATGTTTATGTAAGTTGTAAAAAGATGACTCAATAGAATTAGAAGTTGCACAATAAGTACAATCTAATAATTTACTCAAAAATACAAATCTACCTTTATATGTTTCTAAAACTTATAATTAAAACATCCTTAATATTGATGGTAGACTAACAAATAATCAGGTTATTAACCTAATCCATCACTAATAATCGTAAATGAACCCTGACGAAAAAATTCTTTTCATTGCTAAATAGTAAGAATTTTTGGCAGATAAGACATGGTCTCCAAAACTTCGCTCTGATATCGCCCCAAAATAAAAACCGTAAGAACTAGAGGTTAAAATATAGAACGCTCACTTACTATCCACCGACAGTGCTTTATTTAATGTAGACTAAATGAGTCTTTAAGGCAATATCGATATGGCTAATAAGAATATGCTTGAAGCCAGTAAAGTGTTAGTAACAGAAAATATAAATAATATCCATTAAGAGAGAAGAAATTTAAGAAGTGAAGAAGAGGTATTGAGAAAAAAAATATAAAGAGTTGTTGATAATAAATAAATACTAGAAAGTAGAAAAACAGAGCTTTCTGGAGTTTTTAAAATCGTTAATGAGAGCATTCTGAAGGCTAGTCAATCACCTTAAGAACCATACAAACATTATATTCCTCCTATTCTAAGAACAATAGATAATTCATAGTCTCTTAAAATATAAGATTTAAATAAGAAAAAATAAATAAAAGCTAACTATTTAAAAGCAGGAAAGAGATAAGAGTAGTATGCAGATTTATATTAAACACCATAAATAGAACTATAAAGGGAAGACGATAATCAATAAGATTTTAGCGGATATCAATCTATGAATTTTGACGATTAAATAATTATATAAAGCAATGGTTCATTGTCTTAAAATTAATAATAAAGTTCAGTATCTAATTCAGCACACACTTCTTGTCAGCCCTCTTTTGTAGAATAATAATTTTCATCGGAGTAGAACGATAGTATATTTCTAGATAGTTCAACCCACTAATCATAAAACATGGAGTTAGATGATACATCAACGCGGCCGGAATAATCATAATCTGTATAAGAAACGTAAAAATAAGAATAGTCTTAGTCTATTCGGAGTAGTAAGTAAGATACAGATTTGGATTCTCAACAGGGTAATACTAATTCAGAATATGAGTCCGGGTATGATACTGGGTATGGTTCTGGATACGATTCTGGATATGGCTCTAAAACAGGGTATTAATCAGGACCCGAACACTCATAATTTTCTCAAAATTTCTCTGATGCAACTCCTTAGGTAAAACAAAATAATTAAAAACTGGTACCATAGAAAAATTCAGAACTTCCTCCATATATTCCATCTAATAGGGCGGATTCTCCATTGAAAAAAGGCCCAAAACCTAAATATATGTAACCTAGAACAATAGATAGAGTTTCTAAGACCAAACACGACGAAGTTATTGATATTAAAAAGTTGAAAGAGCAAGAAAAATTCAAATTGTTGGTTGCAGATCCTACGCTACCATAGCTTACATAAAAGTAGTTCTAGAAAGCGCTATCTAAGGCATATACTCGTCTAGATAATCTAAACGAGTACGTTGAATTGAACATTATCTATGGCGACGATAAGGTAAATTTCAACGATTACACAAACCTCAGACACAAGCACGTGAAATCATCAATGAAGTGACTCAATTCCCCATTTTTCACCAGAAATCAACATCCTTCCAGACCCTCCAAAGCACCCCCTCCACTTTAATGGGTATCAAAGACCTGTTTAAGCTGCTGCAATCCCACGCACCAACGGCAGTCCAGCCTTCCTCAACCCAGAATTTTGTGAACCAAAAGGTCGCAATCGACGCGTCTGTCCTTCTGTACCAGTTTCTGACGACAATCGTCACGCGCGACGGCCAGCCGCTCACGAACAGCAAGAACGAGCCAACATCGCACATCATAGGGATCATTTCACGCTGTACGCGACTCGCGGAGGCCGGGGTGAAGCCGATTTTCGTGTTCGACGGCGCGGCCGGCGACGCTAAAAGCGGTGAGCTCCTGAAGCGCAAAGAAGCGAAAAAGCGAAATTCGGAGAAGGCCGAAAAAGCTAAAGAGGAGGGGAATGTTTCCGAGGCGCTCAAGTACGCAAAGCGAGCCGTTCGCGTGACCCCCGAAATCGGGGCGCAGGCGATTAAGCTGCTGGAGCTAATGGGCATTCCGTGCGTGCGCGCAGACGGCGAGGCCGAAATTTTGTGCGTCCAAATGGCGAAATCTGGGCTCTGCTCGGCGGTCGCTAGCAGCGACCTTGACGTCGTGGCGCACCAGTGCCCGCTCTTCGTCAAGAACATCGGAACCGACAAGGAAGTGGTGCAAATTGAATTCGCAAAGGTACTGTCGGAGCTCAATATGGAGCCTGAGAAATTCGTCGATCTGTGCATCCTCATGGGCTGTGATTACACGGATACGATTCCTGGCGTGGGAGTGAAAACTGCGTTCAATTTGATGCAAAAATACAACAGCATTGACGAGATACTTGAAAGTGGGTTTGGCGAGAAAATTGAGGATCTAGAGGGTTATTTGAAGAGCGTTGCTATTGCGCGGGAAATATTTTTTTCGACAAATGAATTAAAAATTGATTTGGGGCTCAAATTTTCAGCGCCAAAAGAGAAAGAATTAGTTGCGTTTTTAGTTGATGAGATGCAATTTGACGTTAATAACGCTAAACAGAAAATTACAAAATATATAAACTCAAAAAAATCAATTAAATAAACTACACTAAGTGGGTTTATTAAGAAGATAAAGTGATCAGTCTATGTGTTTTTTTCCTTAAAAATGTTTGTATAGCTTTTCAAACCTGAGATAATCGGCAGGTTTATCTGCGATTCTCTCAATTATATATGATTAAGAGGAAGACCAATTTGAAGCCAGGACCATAAAAGTTTATTCTAAATCGAGTGATGTGAGAAAATCTTTGTCGAAAAGATCATAAATCACTTTTTACTTTGATTTTTCTTAATTAAATATTAGTATAATTTATTGTTTCAATGAAAATGCAAAATGTAATGGTATAATGTTTTGATCAATAGAATTTATATTTAATAATTATATTATAAAACTAAATGATACTAAGATATCTTCAACCAATAGTTAATTGAATAACTGGGTAGCAGTCACAAATACTTTCATTTTTTACTTTTACTTGTATTATATATAATACGATGAATAGAATTTTTAAAAAGTATACGTATATATCAATTATTTTAAGTTGAACCTAAGTATTTGTTTAATACTGTCATATTCTAATTGTAAAATCGAGTGAATAAGATATAATTTATTATTAAAATATTACAACTTATGCAATACGGTAAGGCAATCCTATGTAATCCTAGTCACAAAGACTACATGACTTTATTAAAATTTGTATGTGTAAATAAATATATAAATTATAATTGCATAGCATTTAATAAATGTAAATGTGTATTCTATATATTTTTTACTACATGTTGTGAATTTAATCTTACCAAAACAATCTAAATTTATAGCAAGATAATATTTTCTATATCCTCGGTATCTAGAAAACGTATCTTTTAATTTTCTGTAATAATATATTTATAGCTTAGTAAATCTATATCCTAAAGTAAAGATAATAAGTGAAATATATAAGATCATTAATTTATTTTTAGGATATTACCATCGTGTAATTAACAAGATAACTTATGTACAATAACTTTAATATGTGAACTAAATAGTATTAATTTTATTACAAGTAAAATCTAAAAATTACATCTATTAATTTATTATTAACTTAACAATATAAAAGCTCCAACATAAATATTTACCGTGAATCCTTCTGTTAATAAAGATTATTAACAAGATATTAATAAAAGAAGGTTATAATGTATAAATATCACTTAATTTATGCATCACTCATGCTAGATTTGTTAAGATATCCTGCTTTACCTTGTAGTGTTTACCATTTCATCTGTAATATTCATGGTATCTACTCTTGTTAGTCTAGCACAATCCTCTTACTAATTTTATTAGAACTACGCAGCTACTTTCATTTCCATCCTCTCATTCATACTAAGTAATACTGGTACATATCGTGTGGCCAAAAGATCTTCACAATTTGTTGCTTATTAATTATCTAATCTCAATAGACCCCAGATAAATCTGCGTATTATTTCAACAGATTATACCCAAATACCATACCATACATGACTAGTATCTGGAGAGTCATAAAATACTGGAATTACCCATGTAAATCTAGTAATAATATCAAATAACAATATTAGCACAACCTAATAAACTTAAAATGATGATGGCCGCCTTAATATAATTTTATTTTTCCATTTCTCGGGTGATTATTTGAATGCTCTACCACCTGTTCCGCCACTAAAACATGAAAAATCTTCAAATATATCCCAATATAACTTAAAAATTGTCTCAAATAACTTTATACAAATAATTATCCAATATGCAGGTTTGTTTGAACTAATAATCTCAATAACTATTAAATTACTTGGTATGCTAATTAGATATTTCATTAAATTAACTATATGAGGATAAAATAACTTTGTATCAATAAATCTTCTGACTTATTAAATTATGCGTATAACATTTGGAATATTTATACCAACAAAAACTAGATAATCCGGAGCATACTATAATGATACTATTTAAATAAAATCTGAGATAACACCTGTCATTGAGGTGAAAATATCTGCTATAAAAAATAAAGGAAAAGTAACCCTATGTAGCCAAGGTGTTAATAGCTTATAATTTATAATAAATACAAACCTAGCTATCTGACTATGACCTGTTTAAATTCTTACTAATTAATATAACTAGTATAAAAATAAAAAATAAAACGGAAACGCAACCCAATAGATTGCACTAAGCTAATCAGCAATAAATAATATAGCTTGGCTAAATGGTAATGGTACTTTATAACTATTTTATGTAACTGAAGTCGTTGTAGAAAATATCCCTATTAAAGACACAAAAAATAATACTACAAAAGCTAAATAGTAAGTTTTTCTATATCCATTTGTTACCTTTGATGCAGGAAGTTCCATTATAAAAATATAATTAATTTTCTTATATTCAAATATAGAAATCATTGTCGCTAATCCAAAAATAAGCACAAATAATATTAAATAAAATCTCAAAATTAAATTAGATATATCAGGCATATCATATTATGTCCCTTCAAACAGTTAAATATCAATATAACACATAAAAAATATAATAGACACGCCTAGTACAAAACCAAATTAAATCGAGGTCTTATTTCTAATCTTTGTAATATTTTAAGATGATAATTAGTAATTTTATAATAGCTTTCGAGCAGTTTTTATATCAGGTAGTGAATGTAGATGCATAAATGCAATTTATAGTTTTGTTTACGCTGCATCTATTAAGGAATTATCATTAATACGAGACGTTAATAAAACTTAGTCAATATTTATATTTAATGCTATATTTGAGTTCTTTTTGTATTTTTTGTAAATTTTACGAAACCCTATAGCATTAAGTGAGCCATAACTTTATACCATGTTTAAAGATTTAAATAACTCTTGACAGTTTTATGAAATTGTATGAGAATATTTTTAAGAATTTTTAGTACCAGCTATCAATTAAACTTAAAAAAATAAATCTTATACAAGACCTTCCTATTTTATTAATACAGTAGAATAAAAATCTTAGACTTTGTGAAGATTTTAATTGAAAATAAATTCAAAATGTTCTGCAAGCCTCTATAAGCTAATATTATCATTCTAATTTGATGTCATTGAGTCTATAATAATCTTTAGCTAATCATACTCCATATATTATGATGCCCATTCTGGTACTAAGTTTTCTTTGAGTTGTTCTCCAAATTTCATTTGAATTAAAAACAATTATAATATAATTAAAATATCATTCAAATCTAACAAATTTTTAACCAAGAGGAGTTTTTCTTAATGGAGTTAACAACGATTCATTGATTGTACTACCTACGTCTATAACTAGTGTTTTACTTTTTTATATAGCAGCTTTTCTATATTCTTAATCCTCAACAACACTAACAGCAACCTCTACATAAGGCTATATGAACTTTTGATATATAAACTCAGATCCTCTAGACTAAATCAGCCATATTAGCAAATAGAATTTGAAAACCATATAAAAAGGAACATAAACAATAAATCCAAACGTTTTTTCTAAGACTAAAAATAAACCATAAATAGCCCAATAAGTAAGTAGGGGCTTTGATAGTTTTCGCTTTTATAGAAATTTTACAGATCTATACATAGGTATGATCAATGCATAGATTTACTAAATATAGAAAGGCATTTTTTCAATCATTTTAGCGATATATTGTATAATTACTAAATAAATAAGTTGCTTTCACTTTAAATTATGTCATTCACGTAAAGAATAATATCTTCTATCGCTATGGGAGTAATCCTGATTGTATCTATATATTACTAACGAATAGGGTTAATAACCTTAATGATTTGCTCATAGTTGATGATTATACACGAAATTTCATCAATTCCTATTTCTAGTCAATTTTTTAAACTCAGAGAATTGATTGGGGCGGTTTCTTTGGCTATTTTTACATCATCATTATTTATTGAATAGTATTTACCCGCTTTGATTGCAGTTATTATATTTTCTTTCATTAGTTTAACCATAATTTTTTCATTGAAAGGATCACCAGCTAATTGCCTTGCTACTTTCGTCAGATTTCTTCTCAATTCATTTATTTCTGGAATTCTCATAACAATTGGTCATTTTCTTATTCTTAATTAACCAACTTTGTTTTTAACGTAACTATTTCTTGTAATTATCAATGATTCTTTTGCATATTTTTGTGGAAAACTCTTTGGAAAGCATAAACTTATTACTCTTTCGCCATCTAAGACCTGGGAAGGTTTCGTTGGTGGGGGAGTATTCACATTATGTTTAGCAAAACCTGTATATTTAGTCTGTAATTTAATGATCTAAGCAGATTAATAATTGCTTGAAGTAGTTGCTGTTTAGGCTATTTTTGTTGCTACAGTTGCACCAATAGGTGGATTTTTTGGGTCATTAGTAAAAAGAAGTTGTGGAATACAAGATTTTGGAAAGGTTATTCCTGGACATGGTGGGTTTTTGGATAGGTTAGATTGCCAAATTTTGACTTTCTCAGTTAGCTATTTTGCGTGGTGTGCTTTGGCGTTTAATGAATGATGGATTTGAATATTTCATAAGATTCACAAGTTTATTTGTTTTAAAAGTAAATAAATATTATAATATTTATTTAGAGATTATTATTTTAGAATGATTATTTCTATCGATCAGGGAACTACATCATCTAGAGTTCTTGTTTTAAATGATAATTTAGATATTATAGAATCATAATAAAGGTCACATAAATAAATATCAACTTAACCTGGCTGGCTAGAACATGACCCAGAAGAAATATTTACTAATATTTAATATTGTCTCACTTAGTTATAACAGTATGAATAAGATATAAAATGCTGTGGAATTACAAATCAGAGAGAAACAGTTATTTGTTGGGATAAATATACTGGGCGTCCTTTACATAATGCAATTGTATGGTGCGACACTCGTACCTAAGATTTAATTGCAGTGGTTGCAAAGGAGTTAGAAGAGTAAAATATAGATATAAAATAGATAACAGGGCTCCCTGTTAGTACCTATTTTACTGGTATGAAAATAAGGTGGCTAATTGAGAATATATAGGATATAGCATAAGCGGTTACCAATAAAACATGCATATTTGGAACAATTGATGCATATTTGATATTCAAGCTCTCGTAGTATGATAAACCTTAATTTAAAACAGATGTGTCTAATGCATCTAGAACGCTATTGCTCAATCTCTAAACATTAGATTATGATGATAGACTACTTAAAATTTTTAAAGTAAATCGTGATGTACTTCCTACCATTCATCCATCTGGCTCTAATTTTTGTGCTATATCTATTTATCCATTCAAAGGTATTAAAATAACAGCTGTTTTAGGAGATTAATAAGCTGCTTTGTATGGTCATAAATCCTTTTAAAAGAATGATGCAATGTGTACATTTGGTACTGGAGCATTTTTACTAGTTAATTCTGGATAAGATTTAGTACTATCGAAAGATTACATAACAACAATATTTTATTAAAAACAAAATTAGTAACCGTAGTATGCCTTAGAAGGTTCTGTCACTACAGCTGGGGCTGCATTTGAATTTCTTAAGAACTTGAAAGTAATAGATAATTTTGAGGAAATAGATTCTGCTTTACTTATAGATACACCAGTTTCATGTTTACCAGCACTTTCAGGTTTATTGGCACCATTTTGGGCATCTAATGCTAGATTTTGTTTTAAAAATATCTCTGTACAAACATTTAAACCAGACCTCATTAAAAGCGTAGCAGAAGGCATTTGCTTATAGATTAAGCGTGTTTGTGAGGATTTCAAAGCAAAAAAGTTAACTGTTGGTGGTGGAGTGACAAAAAGTGGCAACTTCTGCTAACTATTAGGTAGTATATGCCAAATTTAAGTAATTAAAGGTGATACTGAAGCTACAGCCATTGGAGCTGGAAGATTGGCAGGAGAAACGCTAGACATATAGTTTTAAGATTAAAATACTAAGACTACATCTTATGAGCCTAAATCATGGGTTCAAAAAGATTCCTTAAATGATCTCGTACATTTAAGTTAGCTCTGATTTTTAATACTTGATGTATATTAATATATAAATTTATTTTCCATTCCCTTTAATGAACATCGACAAAGCGCGTAGAGAAGCTGCCAGGCAAATTCTTGACACATTCCAATCTCACGGAGTCGAGATCAAGAAATAGGCACTCTAAGAGAAAATATCACACATCAAAGGTACGTCACTAGCTACATTTACGAAAAATATCTCAAAATACGTATCAATTAATCCAAAAACACAGTCAGTTCCAACATCTATAGAATTCTTCTAGCATTAAATACTTTTAGGAGCGAAATCTGGTGAAATTCTTGTTTATAATACTGAAAATCTGTAGCAAACATAACACATTGATGCAGCTCCTCAGTTACGAGGACCACACTCCTAAAGAAAACATGATTTCGCAAAAATGAAAAAACGAGTCAATCTTCCTATTTCTCTTTCACATTCTGGGGCGGTTTTAGATATTTCTGCAGGTTTGAGAACATTTATTTCAATTGGAAAAGATTGTATTGGTAATGTTCGGGATGCAAATTTCAATTCTCTTTTCACGTTTTGCTGTGACGCATAGATATCATCAGTTTGTGCTTCTGAGGAAAACATAGTCATCGCGGATGGGGTTAAGATACGTGTTTTTGCAGCAAAGGAGGGCGCTGAGCTTTTTACTCTATTTGGTCCTACTGAAGTTATTAATAGTGTTAGAGCAGTTCCTAGAACAAATAGTGTGATTGCAGCCAGTGAAGATGGTAGTTTACGATATTTCTCATTAATTGAATAGAGTTAGTTAATTTATGATGCAAAAAGCCCTTTATACGACTGTGGGGCCTTAAATGCAAATCTATTTGTCTGCTGCGGACCAAAAGGAGTATTTTTATTTAGCAATGAAAAGAAAAATGCAATTTGTTAGATTGAAACTACTGGGTGCTATAAAATTGCGTGTTTTGAAGGTATCAGCTGTTTTGCAGTTGGTGGTAAGGGATTCATAAAATTAATGTAGGTTATTGGTGATGATATTATTGAAATAGATTAATTTGATGTCATTGGTCATGTTAATGGTATGAGCATGGAAATTGTGAAAGATGAGTTATATTTAACTGCATGTGGCGGGAGAGAATAACCTAAAGATAGGTTAGATGTTGGAAATGAAAAGTCTTTTTTGGCGCTATGGAAGTTAGGTTCGGTCGAGATTAAAAAATTAGGAAGATTTTAATGAAGTATTGATTATTATATATATTATAGTCTAAATTAATTTTATCAGTCCTCTAAATGTCAAAGTACGATTTCTCAACTACTACATTCTCAGATGAAGGAAGACTGCATCAAGTAGAATATGCTATTAAGGCCGTAGCTACAGCCCCTACTATTCTAGCGGTTAATTTTAATAGTTAAATTCTTATTGCCGCACATAAACGCATACCGGCACTTTTTGCATAAAAAAGAACTGAAAAGCTATTACAACTAGATAAATCCGTTTATATTGCAGTTTCTGGAGTTTTATCTGATGCTAATGTATTGATCGAAGAGGGTCGTCTCTTTGCTTAAGAGTATTTCCAAGAACGCGGATAGCGTGTACCACTTTAGAGACTTTCCGTACATATGGCTGATATTATGTAAACTGCTACTTAATATGGGGGACTTCGTCCATATGGTGTTGGTGCTCTACTTCTTGGAGCTGAGGGTATTTATTAAATTGATCCTTCTGGAAATGTTGCAAAATGGTAAGCTGCTGCAGTAGGTAAAGCATCAGGAGATGTAAATGCTAAAATAAAATAACTTATAAAAGATGGAATCACTGATGTAGCATAATTAAAAAAAATTGGGGTATAGTCTTTATCTAAAGGTGTGGAAAAAGAAGATTTAAACAAAAACGGTGTTGAATTAGCATTAATATCTTTCGATAAATATCAGGGCTCAATTGAATATATAAACGATGATGAAATCGAGTAAATTTGTAAGCAAGTTATAGAGGATGGGGATAGAGAAGAGGATAACGAAAATAGTAAGTGATTCATACTTTCATAAATATTCATAAACAAGATCTTCAATTTCTTACTCAGTGTCTTAATTTTTATTAAAGAATTATGTATAATCTTTTAGTATTTCTTAAATAAGTTATAGATAAGTGGGTGATAAATCTCGTTTTTTAATAAATTATTTAATCAATTTCCAACTTTATGAATAATATTCGAAGAACCATGAGACAATCGCGATTTAAGCAATCTCATCTGAACTAAATGCTTACACTAATTCCTCTTGGTCGAAAAAGGATTCTATTGTAAATTTAATATTAGTAATAAACGGTATAAATACTTAAGTATTGTTTGAAATGATCAAAGAGACTGAACTAGTTGAAAATATACGCAATTCTTAAGTAGATTACTTTAAAAAATCAAATATAGGTTACTTATATAACTTTATTTCTCTTTCTTTCAAAAAATTAGATGTCATTTAATTTATATACTATATTTTAAAATAGTCTTTAACCCTACCAAAAGATGACTAATCCATAAATAATTTTGCCAAATTGTGAGTATAAATAATATCTGAAGTTTAAATACCTTATACATCAATGAACTTATCAAAATCGGAGTATGTTTTTATTCTGAACTATTATTTCAATTAAATTGCCTGGGCATATTTTAATATTACAAAAATATTTTTTAATTTTATATTATCAAAATATCTTGTCATACCAAAATACATAGTTTACTATAGATCAAAAGCATATACCGCTTATAGTTTATTCTTTAACGAAAGTTAAGATGTTTATTCTATTCTTTTTGATCGCAATAAATACTCTACCTAAAATAATTTCATAAACATATCAGAAAAAATATTAGTTTCATTTGTTAATATTTAATTACCCATTAATGGTTTATACAGAATATTATAAAAGAATACAAATTTTTAATCGTATAATAATTTCTTTATTTAGTCATCTTTATTAATTTTAAATTTAGTTGTTATCGGAATAGTTTTTACCTATTACTACTGATATATGGTGGCAGTTACTAAATATATATAATCTTAAAGTTAAACAATACATTACGATGATATTTACATTAAAATAAGAACAATTTCTTACTAAATATTTAATTTAAGAAACTGCATTGTCTTTTATTTATTTTTAATATCACAAAATGTTTGATATTACGTCATTAAATCATAATATGCGTCTATATCGATATCCTAAATTTAGTCTTCTATAATTTCCCGCTGGTCTGCTAATTATTAATTAATAATAACTAATGAATATTATGCAAAAATATCCAAATTATCATATGCTGCTAAAACCTATTTCTCGAAATTAGCTTCACTATTTTAATTCAAATATAATAAATTTATTTGCCAAGCTATATCTGAACACTTTATTAACCGTAGTAAATATTCTACTTGCTCATTTCGTTCTAATTCAGTTTAAAAGAGCTATTACAATATTTAGTAATGACTAATAAGTTCTAGCTATACATCTGTTGTGAGTTAATCTTTAGAATAAAAACTAGCATAATCAAATTAGACACCAGATATAGATTTATTAATCATAAAAACATAACTAATAATATCGAGATAAGTAATAACACTCTTTTACCATGACCAAATTAAGTAACGAGTTAAATTTATAGAAAAAATAATTTATTTATGTTCATTTGTAATATAAAATGTAGATTCTGAAGTAAATACTCGAGAGGCAGCTGTAAGATAATGTTTAACCAAACTATTTTATTAAAAATGCAAGAAAAATGCAGATTATAAATTTTCAATCATCGTTTAATATTTTGTTTTTTCATCAAAAATTAATAATGGATTGAGCTAAGTATGAATCGAAAACAACGGGATAATTCGAACAAACTTAAGTAATAATGCAGAGAACTCATTAAATACGTAAGGATTTGTTTATGGTTACGACAAATAAGGCATAAGCTATGAAATAATCTCTTCCAAAAATTAAATATCCATTTATTAAAAACTTATTACTATTATGCAAAAATAATAATATAATTCACTATTAAATATGTTTTTAATATATCTATATCTAAGACTCTAGATATGAAATCTAATCTTATAGATAACATAGATTTTCAGTTTAATTGATTGGTTAAATAGTATTTAGGGCCATACTATTCATTGTGCATAATATACATTTCGCCTCGCTTAATACATACTCTTGTTATTATGAAATAATCTGATATTATTGAATTATATTTTTCAATTACTTATTTTAATTAGATATTTTACTAAATTAATCAATTAATAAACACTTTTACTAATATTTACGCGTCTAATTTAATTAATAGAGATAATTGCGAAACTTTAATAAAAGAACCTAAAATATATTCATTTTGAGTATTTATATTTTAATGTATATTAAATTATTGATATAAGAATGAGCGATAAAAATAAAAATTTATAGTAAATTTTAAAACCAACTGGAATTTTTACACTAGCTCCATCTAACGAAATATCCGTATAAAATTATCAAGATTTGTTTATTACATCTCGAGTAAATTACAAATTATCAGATGAAGAATAAAAGAAAAAAAAATAAAATATTTAATCTGCAAATAAAAATATGTATATTTAAAATGAAGGGTAATTTATTAATAATTAAATATAAAGAGAAAAACTTTATTAAATGACAACGTTTATGTCTTCAGACTAGCAGATAAATAATACAAATACTTTGTATATTAGTTAATTAATTGCAAAAAATGATAAAAAATAAACTAGGGCTACTCTATTTCAATCTAATATATAGCATGAGTAAACGTAGAAATCATAGTAGCATAAATAACAGACTTAGAAATTAAAGCCTTTACACTTAGAGCTTTCTTAAACGTAAAGAATTAACACTATATTAACTATAGGATAAGTTTCATATGAAGAGGAAGTAGTTGCAACTCCAAAATATAAAAAATCTTAAAAAAGCAGAATGTAGAAACTGTAATAGTTTTAGCAAAATATGAATTAAATTTTGGATGATTTAGACGATAGAATAGTCTAGTTAACAATTGAAATATAGTGATGAACAAATACTTTAAATCATTACAACATTATCTCCTCTTTAGAAAAAGTTTGATATTTTTTTATTATCTACTTAACATTCCAAGAACACAAGGTTAAAATGTTTATCAAATGCCTTTATTATACCTTTAATCTAAGAGTTATTTCTTAAATATACACAAATTTCTGTTTATTTAGATAAAGATTATTCTAAAATAGTGAACGGCATTTATGCTTAGATATCAATAACGTATAATAATATCACTTTGTATCAATATTTTTTGTATAAAAAAATTAACTTCCTAATAGGCAAATTACTATCTTACTAAGTTCTTAATGTTTAGATATTTAATTAGCACTTAAAATTATTGATTGGCCAGTTTTCAACTATAAATGAAACTCTAATATACATTGTTATTTTGGATAAACGGCAATTATATTCTAGCAAATAAAGTCATAATTAAGTTGCTCGTTTATTATTGATAACTTTGACCTTATACCATCAACGGTTTAATTCATTTCATTTGGAATTTAGGATGTGTCGATTTCATTATCTTAATTGAAAAAAATATTACTAGATTATCCAATTTTCTCAGAAATTGATAAAAAACCATCATCAAATTTAATTATTCCTTCAAAAAGTGTTATATATTCCTGTTATTGAGATTGAGGTAGCTCTAGCAATGCTTACTACGTTTATTTTATGATTGATTCATCGAAGTCTTTCACCTAACTTTAAATCTAACTAAATTCTTTATATAATACCTTATTTTTAGTTAAAATCTTAAATATTAATTTACAGTTTTAACTAAAAACACTAAGTATAAATAAATGATTTTAATACTCGTTCGATTATTATATTTGACTAATTTATTCTTCAGAGAAGTCTGTATCTTTATACAAATTTTTCAGTAAAATAACTAACTTTTTAAGAGGTAGGTCTCTGTGTCTAGCAATGTCTAAATAAAATGTTTGCATTTTTACAAAAAGCAATTAAAGAATATAAAGTTATATAATAATACAATGTTTAACTTTAGATATATTATAAACTTAAGTCACTTTAGTAACAGATTTTAGTCCTAAATATACTGAATATACTCTTGAATAATATTGTCTACTTCTTTTACATCCTCTTCAATTCTATCTGGCAACTCATCAAACGTATTACTCTAAGCGGTATTATTTTAATTTTAACTTAATGCGTCATATTGCGTTTTAATAATTTCCCAATTTACAACTTTGTACTACGATTCGATTCCAAATATCGAAACTGGATAAACTGATAACATTTTAGGCAAAATAGGTGAAAATTAATCTAAAGTTTATTACCCAATTGAATTATATCCTACCAAGACAGCTCCCATCTATGAGCAACTAACACAAGATGGTACACAACCACCTGATTCACTTCCAAACGCACTATATTTTTATAAAATTCGTCCAACACTTCCAACAGCATATAAATCGCCGCCATAAGAGGAGAAATATCCTATTTAGCCAATTTTTGCCATCTTACAACCACCAGGTAACAAACTTTTATGTACTGGCAAATCATAATCTTGCATCAGCATCCCTCGGTCATCGTAAAGCTAAACTTATCCAAAGCCTGACTGGACCAACAAATTTAATGTGTTTTTTCGTGTTCTGAGTACAATAAAACTACGCAAAGCTGGTAAAAGCTGAACAATACGTTTTTCTTCCACTTAATTATTATAGTCTAGTACCGTAAACTTTACAACACCCTAATTATCTGCACTAATGATCATCCATTTTTTACCAATTTCTTCAACTTATAAGCAGTTAACATAATGTGCATGTTAGTTAACAATTTATGAAGAAATTTTTGAATTTTCGTACCGTAAAAGTGTTAGATTGCAGTTCAATCCTGCAATTAAAAGTCTAAAATTGGTCATAGGAAATTTAAAATCTAATTCACTAGTATGAATGAGTGATGTAAAAACATGACTTAAAGGAAGTTTCAGGAATTCTAAATCGTATACACAGAGACCTTCTGTATGAAAATAAACTTAAAGCTAATTGGTTATATCAATTTAATCCTATAAATCTTATAATTGAAGTATTTAATTTAAATCTGACCCTACGCTTTTAATCTACTTAGTGAGTATCTATAAACCAATTAAATCTCTACTAATACTACCATAACAATAGCTGAAATTTAGAGAAATCTTATCCTTTAAAAATGTTTCAATAAGCCCTTATAATGGAGATTTTATATTTAATTTTAACTACTTTTTAACATCTTCCACAGCTTATGAAGCGTCTCCAAATTGCTTCCAAAAGTGGAACCCATAAAAAACGAACATTGATACGTCAAAAATTATAACTGTTCCATCAGCTGAACATGATGCTAGATAGTTCCCACAGTCGCTAAAAGCCATCTTATACACGTACCCAAAATGTGTTCCAAGGGAAACAATCAATTAACTATTCGTTATATTAAATAAAACTATATTATACAGTCCTGAATCGACCAAAACAGCGGCTGCAGCGAGAGCAACATTTCCACACTTCGCATTTGCTAGTGCAGAAACTGAATTTGACGTAAAAAATGTACACTAAGCTTTATTTTATATTTGCTATACTTGCTATTTAATTTGTTACTCAAAAGAAACAGATTAATTGATAAACCCAGCAGAAGAATTAAAAAGATCGTCCATAGTCTAAATAGCTAAAGGATCAATAGTATTAATTATTGAATACTAATTAGATGCTACAGATTATTCTACCTCTTAATTTAGTTCTTCAATAAATTTCTGACTAGCTAATTCTTTTGAGAACGGGCATAATTAAATACCAATAGAATCTTTAACAAGAAATTCGTCAGCTGGCTTAAAACCTGTTTTAATAGTAATAACCCCGATTTATTTGCGATATGTATTGTTGTTAAAAACTAGTTATAATTCCTCTATTTGACGTATTTAGTCAAATTTAATATTCTTTGGGTCTTCAATTAAATAACTTTTTATTTCTCTAATATTATATTTATATAGATTAAATTCTATTTTTTGATCCAAAACTAAATTGGAAATTTTACAGATCATATAACTGATAATAGGTGGATTTGGATAGTTCCAACTTGGAATTTAAAATATTTCGAGAAGTATGAAATAATTTTATAAATTTTCTTTTTTATCAAAAATCATTAATCTTTCATTTCCAAAGTCACAGTAACTACTATTTCCTATTGGAAAATTGGATGATTCAGCTAATAAACCATTGGAATCTTTGAAATTACTCATTGCTGCGAACATTTGAGGCTAAGAAGCAATTGGTTAGATTTAAGCTGATATCTCAGAGGTGAGACTTTAAAGATTGGTTGTATTTTCATATTAAAGCGTCGATGGGAAAGTTTTATAAAATTTTGGAGCCAATTAAATGTTTTTGTCGATAATTTTCATTTTCACTAAAATTTAATTAAGAGAACTGTGGTTTAAAAGATTGTTAGGAATGTATAAGTTCTATAAATCTAAATAAAAGATGTCATACTCTGATGGAAGTTAAAGGATTGGAGATGGAGGGCTTTAAATTATATTAACAACTTGAGATTATTTTGGAATTTATGGAGATATTGCTTCTTTAGGAGTATTATCTATAGGATTCGTATAATTTTATTGATCTTAAACTAGTTATACAACGTTAGTTTTAGTTGGAGCTTTGAGTTTTTTACTCATTAAATATATTAATGATTTGTAATTTAATTATTAATTATATAATAATTTATATCACACTTCACTTTTCCTTTTATGTTTGATGAGCTTTAGTCTTATTTCAATGATTTTATTTAAGGGCCTATTCAATTAGAATAACAGTAGATTTTTAACATACCAGATGTTGATTCTTTGTATAATTAAATATTAAATCAAATTGAAGCTTTTGATGAGGAGTTTTTGAAAATCTAAGATACTAGTGTAAATGAGCCCGCCGAAGAATAATTTGTGAATGAAGAATAATAAAATGAATAATCAGTAGAAATAGGTGAAGAAGAATTTGGAGCTGAAGAAGAGAATCTAGAATCTAACTTTAACGCCTTTGATCCCAATAATAACTAAAATGAGGCAGCTTTGGCGTTAGAAATGGGAGAATCGGAATCAGAATCAGAAGTATAACTTACTCCGTACTAAGAATCAAGATAGAAATTGATTAAACTAATTTCGTAAACTGAGGAAGCGTTGGTAGCCCCAAAAGATTGGAAATTTTCAGGTGAAGTTACATCTGCACAGAGGCCGGAAGATGCATTATTGCATGATATGCCAGAATTTGATGTTAAAAGGAAGCTTCCATTAGAAATTGATGCTTAAATTAATGCATAAATTGAAGAATTAATTAAACTCAGAATTTTAGATAAAAAGTTTGACAATCCTGTTTATATATAAAATATTATGGAAAAAGAAAAAGAGAAGGTTTCATTTAGTAAATCAGCAAAAGCACTTGGCGATGTTATTGACATAGAAGTATAAGGTTAAAGAGTTGAGTTAACAGCTGCAATTAAAGAATTAAGAAACGAGGTTAAATAAGCAGTTTAAGAGCTTGAAGCTGAGCTTCGCAGTTATTTTGTGTAATACATGATCGTGAAGTGATTCATTCCATCAAATGGCTTAATTATTGTCGTAACTAATTATTCTCAATGATGAGTAATTCTATATAGTTTTTAAGAGAATTAATCTAATTTTTATTAGTGGACTTTTTTAATTTAAGTTATTATATTTCCTATTTAATCGTTTAATTAATAAAATTTCTTTTAAACTCATTTAGCTTAAGTTTATCTTCAACGAAAATAGAATCAAACTATATGGATGTAGTGGAATCATTGATTTTAAGATCTAATTTTTTCATGTATGTTGTAGGTTCAAATCTCTATAATTTATTTACTGAATGGTTCAGATATTCTTGAAGAAACCCTTTATTTAGTAAAAACTGATTTTATAAATTACTAATTTATCCGATTGATAACTTTAACGAAACTGTCTATAACTTTTAATCTAATTCAATTATTTTGTTCATTAAACACATTTCATGTGCTTGAGCCATTTGCAATAGTTATAACTCTATTTACTTCATTTTTGAAATTCAATATGTAATAAATAAGATATAATATAAATCAAATTATCAGCTTAGATGATATGTTAATTAACATTTCATGAACAAGCATATCTTATTAGACTATGCACTTTCTTGCAACTAATTCTTAAATTATTGTTTCTTTATTTCCACGCCCTTACTATAATCCTTGTATGAAACTTTATATATGCTATTATGTAATTTTACAGCCACTCAAATCTAACTTTTCAAATTTTTCAAATTTTTTAATGCATCTACCTATATATATTCCTAATTACAGCCAAGCAGATCTTGAAGATATTTACGCATCTTACAAACTTAATTACTGTAAGTATATATTAGTAGAATCTAGTAAATACAACAAACACAACACTCCAGTTTACTTAATTTAAAGCTAGTTAATATGCAATGCTTTCAAATTTTTAATCTTATGAAGTTAATCAGCTAATACTATTACGCCTTTATTTAGTGTCAAATTATCACTAATTTCTACTACTAATAGCTACTACTAAATAACTTGAATTGCAAATAATTTTGAAATTTCTCCTATCCATTACAAAGAAGAAAACTCATTCTATACTAAACTAAATCTAGACACCATTAAATTTTTCTTTATTGTGGTTATCATCGGAACAAATGGATCATATGGAGTTCCTTATCCTCCTCTAAAATATCGTAAAACTCCATGTTCTTAATTACAATTTTATGAATATTTCCATGTTTTAATCCTAATTTAATTATTTGTCTATACTGTATTAATACAAAATATGCCTGATTCGGGATCAAATTCAAAAGTATGGATGAGCGATAAAATCAAGGCTCTAAGCGATAAATTCGTTAATTTTTCTTTAATAAATTCAAAATCATGAAATGTTTAACCATTATTAGAGTCTAATATATCATCTATTTTCTTTATTAGGGAAATTGAAGGACTAACACAACATTTAATACAATTATTGAAATATATTTGTTTAAATAATTCTAAAGTCGAACTGGACATAATTCTATAGTTTCTTACTGGCTAAAATGCTGTATTTAGTAAAGCACTTTACTAACAATAATTAATATATTAAAATATGGCAGATGCAATATTGACATTTTTAAATCTTATTTACAAAGTTTCTCTAACATTCAAAATATCATTAGTAGCTAAAATTTCAGACTCAGTATCAGGTTAAACTAATACAGGATCATCAATATATTTGTGGCTTTGATCAATTTTAAATTGAACTATTTTTTCAAAACTTTTATTAGATTTTCCTTCCTCTAATAGCTTAGATACAATTGGTAAATCTATTTTCTTTGTAGTATTAACAACAAAATCACGTATTTTAGCTGATAAAGGTTATTCTTAGATAAATTATGTAGTAGTATCATTAACGATTAAAGGCTTTAATTACTATATTACCGATCTTAATTATTTTTTAATTATAATATTAATTTCATTATCACCAAAATAATTTGCAGTAAAATATTCAAAAGGGAAAAATAGATATGCATTACCCAATTCTTAATCTATTAAAGTTATTCCATCATACGATAACCCTAAAAATGATGTCCAATTTTAAGTAATATCCAAAACGGGATAAAAAACTAGATTTATATAAGGAGATTTGACGATAAGTTATATAAACTTTAAATGCAAATCATGCAATTAGTTAGATTCTACATAGGTTTCTACTCTTACTCTATTTAATAAATATACATGTGTAGCTCTTTATTTTTCTGGGACTAACATGCTAACATCATCAACGATACTTGCATCTAATACTTAAATTTATTTCAAAATTGTAAGAATCTGTATATTTAGCACGTCGGAACATATCCATTTTGAAGTTTAATACATTTTAAATGCATAAGTAAAACATTATAGTAATATAAACGAATCTTTAATCTTTAAACTATCAATTAAATTGAGGCGTACAGGTTTAATTGTTAAATGATTATCTTAAATAATTTCTGCATCCAATGTAATCAAAATTCCATTTTAAAATAGTTAAAAAATAAATAAATCTTACAAATTGTATTATATATTTATTAACTTAAGTATTTTGCAACTTTACATTGGAAGTTAAGCATTAATTTCTGTAATTGTCGCATCTGGCCAAATCAATTTCATATTTACTAATAATTATAATAATATAATATTTAATAGTATAAACTTATTTAATATATTACTACTTATGATATAATAAATATAATAATTATATCCTTGAAATGAAAGAATAATTAATTAATATTATAATTAGTACACTTCATTTTGACTGTATCTCATCTATGCTTAAATCAAGAAAATAAGAACTTGTAAGTTTTTGCTGCTAATAAATATCAAAATAGATTTTTCTTAATTCAAAAATTTTAGCATACCAAAATAATAAGATTTACGCAATTAAGTATGCGGATGCTACTTTAGGTCTACTATCATCTCTTAACTTTAAGCAAAATTCTAATATATAGTTACTTAATTTATTTAAAGCTAATTTAAATAATTTTTCAGCGCAACTATTACCATTCATGTTTCTTCCTAGTTTTTAATTGCCTCTTCCTTCTCCATTGACTGAGCATAAAGAGAAATTGGAATTTATTGAAGATGCTAAGCTCTATGTAAAAATTCAGAAATTACTTTTTAAAGATAAATTATACTAACATTTTTCTATGTAAAAGTTGTGGATTTTAATCGGAGTTACTTAAAAATATGAAGACTTTATTATTGACGAAAAATTTATACTATTGTTATTTAAAGTCTAATATTAAGAGCATGATAGAATTACTTCAAAATTATCAAAACTCTAATATCTTTAAAATGAATTTTTATATTAAAATCCATAAAGTAATTAATGTAAAAAGCTTCCTGATAATATTAACCCAGAATTAATCTCCTTAGTTGAAGATTTATATAGATCTGATGAGTTAAAATTGTTTGACTCATTTTCAGGTCCTCTTTATTCAAGTTAGAAGCCAAAAGAAAACCTAACATTGTTTTAAACTTTAGGTTCTGGATTTCTTTAGTAATGTGCTATATCAGATTGTATTTATGAAGCTTCCTTATTATAATAAATATTTATTAAAATTTTACAATTTTTGAGAGCTATACCAGGGGAAAAAATAAATTTTATCGCGTTGATTACTAAAAGAATAGTATTTTAAACATTGGTTGGCTAAATTTTTTCAACCAAGCTAAAGATTCAATCAATTTTTACAATTCCATTTCTTGTATTATCAGATGTTAGAATTTACTCTGGTTTCGAGGTTTATAATACATTTTTAAATCTTAGCTAATCATATCCATAAATTAATAAGATTGTTGAAAATTTGTAGGTTTTTCCAAATAGTTTTGACATATTAATGAAAAATTATACAGATTAAGAGATATTAGATATAGGATAACATAATATACTCCAATTATGCTAATACAATATTCCATTATAGAATTTCAAGTAAAAAAGGAACCTATAAGACGAATGTATGTAAATTTTTGATTAATAGCAATTTTAATTTTACCTTGATTAGATAAAAACATAATGACATAAATTTATTATATAAAATATAATATATATTATTTTGAATTAAATGTATATTATATTTACTCTTTTAGTTTCCTGTCCAGAGATCTCGTTAACTTATAATGTTGAGTATAACATAATATAAACAAAATTGAAATGTGATGTTACTACTGGAATTGATATACTAATATAAAATTCATAGTTTAAATATGAAGCTCATAATACTGATATTGCAATTCCACTGATGTATCCTACTACTTAATTTAAACCATCACAATACTTGACTCTAGTATAAGTTAATGGCTTTGCTTAATCTGCAAATTTTACTATTTTAAGCGATTAAACATAAATTTGTTTTAATTCTCGTATTCTCTATTCAAGGAAAAATAATTATATGGTTATTTTTATTATGGATACTTGTTAATTAACAGACTAAATCATTGATGTATAATTAGAAAGAAGTGGGATCATATTGGATTTCACCAAGCACAATGATTCCGTCTATCAGATCTCAGATTTAAATTCTTTAGAGATATTATTAGATGAGGTCAAATTTGATTAAACTACTGAACTAAATATTAAATTTTACCTTTCAAAGTATTATTCGATCTAAACAACTTAAATATTTATTGAAGAAAATTTGAAACTCTCATAGATTTTAGATGATACATATTAAATAAACTATTTTACTCATGATATAATAACATTTACAGAAGATACAATTATAATTAAGGCTGCTATAAATAGTAATTTTAATGTCATACCAGTTAAATATACATTAACATTGATAAATAAAAACTTTCAATTTATATACACATAGGTAGATAATATTATTAAAAATCAATATTTATTTAAGTGTGAAAACTGTTTATCAAAAGTATTTTTCGGTAGTAAAACTCTTATTGTAGACTCTGCGTTGCTAATCATATAAGAAGGGGATAATTTAATTTATTATTAGCTATAATAGCTTTTATATGGAATTAAATCAATTAATGCCACGATATATAAATCTACTTTTACAGTGTATATTTCAACGTAGAACAATATAATAAATTGTTTAGATCTGGATGACAGTAAATTGTATATTGGAAGTAAAAGTTATGTTATTGATGCGTAAAACTATTCGAACGAAACATTCAAGGTTAGTTTCATCTTAAGCATAGATATGCTGAAGTAAATTAAAAATAACAAATATAAAGATTTATTTTTTAGTTTTATGTAGATTTTATTTCCAATTGTTAAAATTGAAATAGTATCCATATCTAGAGTATATTGTTATATTCCTATAGTTATTTTATCTTTAGTAACAGCAATACTAATTATCTTTAAATGAGTGATATATATTTTAATATATTAACGTATACTATATAAAAATGCAAATAATAAAGCTTAATACTAAATCTTACTAAAATGGGAGAATAAAATACTACAGTAACTAATTAGAGTATTTTAACACTATTTTAATTAGTTCTAATAATAATAAAGATAAAATATATGAAAAGCATTTGTTATTATAAATTGCAAATTATATTTCACTTTAACCAAGTAATTTCATTGCAGTTAGTAAGTATTTTGAGTCATTAATTCATTACAATTCTAATGATGGATTATTATTGGTATAGTAATGTATTATCGACAATATTAGAGATTATTCACAGCTTCATATTTAGTAGATTCTTAACTATTGTTATTAAGTTTCTGATGATAAATTTAATATTCGGCTACTGTTTTCTATAGTATAAACTTAGCAATCATTTAACTTCATACTATATGAAACTAATCTTATTAAATAGAATTATTTACAGTATACAACTACACAGTAAACTATAAGTCATCTTGCTAATATTTTTGCCGAAAAATGTAAAAATATTATACAATATTAAGATTTACTAATTTTACTTAAGAAAACGAATATGATGGTTTAACATTTTTCTTTATTGCTCTTATGTGAGTCATTACAATTTGAATCAATCGAATTTATAATAACTGATGTGTTCTAAAAATAATATTTACAAATTTCTAATCCGTTTAATGACGATATCACAGAAGAAATTATTTTTCATAATTTCAACCTCATAGACTGTAAACTATTAACAATTTCACTATTATATGGTGTTTATAAATTTAATATAAATAAATAAAATAAAGCTTAAAATATCTATTAAGCGTTATTATTAATTTATTAATTTAGTACAGTAGCCCGATACGATTAGTGCTATATTATTATTGAGCTAATATATTTACTTACTGAAACACATAAAAATCTTAGTATATAACCTTAAATAATTAATTCAATAGTTTTAATTTCTTAGAAAATAAATTTATAGTCAAATTAAAAAATTAAGTAGATATTATAGTAAGCGAATGAAATATTTACCGACACAATATTTAAAAGTAGTGTAATTTATGTATAAGACTATGTTTAATTGTTAATAAAATATGACATAATAGATTATAAGTAATAATATTTTTATTTTATTGCTAGTCAACAATATTTAACTCTTGAATATTCTCCTTAATTGTTTAATGAGCTCATAGGATCTTTAACCTTACCTCATTCATGTTAGTTAATCAGGACAATAATGTTGAATACTTTTGATTAGTAACTTACTGAAAGATCAATATAATAACTTATCCAATAAATTGATAATTTATATTGTACTTAGAAATAATTAAGAATACTCTTATCTTGTAATGATATGAGATAAGATATGTAAATTAATAATTACAACTACACTTATTAACATAATGATATTAAAAATCTTGTTTAAGACTTATTGGTATTAGGTTTTTAAAAAGCAGCGTAGTTATTAATTGTTACTCTTTATAAGTATTATTCCTTGTTAGATTTTATTTATTATCCATTAATTGACCTTAATTGTATACAAGTATCTAGTATTTAGATTTAATATATGCTTTGTTTGATCTAGTATAATTGGGTTGAAGTTCTTTAAATAAATATTTTTTAATTTAAAGATCTATTAACTAAAATAAAATCAATTGAGAATATTCTTGATCCATTGTTAATTGATAAGTGTTTACTAGTTATTTAAAGTGATAACTTTTCAGTAATAACTTACGAATAAAAGAAGGATATAAAATTATGCTTTTCTATAATTATGCATAATTTAGTATAAATATTGTGCCTTAATGAATCTAAATCGTTTTAGACAAAATACATTGACCAATAGTAGACTAAAGGGTAAATTTATCTTTTATTAGATAGTTTTTCTAAATATTAACATATTTAAACTAAATAAATACTCGATAATATTTGTTTCTTTTGTCTAAGTTCAGAGTGTTATTAACTGAGCTTTTAAAACTATATGGTTATTAATAAGCGATAATATTATTACAAAAAAGTACTAACAATTCCATAAATTATATTACTAATATAAACTCAGGAAAGTAACTTTGTTGAATTAGCTATAAGCTATTATTATAATAAACCAGAATTAATTTATCCATATTTAACTATAATTTTGTTACAGTTCACTAAAAATATATAATTTCAGTAATTATTTAGGCAACTTTCTGCATGTCAAACAAATTTCACAAAGATACTACAACCATACATCAAAACAGTTTAAGAAATTGTTGATAGTGTTGCTTTTAAATAAAATATAGCTCCTTTTACTTTACCATAAGATAACTCTGTATATGAAAATTTAATCAAGTTATCGGAAGATTTGGTGAAAATTCCAGATAATGAACGGAACAATTACGCTAGTAATTATATTAAAACCATCAAAATAAATTAAGAATTTCTCATTTCTGATCCATCAATCAAACTTCTATCAATAGATTCTGTAAAATGCTTAAAATCGCATGCAAAAGTTCCATTACTTTTTTCAGTCACTACATCAGCTGGTAAAATATAATTTATCATTAAAGCAAACGATTCAGTCTTACAAGACCACATTATTATGTTAATATTAGCATAAATGCAAAAATAATTAATTAACCAGGATATTTATGGAACCATCTACGGGATTATCCCCTTAGGCCGTAATTCAGGTTTTATCGAAGTTGTTAGGAATTCTAACTCTTTAGATGAAATTGGGAACCGTTCAGAAAATTTTTTAATTGATTATTTTAAGAAAGAGATGACACAGGAGGACTAAAAAAATTTTGTTCACTCTTTTGCTTTTTCTGCTATTTCATAGTATGTTTTGTAGTTCAAAGACCGTCATAATGGTAATATTATGATAAAATAAAATGGGATAATTTTGGATATTGACTTCGGATTTTTACTTGAAATTGCACCAGGAGGAGTTTTTTCAATAGAAAAAGCACCATTTAAGTATACAAGTGGATTTAGTAAGGTAATAACGGATGAAGATGAATTCAGAAAATTGTTTATAATTGGAATGTTCTATTTTAGGTATTTTATTGGAGATGTTGTTGTTACTCTTAAAGAAGTTTGCGGTATCATACCATGTTTGAAGAACGTTGATTCACTGAGAAAATTACAAGATCGCTTGTATATAGATTTAAATATTTAAGAATTTATCAAAAAATGTGAATAACTGATTGATGAGAGTAAGGAAAACATAGCTAGTGTGCTATATGATAAATTTTAGGCTAGATAGAACGAAATCAATTACTGAAATTTAATTATTAATTATTATATAGTATATAATGTATTTTTATTAATTAGTAATATGCTAAAAATTCATATTCCGCCTTTAGTATTTAAAGAAATTAATTATAGCTAGCTATCATTTTCGTTATAGATTGATTACAAAGATTAATTTGATATTAATTATTAAAAAAAGTACATACAAAAATTTGATAGAATCACAACTGAAGTAAATTAGATATTTAGGCATCTTGAAACCAATTTTATAATACTTACAATTATTATTTAGTTAGATAACAATTTAAATAAATATATTAAAACCGAACTAATGATAAAATAATTTAATACGAAGTTCTAGCATCATTATAATGATGCATATATTTAATTAACTATAAATTTAGAATAAGAAAATGATTTTAAATTTAAAAAATGTCTGATGATGAATTTATGCTAAGTACTTCCACTTAATTACTCTAATATTATATTCTTTTAAGATTAATACAAAGAATTTATATTTAATCAGGGGTTGGAAATTGTTAAAATTCCAGTTATACCTCCAGTTATTATTATAATTTATGATAAAAATTTTATTATACAGTATAAATTAGCTTTAGATTGTATTCATATTGGATTTCATAATATTAATATTGATATGTTAAAATTATTTTTATCATTTAGTAAATATTTACTACATGATATATAGAACACAAAATATAAATTAAACCTAAAATATAAATAATTTGGAATAAATTCTTTATAAATAGAGACTATTATTAATAAAACAACTATAGTAAATGATAAATATATTATATAGCTCAAACCTAATAATTCTTTTATAACTTGTAACTAATAATATTATTAAACGTTAATAGATATTAATTATGTGTATGATGGTTAGGTATTCATTCCATTCTCGGACTACAATCCTGAGGAATATAGTTTTATAGGTTATGATACATAAAATTAATAATAATTTAATATATCTACACTAAAAGAATCAATAAAGTAATCGCAGGATCCGTAGAAAGAAATACTTATTGACTCATACAGTATTCATAAAAAGATAAATAAATAACTATTGTCACCAATTAGTATAAACAAACAAGAAAGATCCATATTCTAGTAGTCTGAGATGGACTTTGTATAAATTAATTCCACGGTTAGATAATCTACGCCATAGTTATTTTAAGATTTACAGTAAAATACTAGATCAAAATCAAATAATTTAGAGTAAGGAAAAATTTAAAAGAAACCCCAAATGTCAGGCACAGATTCATTATCTGAAAAATAATCTTACATTATAAAATAGAAATAACTGAAATAACAATTTACGTTTATACCATAGGTTAAATACAAATCCGAAATGCAAAAAATCATAAACTTATCACCAGAGATTTCTTTCAAATAAAAATATGAGCTTATGCTTGAAAATTAGAAGTAATAAAGATTAATTAGACTATAATAACTCTAAAAAACTATTTAATAAACTTAATATTAACTATAATAAGGAGGTTTATAATTGTCTGGCACCAAGTTAGACTAGTAAATAGAATAACATGAACTAGTATAACAAGATAGAGATTAGCTACTGCAAAGGATAACTATGTCATAATATAAAGTAGAGCAATTAAAACGTGATGAGATAGAGCAAATTAGACAATAATTTTATTAGAATCTATATGATGAAAAAGAGACAAGTTATATTAACTTAAACAATAATAAAAAATTGTAGTGAATATTATATTAGGTTTCAATTTTATTTCTACTTTCCACTATGTCTATTTAAAGAAAGCTAGCATTATCATCATTTGATTTATCTATTGTCATTAAAAAACTAAACGAAGATCTATAAAATTCTAGATTAAATATGATCAACTCCTCTAAATAAGGCTTAATTTTAAAACTACATTCTCCTGTTTCTTCTTTAAAGTATAAATTAGTTATAGGGCCTTCTACACTTTATACTACGTAATTTGATATTCATTCCGTGTCAACCCCCTCATCATTTGTTATTTCATGTAGAAAGCATTTAGGGAATTTATCACTTTTACATATATAGCAGGTTAATTTTGATCGTACTATACTTTTGATATTTGGTAGAGTTAATGATCCTAGAAAAGTGTTAGTCGTCGAAATGTTTGGTAAAGGGAACCAGATTTTATGTCAACCAGATCTTAAAATTATTACGTCAAATGTGTATATGAAATCACCAGTTTATAGTATATTTCCAGGGTAAACTCTAAATAATATTTTAGATTTAGTAAATATTGATACATTTAAATAAGTAGTTGAAACTGCAAAAACCGCTAAAGGTCAAAAAAATTAATTAAGATATGTTTTGGCTTCTACATATTTCATTGGAGGAGCGACAGCAAGTATTATATTAAGATATTGTTAGCTGGCAGCAGGTGTTAAATGTGCTAATCCAAATATAAATTTAGAGTTAGTATTTTCTTATGTT
Source organism: Spironucleus salmonicida (assembly GCF_000497125.1). Lineage (NCBI taxonomy): Eukaryota > Fornicata > Diplomonadida > Hexamitidae > Spironucleus > Spironucleus salmonicida. The sequence continues at coordinate 1,643,889 of NC_090596.1, forward strand.
GAAAAAATAATGAATGCTATGAAATAAAGCTTACTGAGTAAATAAGGCTTTATTTATTTTTATAAAGAAGATGAACTGGATCTTAAAGATATTGGTGAGGACGATATTGTTAAAAGATCTATTAGAGTTGCAGAATTCCATCCAATTAATATGAACTTAATATTTGAAGGATTATATTAAGATAATTGTGTAGAATAGAAAGATGATTTTGTTTAATGTTTAGATGAGTATTTTAATTTAGTTAACTCAGCATATGGTTTCCAAAATAGAGCTCTGCTTATAAATAAGCAAGTAGCTAAACACGAAAATTTGCAATCAGAAAATCAATTTAAAGTAGATGAACTATATAATTAGGCATTATATAATAGATTTTTAGGTGATATCTGCATTTTGAATAGTAGTTTTATCGATAAGTTATTAAATACATTATAGCAGTTGTTTAAAAATTAAGTATTACGTTGGAGTAACATTGAAAAATAAATGAATCTATAATCTAATCTAATTTTTAACTTTATTTCATCTGTTGATTTAATATAGAAGAATTTTACTATTAATATAGTAGTTCCTAAAGATTAGCTGGATTAGCTGGAGATTGAATCATTTAAATATCTACATTAGTTAGTTGATATATAGTATGAATATCTTGGGGAAGAAGTATAAACATAAGATAATTTTCTTATTGAATTAAATTTACAAGATAATTCTAGAACTATATCAAGAAGACTATATGATGAAGCTAAATTACTTGAAACCAAGGCTGGAAGGACTTCATAGCATACTGAAGATGCAATATAAAGAATAACTAAAATATCTTAATAAAATATTAATAAAATATTAAAAGATACCGAGGACCAGCTTACTATTTTAACGAAATAGAGACCTCCATTATGGTTTGAAAAATTCAACTGGTTTATGTCTTCAGATGGGTACTTAGTTTTAGCTGGAAGAGATGCATAGTCAAATGAGCTTCTTGTCAAAAAGTTCATGACTAATGATGATATATTTATACATGCAGATGTGCATGGTGCCGCATGCACAATTATTAAGGCTCCAAAATTAGAGGGAAAATGGCAACCTCCATTAAATACTTTAAATGAAGCAGCTACATATACTGTAACACATTCCCGATTATGGGAAACTGGAGTGTCTGCATAATCATACTGGGTATATGGTGAATAAGTATCAAAGACAGCACCCACTGGTTTATATATAGGAACTGGTGGCTTTGTGGTAAGGGGTAAACGTAACTTTTTGGACATAGCTAATTTAAAACTAGCACTTTATGTTTTATATAGATATACTGAGCCTTAAGAATATTTTATTACTAAAAATCCGGATACTCAATTAAACTCCTGCTTTTAGTACGGACAAAGTGATGCTGATAAAATTACTGTCGTGTAAACTAAGAAACAAAAGCTAGTTTAAAAATCTCACTAAGATTTAGTTAAAGATAGTAACAAAGAATAGCGTAAGGACGCAAAGAAAGAGAGATAAAGAATTATTGCAGATATGAAATTTAAAGCAAAGCTTAAACGTCTAGAGTAAGAAGGTCGTACTGAAGATATTGAAAAGGCTTTAAGTAAGAAAACTGTGAAATAAGACGAAATCGTAATTAATAGGTAAGATTATTGTATCATGTGTGGAGGAAATCATATATACGAATACTGCTAATCTAATAATACTCAAAATTCTAGTTCTGATTCAGACTTAACTGATCATGAAACCTCTCAATCATCTTAATCTAATGATCTAGAATTAGTTGTTAAAGACCTCACTGATAATTAATTTAGTCTCGTTTAGCAAGCATATACACTATCCCCAATTTTTAATTTAGAATAATAACCGGTAATTATATTGACGATCTGTCCATTAAATGCGATTCCTGAGGGCGTTAAATATCTTGAAATGTAACCTGGTTAGATTATTAGAAGCTCATGTGGGAAGGTTATCAAGGAATGGTCACTAAGATAGTATTTAGATTCTCCTTATATAACTCAAGGTATTAAAAACATCTAGGACCACCAGATCATGGTAGCAATACCAGGAAGGTGTTAATTCCAGGGTTATGGTATAGGGAAGATTTTACAAAACGTCTCTAAGTAGTAGGTATCGAAAGAGGCTAAAAAGTAGATTGCTAAGGCCAAAGACATTAAAGAAGGCAATAAAAAATGAGTCACTTTTACCATACTTATATGAACTACTGGATAGCATCCGGGTGGACTTAGATAAGCTAGCTCACTTTCAAAATTTCTGATTATTTGGTCATTATTTTATCTAATTTGGTATTTTCTATACGGGCACGTTCTAGCTTTTCGGTAAGTTAATTTAACTTTCCCTTGTTTAGAGTTAGTGCCTGCTGGGACTGATGTTTTTTAATCAATAGTTTTTAACTACTCGCCTACTTAATGAGAATCTCCTATTTGCGGTTGTGAATTTAGTCTTTCAGGCGCTTCAAAATATCCATCTTACGGATATGCTCAGACTCAATGCAGAAATATTCTTACAGAGTGCTTTCGAGTTGCTTTTGTTATTAATTTAGTTATTGCTAACTAAAATTCAATAGAGCTTCTTCTACACTTATTTGAATTACTAAATCGTCAACAAGTTATTTCTGCACATTTTTACTTGACGGTAACATTTTGTCTTAAAAATCAAATAATAAAGATAAATCTCATTACAGAATTTCATTCAGGTCGTAGCTTACTATCCCAATTTCCTCAGATTTCTTCCCATCATTACCATTCTCCCACATGTAGCTTTTAGCTATAAAAACTCTATTCCCTCCAATAACTACACTACTAACTCCCCCGCTCTCGCTGATCTTGAAAATCTTTTTCCGCATTTTTAAATCCCAAAAATAAACCTGTCCATCCGCACCACAGCTAACTAAGCAGCCAGAAACCAGTGCTAAGCCATGTACAGGATAACTTATACCGTCTGTTTTGTGTGCTCTGAAAGCAAATTTTTCAGTTCCTTCTACTGCTACACGTCCTTCGACAGAAGAAATAGTCAAAAATTACTCATTTTGAGCTAAAAATCTTGTCTAATGTCGCAAAGGAGATTCAATACGATTAATTAGATTCAATGAATCATCAAATGTCAGAATCTCACGATTTGAAATTGCGATTGTAAGATGTGAAGTAGAATTAGAGGAAGCGAACGGTCGTCCAGGAAGTGGAAATTGTGCTAAACGCTCGAGTTTCTATAAATTCCATGAAGTTAAAATTTCGTCATACCCTGCAGAAAAAAGGCGGTCTTGAAAGAAGTTGAGTGTTCGGACTGGTGCTGAATGCTTTCCAAGAAGTTTAGTTTGTTTTTAGGAGTGATTATAAAGTAATATTTAGCCATCTGAACATCCGATTGCAAGCATATTATTTTCTACAAAAATAATAGATAAAGGAACTGCTTGTACGTTCACGGTTTGTAGATGCTTTACTAAAATTGTATCATATAGATAAATATTTTGATCCCATGATGCAGCAGCTAATATTTTACCATCTGGTGATAACTATATCGTCTAAATTGAGTCTCTTGGCATCGAAGGGTAGATTGTTCTCGACTTCATTTCTAGAAATAGGGTAAATTTTTGTAATATTCTATATAATAATGCAGTAATTATTAATTCTAAAATATGGAAAATATTGATCTGAATAAAAATAATTTAAGCAAGACCAGGGTAATATCAGCAGAAAGCAGTGAATAGATATAGTAATAGGAATAATTATCATCATCAATATCAGATTTAGTATTTGATGCAGATTTAAAACTTTTAACTAAATCCTACTAAGATACTAACATGAAATAATTAAATGAGTCTAAAATATAAATTTAAAAGCTTATATACGGGCAAGAATCATTATAAACGTTAGTATAAAAATAATAACACATCATTAACAACCTTCTTGTTGAAAATAAGAGTTTAAAACAAGCTAATTAAAATATAGCGTAAAATTATAAACTCCTTTTCAGTGATATTTCATAAGAGCATCAAGACAAGGTTAAATAACTAGAGCTGTAAATATAATCAGTTTATAACATTGTTAATAACGCTACCTAGGATCCTTCAAATTTGATCAACGATAAAGATTAGCATCAGTTAAACCGAAGTAAAGTTTAACTAGATCTTATGATTTAAAAATTGAAAGTTATGGAATAATAACTGCATTGTACTCGTGAAACGTAATTATATCAAACTATTCAATAGTAATATAATTATAATCACTAAGCTCCAACAGCATAATAATCAATATCTCAGCCTGCAATTATATAATAATCATAATTTATTGACCAATAAAATTTTTAAGATACTTTATAACAGAATAGGTAATAAGATTTCACACTTAACTGTAATATTGAACAAGTATAATAAAAATAACTGACTTAATCACCACATATTGTAGCAATAAATACACACTAATAAAATAATCATCAGATTGACATAAAGGTAGATGATTTAGACACAAGGTTATAATAGAAAATTCCTTCTTTATCAGATTAAGACCAGCAGCATGATTAGCAATCTAATTAATAGTAAGAAGATAACTATTTATAAATGGACCCACAACCTAACAAATAAATAACTAAGCAATAAGCCTCCTAGCCAATACCCCTTTCTCCTTAAAATAAAAAAGCAGTAAAATTCACTTTCGATATCACAAAGAAGTAAAATCCTGAAGTATTGTAATAACCCTCATAAATATAATTAACACCGAAAAGAAAAGCATAAGATCTATCGCATGCTCTTCAATTCTCTCAACCTGCTTTTGATTCCAAAAAATTATTAAATGACACATAAAAATATACCAAGTCTATATCAGCCCAATAACCACTCGATGCAGATTTTGATGAAGTTCTTGCAGCACATCCTCCAACTTTTGTATAATCGTTTTCTTAACCAAGAACAAGTGAGAAAAGAGAATTTTCCGAATAAAACTGGCGTAATTTTACTAAAAAAATTCCTAAATTTATACCAGATTAGCGAACAGTCTTGAATTCTTTTAAGAGTACACTTTTATCATAACAGCAAAAATTATACGATAAGTAATTTATTATTTTTCAAGAATTATCTCATCTTTTCACTTGCAAACCAGAAGAGGTTGCTGTAAAAATTTCTGAAAATTAATCTAATTTAGAACGGTCTATTGACCACTATTAGAATTTTGGCACATCCCGTAGACTTTCAGAATTACACGTTTTAATGCGTTTTCATGGGTTGATTATTAGATTTTGCGATTTTGCGGATTTATAACTAATGCAAAAATTTGAAAAAATGCCTAAACCTGATGGAAAAGGGGCAATTCTAACTCGACTACCAGTTCAGGATGGGAATGGTAAATGGGTAGTCTTGGCGAGTTTGTAGTGATTGGTGTTGCTTTTTGTGTTATGGATTTTTATTAGAAGCTAATAAACTTAGAGTAAAATAGAAATTTGATAGTTATTAGGAATTGATAGAGCTAGAAATTTCTATGTTAAAATAGTAAAGGTGATATGCTAAATTTATATATATTTCTAATGTTATTGCATAATAAAAGTTTTTGAAGAGACAATATTTTTATTGACTTAATTGAAGGGTACTCATAATTCACTACTAGTATTTTTATTATTTACTATTTTTCATAACAACCAAGTCTTTCGCCTTTAGTAAGGCTTAATCTGTAATGTTAAGAGCATGCTATTTAATCTTGTATTTTATTTTTTATTTCCCATATTAGTTTATTGTAATTGAATCAAGAGATGTAACTGGCTTATCAAACTCTCGAGTTATTTTGCATAGCTATACTCTCCTCGTTTTATACTGGAGTGCTTAATATTAACTAAAGTCAACTAATGATTTTTATTTTTATTAAATGTGCGGTAATTCATCTACTTATTGGGCAATAAGAGACTAAAATTGATTTTCACAGCGTACTTTTTCAAAAATCTAAGGTGAATTGTTGAGTTCATCAAACTATTCCATAACAGAGCAACAACTTTTTCTAGTCTCTATAGGAGACATAATAAGCTTCAATGGACTTTAAGATACTAAACTAATTGACTATTACTCAGTAATATTTTTAGTGTAAAGAGGCTACTACATCTCATTCTACTTTGGATCTTCAATAATACTATTTTTACTTTATAATTATTTCTTATCAACGTTAGGCAACTATTGTATTTAAAAGGAACTATTTACATCATTCATATTTATAGTTGAAAGAACAATCTAATCAGATATTTTTAGTATTTAAGTTTATTTAGAATCAAATTAAGGACATACTGGTTAAACTACCTATAAAGAAACATTAAATTCTTAATTATTGTTAGCATTATTGGTATGCATATCGTTTTTCTTAAACAATAATGGTTTACCCTTATCATTGCTTAAATTTAAATTTTATTATATTAAGTTTTTATCGTCATTTTAGTAAATTTCTTATAGAGGAAGCTCCAAATTACGTGCTAACTGATTTTTCGTAGTTTAATGCTAGATTTATGAAAAATCATTAATTTCTAATGTGTCTTATTAGTCAATCCTCTAGACAGTATTTATACCTTCGTTAGAAATTTATAATTATTAAATATTTTCTTCAAATTATTTGTGGGTAATTATATTTTTTGCAACATCAGGAAATGATTCATTATTACCAACGATAATCTATGAATTATTGATATTTGTTGTATGATTCAACACTTCAACTATTTAATTTTATGCTTATATAAATTATAATGATTTTTTAATTGATACTTGTTAATTGCTATCAATAAATTCAGACAAATCAATTTAATTTTACTATTTTGAACCAGTTTATCTATCTTATATTTCGAAAATAACTTCTAATTATATCTATTTAACCTTGTATACACCATATTCTAAGTCTGTCACCAAAATCTAATGGGCACAACTAGAAAAACAAATAAAGTTATAAATAATAACTTTTGTAAATATTTTTGGGCTATGATTGAAATTAAACGATTTAAATTAATCTGTACACACTAATATATTATTTTATGCCAAATATTCTAATTTTGATAAGATAAATTAACTTTTAACTGGCTACTGTTGATAAAAAGCAACAATAGTAAACTATACTTTTTTTAATTTAATGCTATAAGATTTTTACTCAAGTGTATTGTCTACATTTAAATAAAATTGTGTGTTATCAATATTAATAACCAATGAGTATGACTTAGTATATTAACTTTAGTACACTAATTATTAGTTTTCTCTTAGCGCTGTTGATTTAGTATAATAACATACTAAGCCTTATTTATTTTTGTAAGTGATTTTGATAGATATATTAAAACTATCTTCCTCATCTTCTAGGTAACAAACATTTTAAATTTTTAATTTAATCATCTAATAAATGAATAACTTATATCTTAATATATAATAAGAAAGTCACTTTTATTTTTTAGATTTTAATTAACCAAGGACATCCTCATAGTCAAAACATTTTTATTAAAGAACAGCTAAGTTCATTTTGCATTAAATATTGCCTTATAATAGTTTTTAGGATTCTTAATCTTTGTTGTCTATTATCAACTTTAATGATTCGTTATTCTCTTCTAACTAGCAACATCTCGCCTACTCCTCCGCTAGAAGGGCCTTGAAAGCAATAGCAGACTATAGCGATGCATCCAGGGAGGCAATCTGTCCCTGCTGCGCGTCAGTCTCAGTCTGAAGTGCGGCCATCTCGCTTTAAAGCGTATCATAGGCAGACTATAATGCCTCCAGCTCTCTGGAAGAAGCTTGCTACAATTCGGCCAGCTCGGCAGAGGTGTGCTCTAGCTTAGGTGCTAACGCGCTTGCCTCATCTAGTTACTGTTAGAGACCCTCGATCGTGGCCAGCTGCTACGTATTGGTTTACTGTACGGCAGCCAACTCGCTCTGCAGGTCACTCCTCATTGCACTTTGCTCATCAAGGGCGGCACTGGATTATCCCAGCTTCTACTCTTGCTCTTAAAGCTAGGCCTGGAAATCGTTGAGCTCCTCCGCCAACTGACTATTTCTCGCCTACTCCTCCGCTAGAAGGGCCTTGAAAGCAATAGCAGACTATAGCGATGCATCCAGGGAGGCAATCTGTCCCTGCTGCGCGTCAGTCTCAGTCTGAAGTGCGGCCATCTCGCTTTAAAGCGTATCATAGGCAGACTATAATGCCTCCAGCTCTCTGGAAGAAGCTTGCTACAATTCGGCCAGCTCGGCAGAGGTGTGCTCTAGCTTAGGTGCTAACGCGCTTGCCTCATCTAGTTACTGTTAGAGACCCTCGATCGTGGCCAGCTGCTACGTATTGGTTTACTGTACGGCAGCCAACTCGCTCTGCAGGTCACTCCTCATTGCACTTTGCTCATCAAGGGCGGCACTGGATTATCCCAGCTTCTACTCTTGCTCTTAAAGCTAGGCCTGGAAATCGTTGAGCTCCTCCGCCAACTGACTATTTCTCGCCTACTCCTCCGCTAGAAGGGCCTTGAAAGCAATAGCAGACTATAGCGATGCATCCAGGGAGGCAATCTGTCCCTGCTGCGCGTTGTTTTCTGTGTTTATCGAATCTACATCGACTTGTTTCAGCTTATCTACTTAGCCTTAATCTATTTTTACCTAAATATATTTTAAAAGTACCTATATTTTTGTTTAATATTCCTCAATAATGCTTATTCTTACTTTTTTTTACATTAATATATTTTGTTTTTAAAGTTCATCAATTTCCTAGCAAATAGTGCTGCTTTGCTAAAATTCATTAATAATCTATTTATTTTACTGACTAAATGTTAAATAAATATCATCCAATAATTATTACTAAACATTTTAATCTTTAGCACATTTCATTTAAGTAAATCATCTATAATATATATTATATATAATATTAATATTATTTTTTATGAGTATTCTCTTTCTGATAATAATACTAATATTTTAATATAAATATACTTGGTATCGATATTAACAACTCACTGATTGATTTAAATTTGTAATAAATTATTTAAACTATAAATTCGTAGAAGTATGTCAACTTTTACTGAAATTGTTATTCGTACAATTACTAATTTTCTATTTCTTGTATTTTTATAGTGAAGCAGATTTATATTTTCATTAAATTTATAATAACGGAATTGTGTAGTCAACTTACTACGATATGTACAAACGCAATATTATCAAGAAGTCTTATACCTTAACTGAATAAATCAGGTAACTGGTTTAATTAATATTACCATCTTAATTAATTCATCTAGCTAATATTTTCAAATAAAATATATGTGTCGAGCTAGTATTAAAAAGAGTAGCATGATAAATATTTACTGAAATATAAAGCCAATTCTTTATAATTAGTAAAGATAGATAAGCTGGACAAATAATAATATATAACTGTAATTTCGATTTAGGATATTTAATATTCTTATTTTAGTATAAAATGAACTATTCTGAATTATTGATGACTAATAATATTCAAGAATGATAGAAGCAATTCAAATATATTTATTATACATTATCTTTTAGGTCATATATATATAGCAGAAATAAAGCTCCTTTACTACTTCTACTTCAAATATATTATTAGTAACTAGTATCCATCTTTAAACCGTTGATTATTTATTAGCTATTTTATTTTTTTAAATAATTAGTTTCCATTAAAGTTTATAAAGATGAATAATAAGTAAGCAGTTTAAATATGAATGCAATCTTTTTATGATAACTAGAGCTCTTTCACATTCATATTTGATATAATCGTTAATTTATGTATAAATATAAGTAGTAGTATTCCTTATTGAATTGGTGTTAGCAATTTTTATTCTTTATATAAAGATTACAAACATACTTAAGTATATAGAAGAGATTGCAAAAAAGTAATTATAAATGAAACTAAGAATATTATTTTTTTAACAAGTAAACTGTTCACGCATAATAATAATTTAATGATGACTCTTATTTTCTTTCAATTTAATTATTAATATTAAGTAAGTAGATATTACAATTATAACATTAACTTTTGTTAAATGCTCAAAATATAAGTGTGTTGAAATAAATAATTATTATATTATAAATAATGTAATTTTTAACACTATAAATGCTCTCAAATTCATAAAATATGAGTGTATCTCAGTTTTCATCATTTGGTTCATCAGTAGCATCTACAAAATAAGTAGTTGGTGAGGCTTTGACACGTTATAATGACTTTCTTGACCAACAGATCGAAGAGACTACAGAGATTATTTAAGCGACTTACGATCGAATTGCAAACGCTATGTCAACATCCCATGGATCTGATTTAGGTGTATCTAACTTGTAATGATACTTTAAACTTCACTTTTGCTTTCTAATTTTTGATAAAACTTAATCAATAAATACCTAATCTACGTCATAAGCATTAATTTTACCCCACGCTGCACAACTAATCTAGCTTGTCACAGGCTTGTCTGACTTTAGAATTTTCCGTATCTCCACTGACAATTCTTAATACGCGGTTGTGTTAACTTCTGCTACAGGTAGTATCTTTTTTAACTAAGACACACGTTATGCTTTTCCAGTTGACTGGAAAACAACAAAAAGAAGCTGATTCTGAGATTTTTCAACGACAACAGAATGAACAACATGCATTTTAGCGTTGGTTTCGATTATTCTAGCCAGCTAATATGACTTGAAGCGCTTCGGAAATGGTCCAAAAGCAACTGAAAATGGTATAAGATCGAAAGTTTCAGGATCATAAAGTTTAGCGGAATTAAATGAAAGATAGTCGCCAATTGAAGCAATATGTGGAGTTGTTTTGAATGCTTACTACACTACATCTATTGATGGTGCAATATAAGATAAAAATGGCATTTTAATGAGTTAAAAAATTGGAAGCTAAAAATCATTTTCCTTAAGTATGTCATAATTTTCAGGATATATATAGAATTTTTGATAAGAGAAATAGTCGCTTATCGTTTAACGGACTGTTTAAACTGTACCTGGCTGCTTTGGTTAAGCAATAGTCGACATTTAGGAGTGAAAAAAGAAGAAGAGAAAATTGGCTTTGAAGGGCAGATATGATATTTTAGTTAATATATTGATATTGTTTTGGATATTGCAATTTAGTATTTTTTGAAGGTTTTAAATTAAAATTAAAACCAATAAATTATATTATTATTTATTAAATATAATTTTATATTTTTATTTCCGCAATTATTATCTCATAAATGATACTTGATATGTAAGATCCGGTCATTCATATTGCATGTGATCGTTTGGGTGTTACTTAAAATTAACTAAACATGCCATCTGATGATAAGTTTGTGAACTAACCTAACCCTAAAGTATTATATTTTGAAGCCGTTAAGTTTGTTAATTCTGTTTAAAATCATGTTATGTTAGAGGTAGCCAAAATGAGGCAAAAAGGAATTACAGAAGCAGAATGGAATCATGTAGGTTCACCGTAAGATTTTCCGTTTAAGATTTTTACAAATAAAGGCAAACCGGTAGATAACAAAAAGAAGGTTGTTATTGAAAATCGTTTTGCACATGTTTTATAATTAGAATAAGATAAAATTAATAAAACTCAATAATATTTAGATAATCGTGACCAAAATAGTTAAAATTAACTAATGAAAGTCAAGAATCAATAATAAATGTAGTCAAAATACTTAAATATGGTTTTTAACGATGCTATTAAGACTGCAGAGAATGTAATTAATAATGGTGAAGTTAAGCGTTCTAATCTTAGAAATTCACTAAATGGTTAAGACCAACTAAGATAATATTATATGTAGCAAGATAAAGATCATTAAGATAACAATCGTCAAATGAGATCAGCTGTGCACTCTTAAAAAATATAAACTGCTAATAAAATTGTAAAAGGTATCGAATAAGACCGATAAATATAAAGAGAGAACGTTAAGTAAAAACAAGAAAAATATATTTAAGAAAGATGTTTACAGAAAGAAAAACTTTTAGAAAAAGTAGTAGATGCAAATATGCATCATTCTTAATAGGTGAATTAACATTGTTAATCTGTTAGATTATCCGAGAAACTAAATAGTTAAATAAAGAGATAGAAATAAGAATAAAAAGAATTCCAAAGTTCATGTAATATTCAAGATATGAAAATGTCTCAGCATGCTGAATTAGAGTCCACAAAGTCCCTCCATAAACAATATTTAGAAGACAAATATTAATAATTTAAGGAGATGGAATAGGTTAAGAAAGATTGCAAAGTATTATATTTTTAGACAAAAGATGAAGTAGCAGCACTAAACCTAACAGGTACTGGTGCTAAGATTGTAAAAGATAGGTAACTTGTTTAAACAGTGAACTCAGTTAGAGATTAAAAGAGCCAGTGGATGCGAGATTAAATTAAGGCTAATATTGAATATAAAAAGAATATTTATGATACTTTCAAAGATGATGTTCCATTTGTGATGTGAATTTCATTATGGTTTCAAATCATTTACTATATTTTATAATAAGTTTTATTTCTCATGCAACTAATTTATTTACTGAGTGAAATTAGGTTAATTTAATACTAGTAAATCTTTTTAACATTATATATCCACCAGTTTGTTGATAAGTCTCTTTTTAATCGTAGAAAATTTAATTTAAAATTATTAAAATTAATCAAGTTACTGTTACCCCTGAATCAATGCTTGTTAAACTATTTACTATTTTAATATTAATATATCTAAGGGTGATTAAGTACATTACTATTCTTTAACTGCTATTGTGTGCAATAACGTTATCCTACACAGTGGACATTTTTAGTTGCCAGGTTAAGACTTCTTTAATTATAAAATACAGTCTTGACAAAATACATGGCCACAGTTGAGAGAAATTGGAGTTTTAATATCGTCTAAACATATAGTACATATGCAATTCATTGAATTTTTTGACTAGATAGATAAATTATGCAACTATATTAATATAACAGCTAATTTTGGATCATTGATTTAAAGTTTTTAATTGTTTAGTTTAGATAAAGCAAAAAATTCATTTTTATTCATTAAGAGTTATTATGAATATAATGTATTAGAATAATAAATCATCACTAACTAAATTTATGTCATGCGACTATCATATTTATTCATAATAACTACTTGTTAATAGTGATGTTTAGATATTACAGAAATCAAAAAAAATATTAGATAAGCTGAAAAATATTAAAACAGTAGATACGACATTAGATTTTTCTATTGGATTTCATATTGATATAAGCCAAGATTAATAAAGACTGTTTTTCTCTATTTATTGCGTAAACTAGAATTAATTATCTTTTAATTCATCTAATTACATTACATTTTAATTCTCTTAATCAAAGTTGATTGTAAATGTTAATGATGAAGCTATCTCTCTATAAAACATATTATCCCTTAAGTAAAGTATTTTATATGTAACTATAATTCAACATTATAGCTTGTTACAATTTTATATTTAAGGTGAATTACGATACAGTATCTAACTAAAGTAACCATACTTATTAAAAAAAATAAAAATAATTGAATCTAATATATTGTCATTATAAATATTTCAATATGCTTTACCATTACTATCATTAAAATTCTGTTAAATGTTCCCTTCTTTTAATACAGATTATCCTAAATCTCCTATATTTTGTTACAATACAGCGAATCTTTTAACTTATAAATTTTCTGAATCAGATGGTATTATACTACCGTATTTTAGTACTCCGGAACATTGCTATGTCTTTTCTTCTAATTAAAATACTAATATTCTGAAAACAATGATTCAGGATTAGAATTATAAAATAGACAAATATTTTCTTTCTGGTAGTTAATACAATTCAATATAGAATTAATACTTAAATTTAACAGAAAGTATTATCCAGTAGCTTTATTCTTATGGTTTTTAGGCAATTATTTTAGATAAATGTGCTTGCTTTATACCTTATAAAAACTTTACTCGGGTTTATGGCTAGCTTGCTGTTGAGTGTCTTAATATAGAATTACCAAACCATAATAAGTAATTATTTATTGATAAACTTATATTTAAATGGCCAGAGTAATCTAGTATTTAGATGGAAAATGCAGAAATAATATTTATAGAAAGCTGGAAATCTTACAACTTTAATAAACTAAATTTTGATTACTCGTGTATATTAGCTTAAAATAATTCATAATTTACCTATATTCCTGTGTGTATAGATGTGTAAAATATGTTCACAACAAACATTAATAATCTTTAAGGTCTATTATATTCTAATAATTATTAATAAGTATTATTGTTGCTATAAGTGGTTATATTTCGATATATCAATAAGTAAACACATCACATATTCAAGGGAACTTTTGATTTATTAGATGTATAATATATGGCTGTCAAGTTTAAATCTGAAGCTTATAACTAGGAAAATACGCAACAAGTTGTGAATTTAATTATTAAATATTTATCTGAGATCACAGATGATATATTCTTCATCATTTTAGATACTATTTACGATTTTTCAATGAAATATTTTCCTGAAGTAATAGATAAGTTTATAAACGAAGCTTTTGGTAATTCTTTTATTTTAAATTTATCAAAATTGCTATCTGCTAATAAATTTGATGAAGTCTTTGATATAGTATAGACATATGGTAGTAAATTTACAGTTGTATATACGTATTTAATATAGTCGCTTTAATCAGTTTTAAATATAGAATAGTTTTTTGCATAATATGTAGGCATATTCACGTTAATTGATTAATTTATTAAAAAATAAGATAAAACACAATAAGATTTAGAAATTAATTTATTATCTATTTTTTATAATAACGCACGATAGCATGAATCTAATGCTAACTCATATATATGGTTGGTTTCATTTTTGGTATATTTGGAATAATTTTTAGATGATAAAAAATTTGAGTTATATTTATGTTGTTTTGATTTTGCTAATTTATATGATCACATTGCATTTATTTATCTTTACCGTTTAAACTGCCTGGAATTTTTAGATAATAGTTCATTATAATTAGATATATTATAAAGTATTGAAGAAAATGTATTACTATTTTTAAATATTAATATTGGTAGGGTGGTTTTATTTTTCAATTATGCTTTATAATTAGAAAAACTACCATCAACTTATTTTATAAAATTTATTTGCTTAAAAAAATTTGAAAAATATTAGTAACTTTTTTTAGTAACTTTTATGAAAATGATGATTAATTAAGACAACAAAATACATTTATTTAATGAGTTAAGCAAAACACAATTAAGTGAATAAGTTATATAGGATTATGTGGACTAGTATGAGAGATCTATAGATTTGAATTATAGTATCAAATTACCTTATTTTGACAATTTAAAGTATTTTGTATAGATAGTCAGAAAATATCACTAAGACACAATATTGCATATGAATATACGCATGTTTTTCTTATAATATTATTATAAAGAACTTATTCATTTTATTTTTATGAAGTATAAAGAGGCTAACTCTGAAATTTCTAGAAGTCAATTTGTTGTAATTACATTGTATAGATTTATTTTAAATACAAGTATGAAGGACATTTTGACTATATTTATCGATAATTTTGAGGGGTAAGAGTTTTATAAATTAAACTATCGTTAGCTAAAACAATTTGTTCCATAAAACTAATAATTTATTTAGCAATAACATTAAACTTGTATAAATTATTTTAAATAATAGTAAGAACTTATAAACTTTTGGATAAAAAGACATTAATATTAAATTTAAGCTTCAATTTCTTTAAATGAAAATGAATTTTCATCAAGCATTAATGGAAGACTACAATTAAGATAATTAACTTATTAAAGACACGTCTATCATTAATAATTATTTGTTCTACCTACAAGATTTTCATCAGAGGATTTTGGTTTTATATAAAAATAATAATTATCTTTATAACATTTCATACCTCCAAATTTTCATATTTTAGTAGCATTTAACGTATAAAGATTAGTCAAATCATTATTTAAAAACCAAGAAGGAGTTTTAGTTATTTGTTAAGAAATGTATGTGTTTATACCCAATGTTGGTGTTAGTGGGATAGCATAAGATTTTTACGTGAATTATGATTTTACTTAGTTTATAAAACTAAAGATAAATTAAGAGATAATCATGCAGTATATAAATATTGAAGATGTACCTGAGTATTAATCTAGATATATGATATTTGCTAAAAATTGCAATATTAATTGTGAAAATTTTGAAAACAGTTTTAATTAAACGTTATACATACCTCCTCTAAATATTTAAAATATATTACAAGAAATGTATTGCCATAGAAATATCTAAATAAATATTGTTTTAAGTATTGGATACAACTATTCATTTATATTTACAGATGCTTTATCACAAGGGCCAACTGATATATCTGAGTGTTAGATTACTGCAGAAATATAATTAGGTATTTTTTACTACTATTATAAACTATTATTTAATGGTAATTAAGGAAAATTTATGGCAAATCCAAAGATAATCTAAGAAATTTATAAAAAGCGAATTCCATAAAATTATATATTAGGATTAAATCAAAGAGTTTTATTACATCCTAATTGTATTTAAGATAATGATTTTAGAAATAAGTTGTCAAAAGTTCTTAATCATTCCCCTTATTCGTATACAAATTTGTAGTAAAAAATAATTATGACTAATATTGAACACCTTTAAATATAAGAACTTAATAGAATACCATTATATGAGCCATTTAGACACTTAGATCATTATTACTCACTATTTAATTCAATATCTTTTGATGATATATCTAGATTTGGAGAAAAGGTTGCAGACAGCTTACGCTCTGACTAAATTAATTTATCAATATTTGCTATATTGATTAGATTATCATCTTAAAATTTAATTGACAATTTTTCTTTTATATATCTAGTAAATCGTCTTGCTGGGCGTAATAGTGATAACTTGAGTAGTAACATTATTTATCCAATAATTAAGAATAGAGTATTGGATTTACCAGTTTAATGCTAGCTTGCTGAAAAATATAACTAAATTTTATAAAAATAGTTATAAATAGAATAAATTAATCCGCTTTCGATTATAAAAACAATTAAATTCTTTAATATGTAAGTATCCTTACATGGGACATTTTCGTCAAATCCAGCATCAAGTTTATATTATTTATACCGAATGTAACCATATGCTTCTGCATTGATTGATTTATAAAATGGTTAATTTGATGCTCCAGATAGAATGTTTTATGATTATGAAGCACTATATAAAGTTATTTTTTGGACAAATTTTAAAGAACACATACCTTAATTATATACAAATATTGAACTTTATTACAATTTGCATCATTTTGATTTGGGTATTCGGTCAGATAAATAGAAACTAAACCATGTAGTTTTTAATAATATAGAGTCAATCTTACAAATTTAATAACAAGATATAGGTGAAATTTAGGACACTCAAGTTTTATAATCATTTTTAATCGATGATGAATAAGATTAAATTGTGGAAAGTATTAGTTAAACTGTTTAAGATAATTCCCTTGTTCAACTAATCCCAGTATTAAATGCTGAATAGCATTTAGACCTGATCAGTAATCGGGAGCAGCAAGTTGAGAATCCGATAAATGCCCTTTAGTGTATTTTTGAGTTATATGAGAATTTAGAAATAGTGTAAAAGGCAAACTTATTTCGCTGGTTATCCCTATATTTTGGCCCGAATTAGTTTTCTAGATAAAATTTTACCTAATATTCGCCCGCCACGTATTTACTTAGAGTCCAAAGTCAACAGCTTTGCTAGGAATTTGATCAAGCTAAGTATTTTGGAGCAATTCCAAACAAGCTATTTGATTGCAGATTCTAACAGCCAGATACGAAGTAATATTTACTATTATCTAATAAGTTCGTACTTAAAGATTAATTTCTCACAATTAACTTAATAACTCACATGTAAAAGCTTATGCAAGGCACAGAAGCGAGGAAGCTATTTGAACCAGCTACTTTTTTACCAGCTGGCTACCAACGGAATATAAACTTCATCACACGATTCACAACCAACTTTTTAACATTTTGCAACTTTGACCTAGTGCCGTTTAAAACGCAAATATTCGATATCCCCATCCTGCAGCAGACCGCTACCGCTGCGCTCCTGGGACTGCGTTTCGAGGGCACCGTGAAACTTTACCAAATCAAGTCGAACCGCATCCATTTCAGTCACGAAATCCCACTCGCAACGACGTCAATTTGCCTATCACCATCGCAGATTTTGCTCGTTCTAACTGCGTACAAAATCTACGCTTTCGACGCTCTCAACCACTGCGTTCTGGCGCAATGCGACTTTGCAGGCGGCCTCCAAATCCAAACCGACGCCTGGGATAACGTGTACGTACGGGCGCTGGCATGCGTGCACGTCTTCGGTCCCGAACTTGCGAGGCTGGGAAGCATTCCAATCGGTGAGGATGAGCGTTTCGTGCCATTCGAGCGCATGCGCCTCGTGGTGTACGGGCGTAATTGGCTCAAAATGGTCGTTTTGAGTGCGGCAGCGGCGGATAATTTCGAGGTATCCGAACCTTCTCCGGGGCCCTATTTCGCCATTCCGAATGGCTACGAGGCCCTGAACTGCGAGGCGCTGAACGGGTGCGAACTGGCAGACAGGATAGTATCGTGTGGAAGCCTGGAAGTGGGGTGCCAGTAGGAGTTCGTGTTTAATGAGCAGATCGTAGGAGTGGAGGTCCTTAAGTTCAGTGTTTTAGTCAAATGTGAGGTATCTGACTTTAGCATAATCGCCGACTGAAAACGATAATATCACTGATATAAGTCCACCAGAGCAGAGCCTAAAAGCTCTAATCCGTACGTCATGTGCTGGTCCTACTCCGTATCCAAAGCTGGCAGTGGCATGATTGATTTTGCCACTTTGTAGACTTACTGGAAGAGCTTCTGTGTATATTACTGAGCCTCAATTAGTGATTCAATGAGTTATTATTACTGCTCAATAATTTGAGAGGATGGAAGATTTTTTGACAATTCTTTGACCTCCTACGATTTTTAAATCAAATCTTATGATATAAATGAAATTTAGTCGTCGACTTAAGCTACCCTCTATTCTCTCATTTTAAAATACTTATCTCTGTCCTCTAAAAAAAGAAGACGGTCGCTAATATCTGGGACCAAATTACAGAAACAGTTCTTGCTCATTTCAATCAATTTATGTATATAATTTATCCTATATAGTAATTATACTGTAATAATTCAAAATGATGGATCTTTCTAATCCTTTTAAATTATTTCACGATTCGTAAAAGTAGTTAGAAGATATAACTAGAGAAAAACATAATATATTGTCAGAGATTATTAGACTTTAACGTAAGAAGCATTAGTTGTTGGAATTACAAACGCTACCATACCAAGGTACTTTATAAGGTGTTACAAAAATTGATATTACAACAGCTATTTCTTATGATCAATAACCCCCTATTAATTATTTCACGGATAGATATATTAACCCTTTAATTTAACATTAAAAAGTTTAATAAATTGATGAACTAGCATAAGATGATTAAATTCATTCAGTTAATGCATTTTTCCCTTCTCATTTTACGAATTTAGCTGGTTTAGGTGGAGTATTAGGAACATAATTTGGGACAGGTGGTCGTATACCTCCTATTGAGAGACATTCATGCTATGTTGATGAATTGAAATAAAAAATAAAACCTACTAACAAAAAAGAAACAGATACGGATTATGATAGAGTGTCATCTTTATTACTTTCTGCTAATATGGAATTAGACCTTCCATTTATAGTTTCACAATCTAAAAAGATTTTGCCTTTAGGGCGTGTTCTGGCCGAGTCTGCTAGTTAGAATTTTATAATATAGTCATAATTTCTGCCAAATTCTGAGTAAATTGGTAATTATATTTAATTTTCACAGGTAAACTAACTTATAAAACAGTAAAACACCCCTATTCTTGATTAACTAGCCAAACAAATTATTAAAAATAAAGATTCAGTTAAAAAGTTTTGTTAGGAAAACAAGTGTATTGCTTTAACTGATAAATAAAAGCTATTTGAGAGGGATAAACATGCAATTCGTACAATGAAGAATTAATTTGCTCACGATTTTGATTTTACCAAATCAGAAGGTTGGAAGTGCTAAGAAATTTACTTTTAGCAATATTAAGATAAATTGATAAAATCAGTCATTTAAATTGGTAGTATAGATTTTGATATCCCCCTAGCAGCAGCCAAGCCTCAGGATAAAATATCTTGGGAAATATATAAATTAAATTTTAATTTTAACAAGTGAAATCACACATTAAAGATTGTTTTTATTTAGCTCACATATTCTTATTTTACTGTACTTAAACACGCAATTTTTTCATTTTCATCGAAAATATCGGATATTTATTCAATAATTCCTTGTTGAAATTCCGAAATATTTGATTAAAGTATTTTATTAAAGATGTTAAAACTCGATGGATATTTAAGGTAGTTTTAAACATTATTTAGTGACTCTATTAGGAAAACTCCACTAAGCAAATGACTATCTATGTTAAAATTTAGCTATGATGCTAACTTCATGACTTGTTTTACGATATCTTCTTCTTTTTTAGGTATCTTGCTGCAGAAGGTTTCAACCTACTCTTCTATACATTATCTATCTTACTTTTTTAACATAAATTCTTTGAATTGTAAAAACTAAGGATCTGTAAAAGTATCCTTGAAAAGATTTATCACGTCTTAATTTTGTGTAAATCTATAAACTCGTAGGATAGCTGCCTAATGTAATCTGCTGTTTTAATCAATTTTACAATTAAGGAACTTTTATAATAAGATATCGTTATCATACAGTTAACAAAAACATGCTGCAATTTCAACACAACTTGATGGATTAATTTTTTAATTACTAATTTATTCCTAATAAAATAAAAATGTTTCAAAAAGATTATCATTTAAATTACATATCGTGTAATATTAATATTTATAGTCTGTTTAGTATTAGAATTCTGTTTCAAGTATAGTTGTTATTAATGAATTTATAGATAAATCTAGGCTTTCAATTAGTGTAATAATTTGTGAATAAAACTCATGATTTTAAAGTTTTTTCTCAACTTAATATCTAAATTTTTTGCTTATAAGTGAAACTTTAGATAAAAAAGTACACAATTCAATTTTTATTGGTAATATATACTCTTAAAACCATTGTATCATATCATTTGTTCGGTTATGCGTAGATTAAAGAACAATTGTTAATATAGAGAAAAGTGTTATAAGGTTATTAGGATTAGTTTTAATATTAAGTTCTAAGTCTAAATTTTATTTGAAATGTTTTAGTTTTTTGACTTCTTTAAACTAAGTTCCATCGATGATTTTATCAACATGTGAGATCAAAGGTTAGATCATTGTTGTATAAATTAGTTTAAAGTTAGATTTTATAAATAGATTTTAAATATCTTCGAAGGTTGACTATAGATTATCATAAATAATATCTTTACCTGAATAATTATTAACTATTATATTAAAAAATTAATATAAAGTTTAAAGTCTTCCATCGCTGCATATATTTTTAGCTATTATATTAAAATTGGGGAAATTTTAATTAGAAAGATCTTTGGCTAAATATTTTAATGTATCGTCAATGTTATAAAATTTAAACACCAAGTTTTTGTCAAATTTTATTTTATTTTGGTCAAATTAAAGTATGGAACTGAAAATGATATTTAATTCAAAACTTTTGTCTATTCCAACCATCGCCTCCATATTAAGTCGTTTTGTTAATAAAGTAAGGATAATTAAGTACTCATCTATAAAATTGTTATCAGATATTTAAATTAAACAATGCATAGCTCCTAGTATATAATTTTCTACAGGATTAGAAGTGATAAAATATTCAATATAACATTCATATAAATCCGTTATACTCTACATACCTAAAACATCTAAAGTAAATTATAATGCCATTTAACAATTCAAAAATCCACCTGAATAACACATATATGGAATATATTTATCTAATATGGTACTTTAAATAATATCATACGATGCTAATCCATTAAATTAACATGGGAACCCTAATTTTCCACTTCCTTATAATTAAATGTTCCAAAACTACCAATTTGGAATATGATTATGATTAAACATAACAATTTCATCAATTTCCCATCCTAATGAAATAAACTTACCTGCCACATTTGTCTCAATAATTGGTAGTTCTGATAAATACTTCACTGGGGTTTTTGGATTAATTAATACTAAATTAACATTGGTAGTAATTTGTTACTCAGGAATAATATTTAAAATATTAGATATATACAGTTTAACAAGTATAGGCTACGGATAGTTCTACATTATTCTAGCTGCAGATTACTATAATTATTTATTTTATCCATAATATGCAATAAAGGTTAATTATTCACGAATTTTATTGAACATACTGATAGGAGAATCAACGATTTTTTCAAGTTATTTGATTAGTTTATTGCTATCAAGAGGAATTGCCTCCAATAGTTATTTGGTTATAAATATTTATCTTAGTTATTCATTAGATTTAAAATACTAGTCCATTAAAGTGAAAAAGAATAATTATATATTTATATTATATAATATTTATGTTAATATATTTATCATACAAGCGCACTTTTCCTTTTCAAAGATGGAGGGAACATTCCGTAACGCTACTGGTACATTACAGTTAGAAGAATATTCAAATACTACTAAATTCAACCACTAAATACCACATCATGATAAGACATACTCATCGGTACTATTGGAAACTGCACCTCGTTATTTTAATGCTACTGTGGCTGAGTAAATAGCACCAGTTGTTGCTCAACATACATATACTATTTAGCCTGATATTTCTCGCCAATATAACGGTTATGTACCAACATCCACGTCTACACAGCCTATTGAACCTGATCTTGCCACAGCCACACGTAGAGGAAGCATCTTATAACGTTTAGATAAAACTTATGAAACTAAGCACTTCAAAGTTCCAGAGCCAAAACATGCTAGGAAATATGATAGAAAGGAAGTTGACAATATTGTTAAATAACTTGGTGGATAATAAGAATTAAAATGCGTAAAATCAATATAACATGTTATCGTTAAAGTAGATGATAAAGCTCCTGTATATGATAAATATTATCATGGTGGACATGTTTTCGACGATTATACTGGCAAGCATAAATGATTTTATGATTATATTATATATAATAAATAATCACTCATACTTAATTTTTGATAAAGGAAAAAACCAATACTAAATAATATATTATTACTCAGTATACTTGATTAATGCAAAAACATTTTTCTTGCAGCTACATAGACACAAATATCAGTTTTTCAGATGACTAGGCAATCTCTTAAATAAGAAAATCCGTATAACAACATATTAAATCTTAAAATATTATATAAAACTAGAAATATAGTAGTGAAATAAAACTTAAGTAACTAGATTCAAAAGTATATTTACATAATTATATAGACAGAACAATAGAGAGACGCCAATAGTAATTTAAAGATATGGATTCTAAATTTTCTGAACAAAAGTAGCAATTACTAGCTTCATAGAAAAAACTAGGAAGAAACCAAATTATATCTGTATATGATACTTAGCGTAATATTTATGTGAAGAAGGCATAAATAAAAGATCAAAATAGAAAAACGGTATAAGAATAGAAAAGATTAGCAAGTATAGAGTTACTCTAATTGTAGGCGAAAAAATGAATGAAAAATGTTTCACTTAGCATTTTCAACAGCCGCTTTCATAGCATCAGCCACATATACTACATTGGCATCAGTTAAGCCACACATTGACATTCTACCACCAGACACAACCAAGTAGACGGAGAATTATTCCTTCATATACTAAACTTGAGCTGGAGTAAGACCAGTAAAGGTAAACATACCGATACAGGTCATAATATGATCCCATTTACCCGGACATCCGTTTTTAATAAGTGCATTGTACAATTTAGATCTCATATCTTTGATTCTATTCGCCATAGTCTAGACATCAATTAAGAATTATTTCTTAAGTTCAGGGGATTGACCAATAGTTTATACAATATAAGCACCGTGAATCGGTGACACTGACCACGTTTCACGAACAATAAGGCTTAAGTTCGACTGAAGAGCGAGAGATTCTTTATCATCACCATTATGCACTATATGAATAGCACCTATTCTTTCACCATAAAGACCGAAGTTCTTCGCAAAAGATTATGCAATTAAGCATTCGACGCCCTCTGCTGCAAAAAGTCTGATGGAGTAACCATCATCCTCAAAGGACCCAGTTGCAAAGCCTTAGTAAGCCACATCAAAGAATGCAATATGATTCTTCTGCTTGAATACTTCTAAAGTAGCAATCCACTGTTCTTTCGTAAAATCAATACCAGAAGGATTGTGGGCACATGCGTGAAGCAAGAAAATCGAACCATTAGTGGCTGCTTTAATCTCAGATAAAAATGAGTTAAAATCAATAGCTAAAGTGCCATCCTTATAAAGATAAGTATATTATTTGTAACACTTAGAATTATAAGCTTTTTCAAAAATAGGGTAATGATTAGGCCAGGTAACTGATGGTAAATAAATATCAGAATTACCAAAGAACCTGTTAAGGAAGCAAAAACCTACATGGAGGGAACCTGAACCAGAGATAGATTGGCAAGTAGCCACTCTTTTTTCTTTTAAAACAACATGATCATCGCCTAAAAGGAACTCCTAAGCAGATTTAATGAAAGGCGCAAAACCAGGCTGGGGAGGATATTCCTTATTAAATTTATTAAAGTCCTTGGAAATGATTTCTTCAGCAGCTCTAACAGAAGGTAGGATCCAAGGCTTGCCTTACTCATCTCTATACGCACCTACACCTAAAGATACCTTTTTCGGATTAGGATCTTCAGCAAAAAGCTTATTAAGGTTTAAAATGGGATCAGGCTTAGTCTATTCAATATGGCCAAACACTGACATTTAAAGAAGTGGAGTAAATCTGGTAGTTTTATTCTATCGTAACAATAAGTTAAATATTTATATTTTAGATGATAATTATGTTTTATATAATAAATATTAATAAATTTATATAATACTAATTAATCATCAAATCACAAATGTCTAGTACAAAAATATTTATATCTTAGTTACCTAAAATAGTTGTTAATACATATCCAAAATCTATTTCAGACAAATGGGGAATTGAATAAGTATCATAAGAGTTTACGTAAGTATACAGCGTGTTTAAGGCTTATTAAAATATTCAATTATTTTTAAAAGTAGAACATTAGTTCTAAGCTACTATATCGTGCTAAGTTTAGGTAAAATTAAAAAATTAAGTTATATATAATACTATGTTAGATTCTAAGTAAATCTTCAAGATTTTATTAGCTGAATGTGGTGAACATATAGTTTGTGACGTTAAATTTATTTAAGGTAATTAAATTTTAGATGAAAAATAGTTTACCATCGAAGTAATACAACCGTATACTGTATAATATGATAATAATATTGTTTAAATAACTTCAAATTTAGATCTGCCAATTTTAGTTTAATAGGAGTAGCAAAGTTTCAATTTTATGCTAGGAAAACGAAAGGATAAAATGAACTTAGAAAATTAGAATTATAAACTATATACTTCTTACAATACTTAGATAGGCTAGATTTTTGAGAAAAAATTAGATTTCAAAACATTTACTTGTTAAGTAAATTAAATTATTAAATTAGAAGTGACTGGAGATTCAATACAAAAGAGCTAAATATAAGGCTTGGATTTCGTTGATTACTCGAGTGGTATTTTATTTTTATTTACTCGAAAAACTGGAATATACAAACTAAATAATTACATAGTCACTAATGGTTCAAAATAGTACCATTTAGATAATTTAGTGATAAATGTTATCTGAAATTTTATATCATAATATCATTTGCGCCTTATTCCTGGTAGGTTCAAGCCTCCATAAGTTTACATAACTCTTTTCTAAACCTATTTAGTATTTTCATATCTATTTGTAGTCTTAAGTAAAGAATTCTTATTTGGAGGCTTGTTTATATAGTAATCCGAACCAGGTGATACAGAACTTTATTTTGAAAACGGTATAACTTACCTCTATACACAAGAAACCCTCCCCGAACCTAGATTTAAAGTTGAAGATGCTTTCCCTACAAATGAACTTTTACTTCTTATTGGTTATTAAACCTTTTGCAAAACTGGAGCAGAAAAATCATGTGATTAATTCATGATACCTGATAATTGAAATTATATAATCTAATTTAAATCCTAAATTTCGTCGAAATAAGATGAATCTAATGCAGCATCTAATTATATACGCTTATTAGGGTCCATTTAAAGACAAGATTTGATTAATTCTATTAGTTAAGGATCTTCACCACTTAGTCGTTACGTAACAATATCCTATTAAACACTACTCAATTTAATTCCCTAAAATCGTGGTGTTTTAAAAATAATTTATTAATGCTTTGGACACATAGGCCCAATAAATTACTACATTCTATATATCATATCTAAATCAGTATCTCCAGGAATCAATGGTTCTCCAGTAACCATTTCATACAAAACTAGCCCAAAAGCCCAAATATCCACAGAAAAATCGTAATTATCCCCTATTATTAATTCAGGCGCCCGGTACCATCGTGTTGCAACATATTCTGTAAGTTATTAACCTGTGGCCTATCTGGCAAATCCAAAATCGCAAAGTTTTAAAACTGGAACAATATTTTGATCCTTAATTCCGAGTTCTTTCCCCTATTTAAATTACAAAAGTAAATTTTCCGGTTTTATATCTCTATGAATAATATTTAATTTATGTAGATGTTATAGTGCAATAAGAAGCTGGTTTGCAACTATTTTTATTGTAATTTTGTCGAAAAGCCTTTCCTCGATAAGCTACAATACAGTCGATTCACAATATTCAAATATTAGGAATGTCTTGGTTTTTCGTTTAAATGCCTCTAATATATTTACTACGAATGGATGCTTTGACTATCTTAACATTCTTACCTCTCTGGTTGTTATTTTTAGATAAATTGGGTCATTAGGATCTGCTGGTTCTTTAAATCTTTTAATTGCCACTATTTCATTAGTCTCTTTATTTCGACACTTTAAAACAATGCCATATGTGCCCTCGCCAATCTATTCTAAAATATCATATTTCTGCATTTTGGTCTAATCTCGTATTATTACATATAATAAGCCATAATCTAATTTTTAAGTAATAAACATTTGAATACTTTAAATTATAGTATTAAGTAATAAATATTTTTCCGCACAATAAAATGTCATATAAAACATTTTTTTAGCAAACATTACAAATTTAAGAATCTGATAAATTTTGTAAAGAATTAACAGTTGATTTATTGGAAACACTTAATACTTCTATTAAAAGCGAATATACCGCAAATGATTATGTATGTGCAATGATTTTCCAAGAATCATTATTAAATGCTGTAAATTTATCTGTTTAGTAACCTCAAGAACCTGCATTTCCACATATTGAAGCACCACTCCCAAAAGCAGTTAAAGATGCTGCATATACAAATGTTGTTCCTTTGTAAACTAATCCTAATTTAAAAACTTTAAAAACATCTGTTGTGATGTAGACTATTAATGTACCAAATATAATGGGAAATATAGCCACGAGACCAAATTCTAAAGCTTAGTATAAAAAATAGGAGATAGAATCGGAAGTCAAAGCTTAGCTTAAGAAATTTTAGAGACCCCCATCAGCACAGGAAGTTAGATTATTAGCACGAGATATAGGTGCTAGGTAAAAATAATTGAAATCCACTAAGTTAGATGTTAAAGTAATGAATACAATTAGAAAAGGCGAGATATTAGACTAGCTTAATGCACTCTAAAAAGGAAATAAGAAAATATAAGATTTCCCAGAGAATGGATAAATAGTAGTAGATTCTAACGGAAAAGTTGTAGGTGTCGGCGGTGTTAAATAACTAGCAACCTAAATTAACCAAGGAGAATGTAAAATTGTTAAGAAAGAGACTAAAAAGAAAGATTCTACGTAAGATCCATAATAATAGGAAAAATAAGAAGAATCTCCGTTTGTAGAATTAAGTAGAAAATACGAAGAAAACTTGTTAAAAACATAAACAGTTTTAAAGAAATGATTTAATAATTATTTTATTAGAATTACCTTTCCTTAATGAATGTGTTCAATACAGCAATTACAGAACTTCAAACACTTATGCTTATTAAATAAGAAAATTAACAAACATTGCGTGCTTTAAATATATAGAGAAAAAAGATGTATTAACCTATTTCAATGTTGGCATTAATTCCTTAAGTAATAATAGACTAGGACCCAATAATCCATTTAGGCGGTGACTATTTCGCATAACTTCCAATAATTAATGCTATTGAAAAAATTAATATGAAAATAAAACTAGTCAATGATTAAATAGAGAAACTTAAATTTTAATATTTTCCATAAGATTATTTATCTCCATAATAGTATAACTAAATTATCTAAGAGATTAACAAATGCTTATCAAATGAATTACCAGGCTATTTGATAAATTAAGGAATAAAGTAAATCAATATAGTGGAAAAGGCGGGTTAAAGTACAGTTAACAAGACGTAAAAAATAAGTAAATTTGCAATTTAACATAATTTAAAGTGAAAATATTATATCAGATTTTATCTATTATACCTTAGATAATACTAAAATCTTCTTTCTTACATAGATCGTATTCTTTACAGAAATAGTAAAAGTGCTTCATCTTTGATAAGCAAACTAATTCTAGTCCTTAATCCTTAAGATAATCTTAATGCTACAAATATGCATGGACAAATGTTCTAAACATTCTCCTATAGATAGTGCTCACCTTTTTAATAAAATCCCTTTAATATTTAGTATTATCAATAGGGAACATAGATTCATCAGCCGAGAGTTTATAAATCAAGCTTTCAACTTTGTTAAAATATTCTAATGCAGATAAAGATTATGTTGCTTTTCCATCAGACCACATGAATTCAAACCCTCCACATTTCATTGTTGGGCAAGTACATGTATCTTAGATGATAGCTTGTATATCTTTCATGTATTTTAAAAATTCAAATACATGATAAGCTACCCATTCATTTCTTGACTAATCTTTAGGTACAGACACGTTTGGCATATCTAAAGACATTGATTATAAATTATTAAGAGAAGGTATATAGTTTTAAGTCTATTTTATAGTTTGATTTCTATTAAACATTTTGATTCTTAACCTATTCTAGTTATTATATAAGTAAAATATCATTCCAAGTAATATAAAATAATTAAGTTTAATTGGAAAATATTATAGTATTATATTATACTCAATATATCTTTTAATAATAAATTAAATGAATAGCTATTAAGCGAAGATTTATTGTAACTCATCATAAAAAGTAGGGTAGACATCTCTAATTTAATCATTTTAAGATTAAGATTTGATAATAAACTCTTTGTAATATTAAATATAAATTCAATTCTTAGAGGAAGAGCCAAATTTTACTTCTTTAGCTACTCTATCGGTGTATGATATCACAAATCAATAATCTTTTTAAGAGTCTTAAAAAATATTATTATCATCAACCACGCCAATTAAAATTTTAGTAGGCACACACCGTGATTAAATTGTCAAAAGACAAATTACTTATGATTAAGTAGCTTCTATTAAGGGAAAAATTCCTAATCTTATTTGGTTTGAGGTTAATCTGATATCTTCCGATGAAAATATAGATATACTAATTGAATAGATTAAAATAGCAGCAGAATTTAATATAGTTGAAATTATTAGTTAAGGATCATAAAATATTTAGGTATAAGAAAAATAATCATTTACTAATGATCAATATGACTTTTTCTTTGAAGAGATTTTTTAAGAAACAATAACCGAACCATTTAATGGAGGTAGTAGTATTTCATAATATTAAAATTAAATTTTATAAGTCGAGGACTATGAAGAATTATAATTATAATTTTAGCTTTTTCTTAAAAACTTGAGCCCAAATTTACAGTAGGAGTAAATTAGTTAGTTTGTTTAATAAATATAATCAAATTAAGAATAATAACTAAAAATAAAAAATATTGAATAGAATTTATTAATTCAATAATCCAAATTAGAAAAGTAATAAGATATCACGAAAGAGAAAGAGCTAGAGCTAGAAAAATATTATGAGGAAGCTCTCGATGTAATTTAATCTAAAAGTTCTTAATTAATCAAGAAAGATTAAGAGATCGCATAACTTAAACTTATTAATAAAACATAAAAATCAGATCCAATAGAGTCAAAAACTTACTGTTAGAAAACTATATAATAAAGTTAAGGTAAAGATGATTTCAATTTTTCTGGAATATCAGATATTACTGATTAAAAAAATAAAATTATAAATTCTAGCCATATTAACGAAAAATAAAGTATTTAGTTACTATCTGAATAAACTTTAGAAATAATAAAGCCTTAAAATTAAATTATATCGCCAGCAATATCAAAAGAATTTGTCCCCTCTAAATAAACTCTTATCTCCCCATCAAAATATTAAGTGAAGATGTTTTAATAGTTTAAAAAGCAAGAAGTAGTCAAAATTATCAAACTAGAAAATCCTAGATTAATTAAAGATAGTGCCTCTGTTAAGGCACGCCCGTTAGTAGTTAAATAGAATGTTAACATAGTTAATAACACGGTTCAAATAATAAAAACATAATAATTAAATTTAACACAATTAAGTTAACATCATAATGACGTAAAGACTCTAAATTTGATAGATTAACCTATATATTATAAATAAAGCAAAGAACAATTAGCAGAGTCAACTAGTTCAGCAAATTCAGTAAGCTTTATTTTATCCTAAAAATAACGAAAAAATAAGAAAATATAGTGATAAAATATTTTCATTTCATATATATAAAAAATACTGCGATTGAAACGCCTATAACAGCAATAATTTTCTTAGAAAACTGTGGTTTCAGCTCTGAACAGTTTTGCCTCAACTCATTAATATCTTTATCAAATACTTTTTAAAATCCATTATGAATTTTCTTTGCCGAAGGAGTAAAGAGGTCTCTATTATCTAGCCATTCTTATCCATATAATTATTTAGACGCTTTTGGTACGCAAAATCCTTTGAGACCTGATTTTCTTACAATGATATCTATTTTTTCTTATAAATTTTATATCTAAAGTGTGCTGAGTACAATACAAACTGGCGCATAATCTTAGGGTTAAGCTGTCACAAAAGCATGTTCAACACCTTCTATTTATTCAATTATTTTCTCTATTTTCTCTAAATCTAAAAATTCTCCTTATTGCAACTTAATGACAAGATTCTTTCTTCTCAAAAATGATATCGAACCATCCGGATTCAGAATACCCATATCCCCTGTATGATAAAAATCTTCACTATCTAATTGGCAAATTTTATTGTCATATGAATCACGGATTATAAATCTTGCAACTGAATTCGATTTAACGCAAATCTCTCCTATTTTTGTCTTTTAAAGATCGTAGTGACCTGTATCATCTGGAATAATTTTTACTTCAGTATTAATAGTAGTAAATCCTAAGGTATTATCATCCCAGTATTTCATCGTACCACATATATATAATGCATTGGCTCCAGTTTCAGTTAAGCCATATCCAGTTCCTAAACGCGCACAAAAACAAGTTTACAAAAAAATTCTCAATTATTTTGAAACAGCAGAACTGCCCGATACGACAAATGTTAGTTTAGGAAAATTTTTTGAAATAGGTTTAAAGACAATATCAATAGGTGTTTTGCCGGTTTTTTCATATTTAGGAAATAAATACATTAAAAATACTTTTAAATACATAAAAGCAACGAATATTGGCCATAATGGGCCTGTTTTCGACTTGACACCATTGTATATCTTTTACCATACCCTAGGAACACCTATTAGCATAGTTACACCAGATAATTTAATATCCTATATTAAATTCTTCGTACCTTAAGATGAAAAAGCAATAGCACCTCCTCGAGTCATGAACAAAAATTCAAAATTCTTTTCAAAAACATGTGCCAAAGGTAAATATGATAGCATTATACCTTGATAATCCAAGAACCTATACCCCATATTAGCACCACCTGCAATCATGTTTCGTGATGTTAGCAAAACAGCTTTAGGTGATCCTGAAGTACCAGAAGAAAATAAAATATTTGAAGTATCATCTGCAGTTTTAGCGCATAAAGCATTAAAGTTTTGTTGATTTGTTGTTATATATTCTTCTAAATATGTAATATCCAATACTATAGGAGCATAGTTTAAATTTGGTAAAATATTTTCTAAAATCTACTTTTAATTTTTACCTATTATGATAACTTTAGATTAAGTTATCTCTAGACAATATTAAATGTTAACATCTCCTAACGTATCATATAAAGAAACAGAAACACCATTTAAATATTATACTGATAATTCAGATATCCATACCATTGGGCAATTTTTAGAGAAAATTGCTACTCGATCATTTACATTTATATGTTAAGACAAATAGAAAGATAAAGTTTATACATACTTTTCCACCTCGATAAAGGACAAATATCTATAAGATTAAGTAAGCTTTGATTCTCCAGAAAGACCATTTCTTGATCCTAACATATTGTCATCTTAATAATTCGTAACCATTTGCTAAAAGGCTTACACCATAGTTAAATTAGGATTTGGTTCTTTATTGGAAATGAGTTCTAACTATGAGTGCAGAGAAAAATCATGACGCTTGGCGAACATTTAAATGAAGTGGCAAAACCTATAAATTTTAGTAACAAATACTCTAATTTATATAATTTAATAAAATTCGTATTGATTAATAAATTTTATATTTGAAAGTTTACACCAATTATTGATAATTTATGAAACTTATTTAATACTTTACATAAACTTTAAGTTATAAAAGACCGAAGATATTATATTTCTATAGCTTTATGAAATTTATAATTTATGTTTTTTATTAGTTTTACTTCAAATTAATAATTATTATATATAATAAATTATGTATGAATTTCTAAAATCATTTGAGCCTCATTGGACCATAATATATATCGCTTGTTTAATAACCTCCTGGATCAGCTTATAATAAAATCCAACTATTAAGTTCTTCCTCAAATACACGAACTGTTGGTATTCTGCCTGCTTATATAGAAGAAGCTTCTTCTTCTGCTGCTCTTATCGCAGCAAAAGTTCTACTTAATACATTTCGAGCACCTTCTGTTATTTACGATTCTGTTTATTCCTTAATAGCGTAATAGCCACAGCCAATTGCTTCTGATATAACTTTTAGCACTTACAGTCGTTATACTCTGCTTTAACTTTTATTAAAATATCCTAGTAGATTTTCCACAATATCACGACCAACTAAACAGCCAGCTGAACATCTACTGCTCATACGTAAGCAAAAAGATCCAATCCACTCTTCACCTGTTGAATATGGGACGGTAGTCAATGGACCTAGCTCCGGGGCAGCTTATTAAGTAGGATCATGATTTGAAGATTCATCAGTGGTATAGCTGCTTATACGCTTATAAGAATTAATACAAGTCTTTTCTAACGCAGGTTAAAAACTAGCATCAATAAAAATATCACCTTATTTGTAACTATCCTTTGTATATCTTAATTATTCGATTATAGGTTGAAATTCATCTTTTTATCTGTTAACTCTTGTACAGGTACATGATCCTCCCAAGTAGCAAAACTAACAGTCGTATAATATATGAAATTAATTTTCCACAACCTGATGCGTATTTCTATATGCATCCCGAATTAACCAATCCAGTGAAGGACTTATTGATAAACAAGACAAAGAATGCATAGACTTGCTCAAAATTTAGTCTCCTGGACGTGCTAAGATAAGTAAAAATTCAGGATCAATATATGACATGAAAAACGTATTTTAATCGTAAGATGGGATATGAGACATAAAAAGCCCTCTAAGCGAAAATAACACACTTTCACGTAATTCTGGATAACTATCAGCCATTTACAAGAAAAATGTTATTATAATGCTAAAATCAAATCTACATATGCTGCAATCACAATTAATAACCTATTCAGTATGGTCAAATACCTTGAGCATTATGTGGATTTTCTCATAATCTAAGCTAACACATAAAAACCCAAGTAGATAAACAATACTTTAGCGTACATATCCAGAATTATTAATATTTTGTAAAATTGCTTTAAAAGTTTCAAAAGCTTTCAAATACACCTCCTCATTACGTGTAAATGTACTATTATCATGCTACTAAAGCTACCAGGCTATCCCTTATAATGCACAACAACTTACTACGTTATTTTAACTTTAAACTCCATAATCCCACTCAATGAGCTAATAAAAAATATCCATGTTTTTGATAGAAATATATCCTAAAAGTGTAGCAGTGAGTGCAAGAACTCCTTCATCCATACCTTACAAATTTCGCTTGAAATAAGTCTAGTCAAATAAGCAGTTCAGAGCAAATATCACATCTTAAAATGGAGATTCTAGTAACTAAAAATGCTCCTAGATAGCAATCTATAGAGATTTTTCTTGAAACTTAAAACTAGAATATGTAGAGAAAAATCGATAAATTCCAATAATTCCGGTTTCACGAATTCTAAAATCCTTTGAATTTAAAATTTCAAAGAGTCTTGGAAGAAGAGGCTCATAATAATACTTTGTCAGGGTAAAAGCCCTATGGATTACCGAAATATATGGAGTTTATGCATCTGAATCTGGTTTTATTTCAGAGTCTAATATGTTGACAACATGGGGGAGCTGTTACTAGTCAGATTGCATCCATCGAGACCAAGAAAGGAATGGTAGAGACATTTTAGGATCCAAACATGGCAATACTGAGTGATTGTTGTTGATTGCACAAATATCAATCGTGCTGAACATCCTTGAAGTATCTTCCTAACCGTAAACACGAGCTTGTGATACTGATGATTTCTCAAATTTGTCAATTTTTTTGTCAATAATTTGAGCACCATCAAAGATTTATAGTTTCTGTTATATAAAATCTGCAAACATATTACTTGGAGAATAATTGGTCAGATTAAGCTTAAACTATGTTTTTTTATTGCCGCCAGATTAGTCTGTTACTTCTTATATTATAACTCTCGGGGCCTGCAGGCAATAACCTAGTTGCCCAATAATTCCAGTAAGCTGTTATGTTTTTTACTATGTATGCGTTTTAGCTGCTTAAACATTTTAAAATTAATGATGCTAATCATGGGATACATCAGGTCCTGCCCCGACTGCTTAAGTACTACACAATTATGAATTTTGCAGTTCATCTAGTGTTTGAAGAAATGCTTGTAATGTAAATTCTCCATTTTAATAGTATTCGCATAAAATTGAGTCAGTATCTTCAGTATTATTAAAAATTGTTAAGGCAATAATTTTTGCCCGCAAGCGTAACATTTTGAGCCCAAAACCATCATCTTAATAAGGATAAGATTGATCTTAAAATAAATAATCTTCTGCAACCCAGTCATCAAAAATTGGTTACTAACCAATTTTATTGATTATCGTATTTGTTTCGATCGAAATTTCAGATTAATTATCATTAAAATCTTTTTGGCGTTGAAGACGATCAATGTCAAGTTTCTTCTCCTAATTCATTTATGTAAGTGCCTCATCGCGCAAAAATACTTTTGGAATATTATTAAAAACATTCAAATTCAGACTTGACCATTTCACATTTTGGACAGTTTTAGGACGCTATCGGAATCCTAATTTAAGCATTTAGTCAACCATATCAGCCGTAACTTCCCTTTACTCAAAAATTGCTGAAGACCAAAGCTGCGGCATCGATGCGTTACAAAAAACGCTGAAACTTGTTTAAGTTTAAACGAAGTCCCAACTTATTTCAGATTAGGAGAGATATTACTGATCAAGTTTGATTTTAGATAGTTCTTAGAGAATAAAACAAGATCTTTTGTTAATAAGAGAATTTGTTGACAAATTAAATGATACACGAGAAATAGCTTCTGCACAAATTTGGTATAATTCTAGTGTTTTTCTAGTTGTCATTTTTTCCGTATTGATTAATGGAACTACTGCCCAACTCTAAAATGAATGAATTTCGGTAATTTGAGAATCTACTAATATATTAAGTTCTTTTTTAAGATTCAAATACTGTGAAAATTCAGTAAAAAGTTATGCATAGTCTGTTGGTTCAAAAAGTTTAAAAGCTGTTGGCATCCATATTTTAATGTGCTTAAAATATACGCCTAAAATGTCACCAATAGCGAAAAACCAATCATTTAATAAACATGGTTACTGAGTAGAAACTATATTGAATTTTTCAATTTTAGACTTCACAAAAACTTGGATGTTAGTTGAAAGCAGAAATGAAGGTACTGGGATAATATTGGATATATCCCCTGTAAGCCTTCTAGCATAGTTTGAATTAAAGTAAATATCTGATGAATTAGATGTTGTAAACACGAGTGTAATGCTCTCAAGCTGAATAGGGTGGTGTAGTTATATTTGGTAATCCCCAAATTTAGCTCTCATAGCATTTTTGGTGAACTCTTCGTTCTGTAGTTCAAAAACGGAATTTTATCTCGATTATGAGGTTACTTCAGATTTAAAAATTTAGTTTAATGGTAATTGTGCAGAGTTAATATATATCTAATGAAAATTTGTAAATTTAGACATGATGGGGATTGATGTGCTTTATAATAATATTGGTTGAATAAATCTATAAATAGCAATAATTTAAAGCTACTTTTCTCCAAACACAGGTGAAATAGATAACGTTAGAGTAACATCGGTCATAATATTTTGAAGTGGGGATAGATTATTATTTCATTATTATTTTATGATAATAGTCTTAATTTTTTGAAGCAGCAAAATGATTACTCCAAATTAGTTTGAATTAGAAATGTAAGGGTTTTATGAATGCCATAAACTTGAATCATCTATCAATATCCTGCAGATTTAAAAGATACAACTTCAAGCATAAATTCCGTTTGATTTTGAAGTGGCACCTGATTTAACTAAAAGAGTACGGCGCCTTGAAGATCCAGAAGTTGAAGTAGATTATAGTACCCTTTTAAGTAACTTTATCAAAGAAATCAAGTCGCTTTAAGCAGCTTCCATCCAATATACTGAAACTATAAGATAGATTAAAATTAACTAAAAAATTGCTCTTTAGCTTACAAACACTATTTAAGATGATTCAATGATAGCAGAATTGCATGACTAATTTAACCAGTAAATAATCTTGGTGTAGTCTATTAGCATAGCGTAAACATGCCCATAGTCAGATCAAATCCTAATGAAATCACCAAAAAAACATACAGACCGTCCATCTAACAGTCTAAGAGAAGAAGAACTGGTCGATTTTGATAAAAAGCAACTTATTCAGAAAGTACTTTTCGGCTAATCTGCTCGCTCTATGTACTCTCCAGTTAGAACAGATTCTCCACTCAGTCTACCAATATTAGACCAAGACCAGTTCGCTTTTGAATGAATTAAGTAACTTCACATCGACCTTTAAATTTCAGCCAAATCTCCTTCCATTTAGTTCCACTCTACAGCCATTTTTACAACTTTCTACTGCCACTGCCCTACCAGGCCTTGCTCAATTCCTAAATGTTTTAGCTAGTACAAAACGGCAGCAGATAAAACACCAAATTCTTTTTAACCAAAACTGTTCATAACAAGTTTGTAAAAGTTTATTTTACTATCGTCTGCGAGATAGAAAACTGTACTTGCTAAAGCCTTTTCGTTACTAGATACCACATCAAACAATATTTACATTACTATATTTTATTATATATATAAATCATCATTTGATAATGCAAGATCCAGAGCCTTGCCGTATGCACGGTTTTTCATCAGAAGTTCAATGGATTGGGGAAGAATTTAAGGTTTTGGAAGTGTAATATGCTAGCTGTGTGGCTGGTTAGTTAGGTTAAACTTTTTAAGTACTTATTTGATGATTTGTGGTGGTTATTAACCTAAAATATAGACTATTGGTTTACTGGTAGAAACCGAAAAAAATGTTTATTCACCGATTAAAAAACGAGATAAAAATAGGAGTGGATGCTTGAACCGCTCAAGTACTTTAGAACTAGTTAAATCAAGACCACATGACCTTATGCTACCATCTAAGCAAGCGAAAAATAATTCATTATTAACGTTAATGGCTTGAGAAACTCCTTTAATTATCTAACAGCTAGCTTTAATGAAATTCTATTTTATATCAGCTATTTACATTCCCAAATCAGTACAGATAAGTATTTCATTTTGACTGATATAATTGACTGATATAACTCTGCCTTTATATTCACCTACCTTTTATTCAAATTCAACAACACTTTAATGTTTTTTAGCGCTGAATTATACCTCCCTAGATTCGACATTTAACGCAATTATCTAGTTTTGGCCTAATACCACAAGTTTTTCACCTACTTGAAGACAACAGTTTAGTTCAATTTTTAACTAAATCGCAAAAATAATTTCACCAATTGCGATATCCCAAACTGTTACATGACCTTATTTTGTTATAGCAGCTATCTTTGTTGTTCCAAGAAAACAGAGCTAAATAGGAGCAGCAATAGTCTTAAACTGCTTCAAAACAGATTTTGTGCGGATTGCTGAAATTGAAATAGAATTAGAATGAGTAGCAGCTAGAAGTTAATTATCTGCACGGATAGTTGCTTGGATAGATGGCTATGCGAATTTAGAAACTTTCTCAGAACTGGAATGCTTCAAAGAGAGTATTTGAGAGCCAACAATGGCATAATTAAGTAAAAGAGCAGATGGAGATAGTGATGTTGAAATTTCGTGCTTATAAGTAAAAAATTAAGTTATAGGCTCAAAATTTGAGAATTAATATGAGGGTTGCATTTCGAAATGAAAAAGAGAAAGGATAGCTAAATATTTTATCATATATATAAATAATATTTACTTTTCTGTTTTCACTCCTTGATAAATGCAATATTCGCTAGACACGAATCCTCCAAGTTTTCCCGGAGGCGTTACGATGGAGAACATAATACAGCTTATTCAAGATTTAAAAACAAATTTTGATCTCTCCGTTCAGCTGCTTCCTTAGGCAACTCTGACATACGCCCTTTCTGTAGAAGACCCACTAATTGCCATCTAAAACATCTAGGATTTAATCAACATTAACATCCCCATTGATTCGATGCGATACCTCGTCTATGCCATCGTTTTTTCGACCCCAACAATTTCAACACTCCTGCAGCCAGTGCTTTTCGCCGCATATCATGCTTATATCCTAGTGAACTTTAACGACTCAATAGACAATCTTTTTGCGCCAAAATTCGACTTCGACGGTCTCACAGAATCGGAATCGTAGGTACAAGAAACGTCGATTTTTACGTCATTCCCAGGGTCTTTCCTAGTATCTAAATAGATTTTAGACAGGTTTCAACAGCCAATGACCATCAATTAGGCCCGTTTTGTGTTGCACTGCTTCACCAAAATTGACAGCAGCTTTTACAGCATCGCTGAAGTGCAGGAAACTGCAGTTTTCGTGCTCGCTAAACTAGCGATTTCAGACTGCGGAATGAGCGATTTCTCGCGCGCCTGTGAAGCAGTTTTCGATCAGATTGATAGCGCGATGGCAGTAACGTAGACAGCAAATTCAATGTATGAGGCGCTCGACGCGCAGCTGCTCGAAAATTACACAAATTTCGACGTGTTTGCAGAGAACCTCATCGCGCCCAAAAGAACAAGTTTGGGAACCGATAAAATTTTCCGCATTTTAACGAATATAATCAATATTTGCAATTTGAGCGTAAACAATATTTTCAGGCTGACTTGTTTTTTGTATGAAAGCTGCAAGGAAGAGAGCGTTTTCTCGTTCATTAAAAAATTAAGCTTTGGATCGCCTGAAATGACTGCCGAATTCAATAATCCGTTCGTTGAGGAAGGAATTTTAGACGAGGAAATCATGGATTAAGTTGACCGTGTCGTAAATAGCTTTTCTAACGAATTAGTTGATAAGCATATTTAGGCTGTTAATTCGTCTAAGAGGCTTAATTTTGTTTAGACATTCTTTTCTCTGCGTATTTTGACTATCAACGAACGGAAAGTCAATTTAAACATTACTGAGTATATGAAAAACAATAAATCAGATGCACTCAGTCTATATTTCTTAGCCTACGATAAGTAATTTCTCAATGTCAAGTTCATCACTGAAGCAAATATAGAACAATATGTTATAATTTTGTCTCGCTTTCTGTTAGAAAATTATAATGAAAACTTAAACTAGCAACTTGAATAGATAATAACTCACATTTAATAAACAAATGATCCAGTTTTGATCGCGTACGGTGACTAAATTATTAAAAATTTCCTCAAGACCAATGAAGAAATCGAACTTAATCTCCAAACTTACAGAAAGCTTTTTAAACGCAACGATAATCTCGTTTTGGCGTTAGCAGATGCATTCAATACTAAATTTAACGATGATAAACTTGTCGAATTGGCTCT
Source organism: Spironucleus salmonicida (assembly GCF_000497125.1). NCBI lineage: Eukaryota > Fornicata > Diplomonadida > Hexamitidae > Spironucleus > Spironucleus salmonicida. The sequence goes on from NC_090596.1 coordinate 1,684,229, forward strand.
AGAAACACTCCCTCATTGCGAGGAAATTGAACGCGAAATAGTGTAAAAACTAGTAAAATCTCTATTCCATTACCTTTTATAGTTCATTAATAAGCCTGTTCAAGAAACTCCAGTTTAAGCAATTGCTGTTTTGACTGCTTTTTATTATTCTTTTGATATATCTCCAGCATTCTGTGGAGTTGTTAACTCAATGAAAGCTGATTTTGTGGATGTATTCGAAACATTAAATTAAAGTAACGTAAACGGAGCTATTTTACCTGGATTCTTGCTTATTTTGACCTCCCTATTTGAGCTTCCAATAAATAATAGTATTGATATGCTTCTGAACCACGTCGAAAAGACACAACCTGCTGATTTTTGTAAGCAATGTATGTACTTTTCTGCTGATTTCAACTCCTACTTGTTCGTGCATTCAGCAGGTCCTAGACTTATAATTTCTGCAGGTCCGAAAGAATAAGAAATTGCATCCGATATGCAATAAAAAATGTAGAAAATTCTTCATTATTACGTTCAGTCTGCTGCAAATTTGGCTGAGATTTCTATTGGAATCGTTTAAATAATTACCGAAGCTTTTTAGGATGAATTTTCAAGCATTGATGTAGTTTTCAACTGCATTGGATAATTCACACGCACGATAGGTAAATTCGATTATAAAGATTGCAAATTATACAAATAAATGCCAATTGGTTTCGAAATTTATGCACTGGCAGTTGCAGGGTTGCTAACTTTCGAGCATGGGGCTTAGTGGTCTAGCTCGAAGTATGTTAACAAAACTTTTATCACCCTTTTGCTTGAAGAGGCATTATAAAATACTGATTTCAGTATTCCATCACAAATTTTAAGACTAATCTTTGCAATTAAATATGTTAGAAATTCGTTTATGGGTGAAAAATCAGCTACAAATAACTTTTACAAGTCGTTTATTTAAGTAGTTAAGTAACATATTTAGAAACCTATACATACGAATTTAGAGAAGGAGTACTAGTAACTTTAGCAATCGTGCGTGTCATTTTATATTTTTGCGCTATCTGTGCCCTCCGGCGCTAAATTTGACGTTAAAATAACAAATCCGATTACGATTTCCATGCTCGAATTGTGCCAAAAACTCCAGTGGGAGGACTAAAACTCACTTGAAATTTCGTTTTCGGTGCTAAATTCACTTTATGAGTAGAGGAAATTGAACGGGAAAGTGCTCGGAATCGCTGAAAAATCACTTTACTTCATGGAGAAGTTCCTAGACGAAGAGGAAGAAGACAGCGAACAAGAGTGAGTCTGGTCACTGCTGGTTGAGTATCTATTCGGTGGTCAGCAGCTCGATGTCGTTGATCGCCTGGAACTGGAAAAGTGGTTATTTGATCTAAAGAATGTCCTCCACATTACCGAATGAGCTGTTATTTTCCAACTAGCAAATCTACTGTTTAGACATTGATGCTAAAATCTGTGGTGAGCACGGCTCGAACTCTGGATCCATAGACGCCGTGATGGGGTTCTCCAACTGCTTGATTTACTGCCTTAACTCGTACGCTGTTTCCTTGTAAATACTCTAGTTCCGGGTGATCTAGAATTGGAGCTCGTATATCTGGTTCTGTAGAAAATTATTCTCCTCGATCACCTGCTTTTAGTCCGTTGTAATCGAGCTCTGGGTCTCTGCAAGCTGCTGCTGCAGAATGCTGATCTGACTTCTTAGTTGTGTGTTTTCCTCGAAAACGTGTGCAAATTCGGCCAGCGTGAAATCTTTGGACTTAACATCGATAATGCGTGCGTAGAATTCTGTCTGCTGCTCCAAAAGTTTGATTCTCTCTGTGAGGGCAGTATAATCGTTTTTGTTCGATACCTGAAGTTTTAATTTTAATAATTAATAATCAGACTTAAGTTGAGTTTTCTCTTACTCAATTGCAAGAATGTTGGACTTCAGCTAGAAAACAGTTTAATTTAGAATGTGAATTTTTTTAATATATACTAGATGATCTTATTCCGGGATACTAAGTTTGATTATTTAATTTTTCTCTTTTAACTATCGTATGGGATCATAAATATCATCTAACAGACGATTTTAATACTGCTATATTTTTTACTTCAGGAATAAGTTAATTGAATTGGCGGAGTCCAGTTAGACTTATTAGTTATCAAACTTCGTTTACAGTTTTTTTAACTATTCGTAAAATAAAGTTTCTTGGGTTATGCTATATTATATTTTGGCTTTCAGTTACGATGATTACATTAAGTTGTTTAACGCATCCTTCCCTATAATTTTTGTTACTGCAGATAAAAACGTCTCATATTCGTATGAAAGGTCATCGATCATTTTAATCTATAAATATATATAAATATTGTGACTATTATTTCAAAATGCAGCCAGAACACATATTGAAAATGAAATTTTACGTAAATAAGAATCACCCAAATCTTTAATTTTAAAAGATAGATTCATTTAATGAGATAGATGACAAAATATACCTCAAGGCATATTTTTCTGACTAAATTACAACAACTATATTTTCTAAAGAAAACTCTGAATTAAGAGTTGAGGCATTTCTTTTAAATGAATGAACAGTTTATTCACTAACCAGAACACCCTTTTAAATTTGTTGTATGTTTATCCCATATTTCGAAAAACTCAACAGGATACAATTCTGCTAATGAAGATGCCTATGCAAGAATAATCTAATAGGACTATGCATCATATTCCTAAAATTCTTATAATCTAAACCCTTTTTTCAGTATCATTTTCTTTAGTTCTAGAGCCTACATTTTATATGTCCTATTTCCTCTAATACTAAACACAAATAAACTAGGCCTTGCTTCTGAAAGCATAATACAATCCGCAATATTACTAAGAGTTTTTAATTCTGTCTATTTTGGGCGAATGCTTGTATTAAGGGTGTATATGGTATTATAAATGTCATCAATAACTTTCATCACAAATGTTATGCTATCTATGTTATCTTCATGGAAAAATAATAAAGCTGAAAGAGGTGCTATTTTAATTACTTCATGACGGCTAAATTTTGTCTACAGATTAAATAGTTTAACATTAAGGTGCCTCCCTTTATCTTCTCCATTAAGTGTTAGATATTTAGCTGAGGTTGTCTTTGTGTCAAAATTAATATACTAATTAATATATTAGTAAAATTCATTAATACCTGAATTTTCTTGGCCTAGTAATATGAAAGTCATATTATATTAAAAATTTGTTGCCTTTTATGTCTCTTTCTTGGCATCTAAAGTTAGAATATAATCTAAAACTTACGGTTTTATTTACTACATTTTACTTATTAATAATAAAAATATTATATAAAATAGTATTAATTAATAAAAACTAAAATAAATATTTCATTTGGAATCATAACTAAAATTATAAGATTTTATGATATAGTAAGTTAAATTTCACATATATTTTATTATATATTCAGGTAAGTTGTGCTTTAACTATGTTAAATATATACTCCATTAGAAAGCTTAAAATTGCGCATCTTCTAAATCCATTAACTCAAACCTTGGTATAAAAAATCCTAATAATGCTCGTTACCAACCAAAGCTTAAATAATTGAAATAAATATTTGAATTAAATTTATCAATAAGTTCAATTTATACCTCATCTAAAAAGTTATTAGCTCTAAGAATATTAGATTTTGCTAGACTTTTTAGGTCATGGTCTGTTTTTAAGTATAATTTTGTAGTTAAATTATTTTTGAGTAAAAAATTATGATACTAAATCATATTAACACTAAAACCAATTCCAAAAAATGAAAAATATTACAAATATGGACAGGTAATGAATATTTACAAATGAGTATTTATTATACTTATTTTTAGAAGATAAGTCGCCAATATAAAACTTGAAATAAAAAATAAAATTTATACTCTTAAAATTATTAAAAATAGTAAATAATTTCTAGCACCTATATCACATGAAAGATACGAACAATGATGATCAAACATAAAAATACAGCTATTACATGCACCACAATGAGTAGTAAATGTAGGTAAAATAATTTAGCATGTTTAACAATACTACGATTAAAACTAGGTGTAATCTGAATATTGGAATAATTTTTAAAGCTTATATTCTCTGCTTCTTATTATAGGTTTACGTAATCTACCTGGATCTCTAAAAGAAATACAAATTGCTAAAAATATAAATAATACTCCTGTAACTATTGATATTAAAGATAAAACGTGAACTATACTATAAACCTATGTCAGATATAAGAAATACTAAATTATTACTAGTATAAAAGACAAAACTGCTAATATGATAGATAGTCCTATCTTCATCAATTCTAGTAAATTTATTATTATTATATAAATATATTAAATAATAAATTAAATAGAAAATGTATGGTTAACTATAAAAATTTAAATAACTTTAAGATATTTCACTTAGAGAAATTTAGAATATGAGTTTTGACATATTTGCATAGATTTCCTTTGTATTAGTTTAAGGAATTAATTTAAAACCAAGACTAGTAAAATTATACAATGATTGTTCCTGCATTTTATTACCAAAAAGAACGTCACTAAGTGAATCTTAGCGATACGAAATTTTTACCAGAGAAGATTATGAGGAGAAATTTTTTGAGCTTTTATAATTTGATACTTAAATCTAAGCAGGAAATCTTAAAATATAATAAGAACGTGAAAAATACATTTTATAATTGATTAAAGTTTACAATAATGATACATTTATTAAATATTAGCAATCTTTAAAAACTTAAGCAAAAGAAAGGATCGTTTAAAAACAACAAGAAGCAGCCAATTAACTAGAAACTAAATATACATAACCTCAAGTACTCGAAAAACATATTGAAAAATAAGCTGCTTAATCTAAATTTTAACCAAAATCTATTCCGCCAAAATCATTGAACACACGACCTTCTTCTTAACCATAACAATTAAATCAGCTAGAATAATAATTATTACAAACCAATTGCATACTTTAAAAACTGCCAGATTTTTATCAAGCACATATGAGAAAACTAAATATAAACACATAAAAATAACCTTTATTGTATCTTTCAACTAAACAATTAGTGGTTCTATTGGATCAACTTATGAATTAAGAAAAATAATTTATGATATTAAAAACACATGTTTAAAACTCAAAACTAAATTTCGAAAATTTATCAGAGAAATTACTTGGTCTAAGAAGAATTTCAGTTCAGTTTAATAAATTTTTAGAGTAGACTACAGAGTTGCCAAAAGAGTGTAGAACAATTTTGCTAGACGCGGGTAACAGACTTAAATTAGCGGATTAAGCTGCAGAAAAGATCTAAAAAGGTACAAAAATTGATGTTGATAATTTAGTTTCTATAAGCGAACAATAAGAAAGAAGTATAATGAAAAACAACGAACTTAGATCTATAAGGTATACCGAAGATTTAGTAGATATAAGTCAGTAATTAAGGCGTATGCTATCGAAATAACGGGAAGGTGAATAAGTAGATTTGGAAGAAATACTTATAGATTTTGAGTAGAAACTCAACTAATTCATTTACAAACAATTGAATTGCAAAAATGATTAGGTAGAAAAGAGTATAATATAGACTATGTTTGAATGAACAGTTATATCACTATTTCCCAAATACTGACTTAAATGCTGGAATATTTGATTTATAACCAGGTCTTGGTATACTCCGGAATGTACTTTATAGTGTATAACCTCCTCCTCCTGTTTCTACATATTTTCTATGAGGCGATACAGACTTTTTCTAATTTCGCATACGTGCATATCTATCTTAAGCTTCATTATTTCTTTTAATTTAAGCTTATAAACCAAAATCCTGTAAGATACTGTTTTCGACATAATTTTCTTTTGGATCTATAACATTTTATTTTTCAACATCCCAATCCCAAATATTCTTTGAATGTTTCTATTTAAATCTTTAGGATTAAATTAGCTCTTCTCTAATAGGTGATGGAATACTTTATTTACCAATAACATCTACGACTCGCGTTTACTCCTCACCTATGTCATATAAAGTATCACTAAATTAGCTTGCAGATCTACTATTTCTCCCACTTCGTTGGGAATATTCAGTATTACTATATGCTCGCGAACTAGATGGTCTATTTGAAATTTTAGTAATCATAATACTTTCTTAAGTTTAATCTTGCATTTCTAACATTCTATCTTATAGCAGTTCACTACTATTCTTAATAGCTCCACCATTGAGACAATTCAGCTGATGTAGCGATGAAAAAGACCGTGAAACTACATCAGCGGCAGTTGGGCGTTACCATTAATCTTAAAGCATTTTCATCAGAAACACACGCAAGTTCATTTCGATGCTTGCGAATTCAAAGTCTCTAACTTCACTATATTTCTTTAAAAATAACATTTCAATAACTACTAGAGCTAATGAATAAACATCTGTTTTTTCGTTAAATTTTCCCTTGACTTACTCATTAGACATATATGCTGGCGTCCCGCACTTAGTCAGTTCAAAGTTTGTAACTTCTAATGTAGTAAACTAGCGCTTTGGTGATCTAGAAACTGTATAAATTTATCCTGATTTGATTCTATCCTTGTCCGGTCGATTTTCATTAAATGATTTTTCAATTTTTTTTGCTGCAAAAACATTATTAATCTTATCATTTTATGAGTCAAACGAATAAGATGAGACATTTTAGTTAACAGGATTTTACTCTAAAAATGGAGTTTGAGATAACTGACAATGACCAAAATCTGTTAAAATAAAATTGATATTGCATGACCTAGAAATATCATCCTCATCTATAAAATTTATATCTGCTGCCTTAGTTTCTGTATATATATCCTCCTCTAGTACAATATTGCCTGGTTTTATATCACAGAAAATAAACCCTTTTTTATGTATATGATCTAAGGCTTTTGAAATATGATACAGAAGATACCAAGCATGATGAGTTTAAAACTTAAAATTATGCTTTCTATATCTTTAAATCTAATTTTTAAGATCACCAAGGGGATAATATCTTAGGGCTATTATAGACCGCTTTTCAAGGTATTTAAAACCATAAAAAACCGCTATATGCCCATGTGGTCCTAGTTATAGATATATTTTGGCCTCTTATGACGATTCTGATTTATTAAGCTCGGAAGTAATGCGATATTTAAGAACTACAAAAGCACGTGTTGGAATGTGTAATGAAAATGATACCTTTCCAAAATTAGTTAAGTTATAGCTTCGTATCTCTCTAAAATCAGCTAATGAGGTAATTTTAAGTGAGTTAAATCGAATTTGCATTTTCTGGAAAAATAAAATATTATAAATATATAATAACGTGTTTATTTCATTTTCAATTTCTGTAAAAACTATCCAAAATTCTATATAATACACTTAGCAAACCAACTAATCCGCCAAAAAGTATCCCAATAAATAACGACTTGCCTGTAAATGAAGATGCTAGCATTCCGATAGTCGCCGCTATAATAAGACTTTCATACGGCATTCTCTATCTTTTACCAACTATATCTGTCTTAATGATATATTATGAATATGCAGCTAGCCCTAAAATTGTCCCAGGCCATGCTATGATAGAAAACCCTGGAGAATGTATATTAAAGAAAAATGCACTTAGAACTACTAAAATACATTTTGCAGTAACAACTCTTTTTTAACTAACAATAAGAGTCTTACTAGAAGCAGCTTTTCTAATATCCGAAATGTTGGGCATTCTTCTATCATTCATGGCTTTACAAACAACATTTGCCTCCTCAGATAAAAATTTATCAATACGATTACCTAATGACATGAACTCTAGTTATGTCTTCTTTAATATTTTTTGAGAACCAGCCTATAAATTTTAACTTAAATCTGAAACCGACATGATTAAAAAGAAATGAAAAATTTATATAATATTATTGAGTAAATACAATCACTTCATTCCACTACGACGTGCCGCAGAAACTTTCAGTGCACTTCCTATTCCTTTTGTACCAACCGTGCTATAAAATGAACTCATAAGATCATTTTTTGGAAGCTTTCCTTACCGTATTCCAAGTAAGTCTTATCTAAATGTTGACTATCTTCTATTTTAAATTAACTGAGTCTCGAAAAATTTATTGCCATAACCCTATAATATTCCCAGCTATTCGATCATGTCCTTTAATGTATCTTTACTTTATGCATCTCTATATAATTAGACTTATTCGATTTCACCAGTCATTAATTCTACTGCCTATTAAGATAACATCATACTAGTTAGACTATCGTCCTATAACTTAGACTATTAAGATCTTAGCATTATTTCAGATAATAACTAGTCGTTTAACTTTTGTTTATCTGTAATACCTGTGTAATTTTTATTAGGCGATACCAGTTTTTATTGTTAATTCATTTCTTCATTATGTTTATTATATACAATGCCATTTAAATTATTGAATGATTCAACATCCTATTGTAAATTTTATTATGTATCCTTATAGCTAGAAAATTCTAATGAATCAGGTCTTGAAACGAGTTCATTTAAGATTTTATCGTCAGATAATGTATTATTATCTCCTTATTCTTCTAATTTATCTTCTCTAATATTTAAATTTGCCACGGTATCGCTTTTAGCAACTTTTCCAAGTAATTTACTTAAAAATGATTTCTTAGCAATATTATTACTAGCAATTTCGGCTAAATTTTTCTCGCTGGCGTCAGAAGTGGTAGCAGTTTAACCATTCTGGTTCTTACCACTGGCATCAGAAGTGGTAGCAGTTTAACCATTCTGGTTCTTACCACTGGCGTCAGAAGTGGTAGCAGTTTAACCATTCTGGTTCTTACCACTGGCATCAGAAGTGGTAGCAGTTTAACCATTCTGGTTCTTACCACTGGCATCAGAAGTGGTAGCAGTTTAACCATTCTGGTTCTTACCACTGGCATCAGAAGTGGTAGCAGTTTAACCATTCTGGTTCTTACCACTGGCATCAGAAGTGGTAGCAGTTTAACCATTCTGGTTCTTACCACTGGCATCAGAAGTGGTAGCAGTTTAACCATTCTGGTTCTTACCACTGGCATCAGAAGTGGTAGCAGTTTAACCATTCTGGTTCTTACCACTGGCATCAGAAGTGGTAGCAGTTTAACCATTCTGGTTCTTACCATTGGTGTCAGAAGCGGCAGTATTAATATCTTTTTACGAATTCACAGTCATAACTATATCAGATTAGTCTAAACTGGACACAGTGTTTTTAATACCACTAACTTCACATTCTAATTCATACAATTCATCTTACAATTTTTATTTTAATTACGCATCTTACTCTAAAGATTATAATTGACCTGAATAAATCGTTGTGGTTTCTAGTTATTTTTATTCAAGTGTAATTTATGGTTTCGATAGCTATTCAACGGTAACCAAATTTTAATTTCCTGTCTACTCTTACATATTTTCTTGTTATTACTTTTACAAAATATCCTCTGAAATTTAATTGTTAATAATATCTTTTTGAATATTATTCTAAATACTAGGAATTTCAGGCTAATGTTAGTTGACCTTACTTTATACTTATTACATAGATGGCGATTTTAACACATTTTTCTTACTGCTTTTAGAATCATCATTTATACCTGAAATATCCGGAGACTTCATATCTTAAACAAGCTATGATGAATCTTTCCTAGATGGTGACTTTGGTACTTTAGTGAGCCCTAATTCTTCAAATACTATTTTATTAATAATTTATTGCGAAATTTTATTCTTTTTAACTACAAAATTTTCAGAAATTCTTTTAATCAAATCTTAAACAATTTTTTCTTAGTCAAATTTACTTTTTATTAATTAAATATTCGCATACTTTGGATTTTATTTTTATATTCTTATCATTACTGGCAAAATAATATCCTTATAATTAATTGCTAAAGGAGAATCATCAATAAATTAAATCGAATCTTATTATTGCGCCTATAAAATAGGTGATTAAATATCTACTTAAGGTTCGTGTAAATTTAAATCTTCTTATTTGAGTGATTCTTTTAAAGGTTATTTAGGTGGTCGTTGGGGTAAATTAAGATCAATCGGTACTCTTTTCTTTTAGTTTTCATTTAATTCTAAATCAACACTATTTTCTTTTTCAGTATCAGTATCATAATACTCTATAATCTCCTCTTCGATAATATCTTCTGTAACGTATTCTCCATCTTCGTCATCATTATCTCCACGAACATGAAATTCAATAAATTCATACTAATCCACTTTATTATTAGGATCATTATCTTCAAATATTTCTACATGTTGTGAAATATCCTAAACTTATTCACCATCATGTGTTTCATCTTTAATTAACTTTTAATGCTATGAAGATATTACCGGATCTGATACGGTCTAGATAGGTTAATAATTTGAAATATTAGTATGATCCATAATTCTTTAAGTGTCAATAATACTATTGTTCTTCGTAATATCAATTCGTGAGTTATCAGTTCTAACTGATTCAATAATTGGTAGGCCACTAAGATCAATTTAGTTGCTTAATAATTTCTGTTCGATATCATCAAAAACTTTAAATTGTTTTTCGCTCTCCTCTTATAAGTTTTAAAGCATTTACCCTAAATTTTTACTAGAAAATGAATCCAAACTTGAAGATGTATCAGATTTATTTTGTGAAGTCATTGACTACATGCTATTTGGGTTTGTTGGTTTAATAGCTTACATTAAAGCTGATAATCCTCCAACCTAATAAAGGCAACATTTTTAAAAATAATCTACCATTTAATCAATCTTTACACTCAATAAATCCATTAAACTCATATTCTTATTTACCTCATCTTGAAGCTCAATTTCTAATACTTCACATATTTTGGCTTCCGAAATTTCTAAAAAATTAATTTAAGTATCCAAAAGGTGATGCATTTATGATAAAAATCTAGTTTCTGTTGATTTTGTAGAAAAGAATAACCGTATTGAATCAATTTGGGAAAAATCTAAATTAAACTCATCTCTAACTGATCCAAATAGTTATATTAATTTAGGATTAATAAAAGAAATCTCATTATACAAAAATTCTACACTACCTAAGTCAAAATTAGCGCCTTATTAAGAAATTCTAATATTATCAACGTTAACACGCATAAAATTAACTAATTCTTCATCTAAGTGAGAAATTTCTTCATCTGGAATATTAATATTAATGCATAATAAAATATACTCATCAATTGTTCTCATAATTTTATAATGATTAAAATAAAGCTTGAACTTATCTTAAACTTCTCTAATTTATACATTGCTTAACATAACATCAATCGGTTTCATTGACTTGCTTAATGTTTCAAACGTTTATGACTTATTTACAATGCTTGTTAAAACCCTACTAGCTGATTCAGCTTTCGGACTAAATAAACTATTCTGCATAAAATTTTCTATATTTGGTATTCTAGTTTAAATTTTTCGTTTGCTTACATCATTAGTATCAAAATGTACTGATTTATTCATGGATTTATCCATTTCTTTAATACTTAAACTCTGATTGACTTTTCTGTCTTATATCTTATCAATTTTTGGTAGGTGTAAGGTTCCAAAATTCTCACCACAATATATGCTAACTGGTGCTGTATTTTAGCTAGTATCTTCATTATACGTATAAACTTGATCTTCAGCATCTAACATAACTAGCCAATTAGGAGAGGATAAAATTGATGTCATCTTCGCTCCAGCGTTTGGATGAACTATTACCTTGGAATGAGCAAGTGAAAACCCATTCTTTTCCTACTCAATTCGGAATACTGTTAACAAATTAGATTCTGTGGAACCAACAAATGCATATCTATTACATTACGATAAAGTGATGATATCAGGTCTATAATCAACTTTCGCAGCGGCCATAAACTTTTTAGTTGAGAACAAAAATACATTATTCTCTGTAAAAACACTGGTTGGCAGAGAGCTAATAAGTGAACTATCCATTTACTTTTCTGGAATATTTATGAATGATTCATTTAGTACAGGATTGAAAGAAATAGAATAAATGAACAAAAAATGTTCGTCTCCCGATTTTGAAGATTTGAACTAAATAGGCTAAAATTAACTAAACAAAACATCTTAACCTAATTTTAACTATTCTGGTACAAATTATAAAGGAAACAAATTTTTTAAATATGAATAACGCGACTTGATCTATCCTAAGTTAGGACTTAATTCGCGCAAATTAAGGAAATTTTATTATTTTCCAGGCATAAAATATTCCCAAATATCTATTCCTGCATATCTATCATATACTAGCAATACACCGCTTTTATTAGGTTAAACTGATTGCAAAATACCACTCGTTTTACTAAAAATTGCACCTCTTCCATCGATACAAATTTTTTATGGTTCCAGCATCCTTGAATGCTATACACTCGTATGTTTGAACTTCTAAATCGGCTGATGGATTTCTGAATAATTGAACACACAAATTGATTGTGTTTTACGATCGAACCCAACAAGATAATCAAAAGATATAGGACAGATGACTGACATATCTTTAAACTAGTCAATAAATCGTGTCATTTATGGCAGCTCATTTGGGCGTAGCGCGAACTAAAAATTTTGGATTTGGTTATCTTTAGAAACTTAAAACTAAAAATATTTAAGTGGTATTCTGAAAAGCTAATTGTCTACTCCATTACTAATAGTAACGTAGAATGCCTCTTGCTTTGTTTAACGTGCAAAATGAACTGCTTAGATTTTACATTGGTCAACTATTGGTGTATGAAATTCAATTATGAAGTCCTTTGTTGCCAAGGGGGTTTGAACAAGTGCTTAGGATGACTAGATTTGTTTAGTTGCTAAAGAACGCTAGAGTGCCCTAACATACAATTTGTTATCTTGATAGTGAATAATAAATTCTGAAGTTGTAGTTGTATGTACTGGTGATATATCTATTAATAGCATTGGTTTATAGTTTTATACCAACTATGAATTGGTGATTTACTGCAATCTTGACATAATTGACTCCGCAGTCTTACTCATAATTTTTAAGAAGCAAAAATTTGAAAATATATAATTATAAATAAATAATTTAGTTAATATAGTTTAATATATTGAATGTATTATTATTATTATATATGAATAAATGAATGGAATTAAAATATAATATAATATGTTTCTAATTTAATAATAATAATTTTTCTGTAGAAAGTTACCAAGATATGTAATATAATATTAGAAACACTAGTTGTATGATCAGTAAAATGTCATAATCTCCTGCCCCAAATACCTACTCGTTACCAAGTACAGCTAATCCAAAAAATATCACACTCTCTGGACGGCATGATATATTATATAAAAATGAATATCCTAGTCCAACAGCCTATACATTATCATCTACTCTTAATACTACAAAAGCATCTACACTAGCCTCAAGAACCAACTAAATTATAAAGGCAAAGTCTCCTGGTCCTACTGCATATTATCCAGTAAAATAAGGAAGATCTTCATCACCAACACTTGGCACTAGAACTGCTTATCCTGGTACCCTTGATTGGGACTTGAAGAGTAGAATCAGCAATACTTCCTAAAATTTTTACGATATATAATCAAAGAGATCGACTATCTCTTCCAGTTTTGGGAAAAGAGTTACTCTTAAGTCAGATGAAACTGGGCCTGGTCCAGCAAAGTATAGTAATAGAGATGTAAATATAAATGTTATTAGACCATAAAGTCCTAGTTACACTCTAAGAGGACGAATGCGAAATATTGAATTTGAAAATACTCTCAAAAACAGTAATGTTGGTCCAGCAAGTTATAATGTTAGTGGGAGGAATAGTAGAGGAAAAGATTCCATATCTAAAAATTAAAGTATTAGTTTAAAAGGAAGGCCAACTAATCGTGGTATTATGGTGTTTGTATGATTTTCAACTCATGTATATTTTAAGTTTTGATAATATATTTAAAATTACCTTCTATTATATTTGTGATTTAACCAATTTATATATGCAATATATTCTACTAATATTCTACTGTATATTTAAAATTAAATCAACCACTTCATTAATGTTTACTCAGCATCGTGATAATTTATATAAAGCCATCGGTACTGAGTGCGCTTTCCTATCATCCGGAGTATCACAGTGTAGATATGATACAGATAGAGATATTTAATTCCGCTAGGAATCCAATTTTTACTATTTCACTGGTTATACAGAACCTGATTGCTTTGCGTTATTTAATGGTGAGGCCAAGTCTGCTACATTATTTATTCCTAAATTAGGAGCTGACCATGCTCTTTGGGTAGGTAAAATAGAACCAAATGAATCCATAGAAGCCAGACTTTCTATTAAGGTATTGTTTATTGAAGAATTAGAGAAAGAACTCGGCACTCTTTAAAATAAAACTTTTCATATTATACAAGATATACCAACCATTCCTAATTATAAAGTACCTAACCCAGTAAACGATCTTAAATCTATCTCTGGGGAACTTAGATTAATTAAGGATTCTGAAGAGATTAAAAATTTAGAATTATCTTCAATCGCCAATAAAGAAGCTTTTACTTTTATAATGTCTAACTTTAAAGCTGGTATGTATGAATATGAAGTAGAAGGTATGCATAAGTATATAGTTGCCAAGCATGGATGTAAAGTGGAAAGCTTTGAGTGTATTACAGCTACTGGTTCTAATGCTAGTACACTGCATTGGGTTAATAATTCTTTTTAATCTAAGGCGGGTGATACGTTTTTATGTGATGCTGGATGTGAATATAATCTGTATGCATCGGATAATACTAGAGTTTTCCCAGTTTCCAAACGTTTTACTTAGAAGTAGGAAAATTTATACGAAACTGTTCTTACTTCAAATAAGGTAGCAATCGCTTCTATTAAACCAGGTATTAAAATGGAAGAATTACATTTGATAGCGTTAGCTGAAATATTAAAGGGTTTAAGAAAGCATGGTCTTGTTAAAGAAGAACTAAGCTTTGATGAGTAGATGAGTATTGGCATTCCATGTATATTTTAACCTCATGGGTTAGGTCATCTTATGGGTTTAGATGTTCATGATATTGGAGCCTTTACCGATTAATTTAAGAGAAGTACAGATCCCAGGTGTGCTAGACTCAGAACTACCAGAATAATGGTCGAGGGTATGGTTATTACTATTGAACCTGGTCTCTATTTTATTGATGGTTTCTTAGATGCTGCTAAAGTTGACCCTAAAAAATCTTAACATTTAAACTTTGATGTTATTGAAGAATATAGAAAAGAATGTGGTGGATATAGAATCGAAGACGATATATTAGTTACTAAAGATGGTCACTATATCTTCCCTTCTGCTGTTAAAGAAATTTAGGATATTTATAAGCTTAGAGATTAAGCTTTTTCTGAATGAATGAATCCATTATTATTTCAATATATTAAAAATCTAAATTTTATTTTAATTAAAATTACCTATTTAAATTATACTATTATGATATATTTTTTATATTATCAATAAATGAATTGCATTTAGATAAATTATGTTGCCTTCTTTTTGTTTAATAGTTCATTTGAACTTTAGTTTAACTTATTGGAAACCTGTAATAATTTATAAGTAGCATCAGGATTAATTAGTCTTCAAAGTCAGCGCGACTTTCCATTAGTAACAATAGAAGTAACTTCCTAATTTTTCTAACTCGGCGATAACAAGCTATATTTTACACTTGCACCGAATTAATTTTATTATTTTCAATCAGCCTCGCTATTTCTTTTTTCGCCTTTGGATAATACAAGTTATTCTAGTAACTTTAATGTTAGTAAATATTATGACAAAAAAGGCATTTTTAACATTACTATGTTGTAAATTTAACCAACAATTTCTATTAGAATATAACTTAGCTTTTTTGGTCTTAGTGGTTTTACATTATCACGAATTCTTGTTGGTGATGTCTAGTTGGATAATACTATTTGTGTTGGATTTGGGACAATTACATCCTTGGTTGATATTACATGCAATTTAGTAGCTGCTAGTTTTTAAATATCATAAGCGCTATAACATTTGCTAAATTTTCCTTTTATTCCTATACTTATTACAGCTACAAAAGATAAACTTATTTTCGAGGATAGTATAAAATCATAATTAATATCAGATTAAACAGGAAATTGTTTGTCTAACCCAATATTTTTAATAACAAATCAGAACCTTTAAGTATTAGTTGATACATAGCCAACTTTTAAGTGTAAGGAGCAGGTAAAATCAGCGTATGTTTAAATTAATATAACTGGGACTTTAGATATTATTACTATCAGCAATACGTTTTATTCATTTAAACCATTTACAATTGATAATTAAGTTTCCTTTTTCTTCTCTCTATCTCGAGAATAATCATTGGTATTAACTAGTCTATAATAATTTCTAACTACAACATTGTTGATCAATTATAATTTTCCTTTCGAATAATAATAATTCTATTAAGTTATCAACATTTAAAATATAACTGAGGCAAGTTTATTGTTTTATACTATGAAATTTAATAAATAAAAAATATAGATTGTATATGAAAATGGGTTGCTAATACAGTTAGCTAAAGAAATATCTGTTATGCTCTTTTTCAATTCTAGCTAAGATCCTTATATATTTCTAAACTAATCGGCGTCATTATATAGAACAAATGTTTTAACCTTTAAATAAGAAAATATTCATTTAAAATATTCAACTACGTAGTAATATATCAATAACATTGATATGAAGATAATTAATAATAAAATATTATCAGCAACAAGTTTGCTAGTTGGTATAAATGGTGCTGGAGGTGTTAATGTAGTATCCACAATTATAAATTTAAATTAATACTTGAATACAGATCTATTAATATTAATCCTATTCATAGCTATTATTCAATTATTATTCTGCTTATTATATTTTGCAATAAATAAAAATAGTTATTTGTATATTAGAAACTGAGCAAATTAAATCACTCGTAATAATTATACTCTGTTTGCTCATTTTTCATCCACTTATTCGTAATATTTTATTTCTGTTTTACAGTAGTATAAAGGTCTTTAATCCTTGTTAATTCAAATTAATTTTTATGAAGATCTTTATTAACAGATAAGTATGTTATTTTTTAATATTCTGATTTTTTTGTAAAATTTAGTTTTCTATTAGCAAACCTATCCTCATAATCTTTTATTGACTCAAATTATTGTTCATAGCTTTCTATATCAGACAAATTATTTTTGTTAAAATAACTATAAATAATTCCGCCATTTTATTTCATTTTGGAAAGGACTCACTTGAGATGAAAATATACACGTGATTAAACGCTTTATTTTGTAAATGGGCTTTTATAGTTCGAAGGATCTTCTATCATTATCAAATTATCGTTATTAGTTCTGATTGACTGATATTGATTCTTGTTAAGATAACTTAAGTCATTAAACACTGTTTAACGATTTATGTGATACTTAACTTATTCATCTATACGAAGATAGTTATTTTACATATGTTAAGCCGGGATAATTTACTACTTAATCTATTATTATAAACAAAATTATATTGAACTTTTATCTTTTTTAATATCACATAAAACACCTTTATCTTGTGTTTAAATAGCATACTTTTTATACTTTTTATGTGATAATTCTACGCTTTGCTTAGGTATTTTTATTTAGCTAATATTCATTTTTCTAATAAATATATATTGTTATATATAGTTATTACATTTAAATAATAGTATAACAAATCTA
This sequence comes from Spironucleus salmonicida, assembly GCF_000497125.1. Classification (NCBI taxonomy): domain Eukaryota; phylum Fornicata; order Diplomonadida; family Hexamitidae; genus Spironucleus; species Spironucleus salmonicida. The sequence goes on from NC_090596.1 coordinate 1,701,835, forward strand.
AACATACACGATATTTTTTAAAATCATCTTGTTAAATGTGAAGTTTATTTAATTATATAAAAAGTCATATTTTCTATTAGTAAGTAAATGTTTATTTGTTATATTCTTAATTTAGTGAATTATGGGTTAATATAGTTTATAAATATTAAGTTTAAAATTTTGTTTCGATACTATTTTTGAAAAAATAAAATTTACTGTTAATATCTTAACAATTACAGCCTTATATCACTTATCAAGTATTGATGATTACCTTATATTATCATATTCTAATCAAATTAATTTATATGTAATAAAACTAATTTGTAGCCAATATTTTTCACACTAACTAAACTATTATCATTATATGTTAACATTATTATGAAATATTTATGCATTACTTAGAATGAAGTTATGCTCAATAATAAAACTAAAATAATTTTGCACAGCAATGTAGTTATCTTTTCTTTACAAAACAGTAATAAAGATAGTTTAAATTATGGATAAATAAAATTTTTATGTATAAAAAATGATGGTGAAAGCTTTAGAGACTTTCAAATATTTATTTTTCCTGAAATAGATAGTGTAAAATAAATTGTATCAAATAATAGAACATACACTAATATGATTTATAAATAACGTTGTTTAAGAACTTAGAATTTCTTTATAAAATTATTATATATATATATATTGATTTTAACACAGTTTAAATGACTCATAAAGGACATCATGATTTTTTAAACATAACGCTTATAGTTCTCCTAACTAAATTATAATTGTTGGTAAAATTATAATTATTAGGGAATATGAATAATTTTTACAACATAAACATATTTCTAGGTTATATTTAGTATCTATTCATGATAATATAACTCAAATAATAAATAGAATATTTAGAAATAAGAATTAGTTTAATAATAACTTATTCATCTAACAAATATAAATAATTAAATCCTATTATAGCAGTTTATAATTTAATTTTTAATATAATTATGATTAACTTAAATATATTTAGTTATATATTATATTTAAAATGAATGAAATTTTTTAACTTTGCTTACAAGGATTTGAAAGAGATAATAGTATTATAACTACATTAGATGCTTATTACATCTATATAATTTAAAAATGCCATTAAATATAACCGGAAGATCTAAATTTATTAAATATAATTATTAAAAAAACGAAACTGATTTTATTAAACCAGACCTATCTAAGTAGTATGGATTAATTCTTATCACCATTATAAAAAACGTATCTAGGTATTAATTATTAAAGTAAGAAACAACAATTAACTAAGCTTACTAAAGATTAAATTATTTTTGATTATTATCCAAAGTAATTTTATGACAGACTTATTTTTCTTATAAACTTACCACATAGGTCTGGAATATTTTTAGAACCCTATTTATACTTTCAAATTTTCGGAGCTAAATATGAAATTGGTTTAGAAATATTAAATATGTTATTTGATAATTAAGTAAGCGGCATTGTCTCTTTGAATGATAGATAGCAAACATTAATAAATAGATTTGATAAATTTCCATAATTATATTTTTCGGAGAGATTATCAGCAATGATAATAGATTGGTTATATAATATTTATGAATTTAAAGAAATTGAAAATATTAAATAAATGCACAAATTTATAGATTTGTAAATTTATAATCATTTACCGACGTAAAACTAATTAAAATTAGTCATATATTTAGCTACAGATTATGGCAGACTATTAGATAGGAATAAAGCATTATGTTAAATAAGTATTTTGTGGATTAATGATACATTAAACTTTTTGAAGTTAATTTAGTGAGGTATTTATTATACTTATATTTAATAATAATTATATTATTAAATTCCGCAAAGAATGACAACATCACCACTTGAAGTATTTATTCGTTTTCGTCCTGCACCAAAACCATCTAAAGAGATTATTGTTGAACCTAATTTGTAGAATTTATCAGTAATTAACCCTGTTAATTAATAAAAACTCTCATTCACTTTCAATGAAATTTTACAAAATGCAACTTAAGAATAAGTTTATGATAAAATTTGTTCTAAATAAGTGTAGCATGCTATATAAGGATATAATGCATGTGTATTTTCATATGGTATGACATCAGCTGGGAAATCATATTCTACAGTAGGAGATAAAGCTCTTACATACAAAACCAGAGGAATGGTTTCAAGAGCCATAGAAGACATATTCAAACATCAATAGTCATGCCCTGGCTTAGTATTTGAGGTCAAATTCTCATCAATAGAAATATTTAATGAAAAAATGATTGACTTACTCAGACCATTGAACTCAAATATGTAATAACCTCAAATATAAGAAACAAACGACACTGTGACAGTTAAATATATGTCAGAAGTGTAATTACATAATTTATCAGAGGGGTTAGAGTTATTATTCTCAGCTGAGTCTTCACGAACAGTTGGAAATTCTTCACTGAACTCTAGTTCTTCAAGATCGCATGTAGTTTATATTATAAATATCAAGTAGTCATCAAGGGTTGACGATTCTGCGTAGGCATTAACAAGTAAATTATATTTAGTCGATCTGGCTGGATCAGAAAAATAAGGTTCAGATGATTGTTCTGCATATATTAATAAATCTTTGGCATCATTAGAACTTTGCATTAATTCTTTAACTAAAAATAACACTCATATTCCGTTTAGATAATCAAAATTAACACATATTCTTAAAGATTGCTTAGGTGGATCTTCCAAAACTACATTATTAGCTTGTGTTAGACCCGATGATGAATTTATTTTAGAATCTATATAGACGCTTAGATTTGCATAAAGAGCAGTTAATATCAAAACGGAAGCATCTGTGAATGTAATTAATCGTATATTCGAACAAAAAGGTGATTAAAGAGGAATAAATTCTTAAGTTTCATAAGCATTAGCAGAAGCATTAGAAAGTCAAGGAGCTACAGGCTAATTACAGGCTAAGGTTTTACGATAATTAGAAGCAGAAAATAAAAAGTTGAAATAAGAAATTCTTATTCTTACTGGCAATGCAGCCCAATACGATACAACTGCAGACTAAGAAGGATTGAAAAGAAACTTAGATGGATGGTTACAAGATGCTGCAAAATTACCTGATTTGTCGTCTAGATCTGATTTCATCTTCTGCTTGGAGTTTATGAAGTCTAAGTATCTTTCAGCGTAAGAAGAGAATTTGTCAGCTTCTAGAAATTTAAGCAAATAGTCAAATAGGTAGCCATAATCTTAATTGTAGCAAATTGATTCTACAGCAAAGCCAGTTGAGGCTTAAAAATAACCACCAAAAACCTCATCAAGATAGGAAAATATAACATAAAATTAGATTCTTGGAAAACTTCAGGAAACTGGTGTGTTATCAGTTTCTCGTGCACCATAAGGCATGTAAGTGGCTTCGACATTGACAAACTCCACACTCAATGCAAGAAACTTTTAACAAGATGATAATTTGATAGATAATTAGGATGAGAAGTAGAAATTTGATGAATTTAGATAATCAGAGAGAGGAAGAACTCTAGCAACATAATTATCAGAAGCTAGAAACACAACTAGAAACTAAAAAGATGTTGCAAAATAATTACAAAAAGAGATAATAGATATTAATGGTTAATTATAGTAAAAGTAGACTTCTTTGAAAGAAATAGCTGAAAAATTTTAAGAGGAACAATAAAATGAGAGTTAAAATATAGTTAATTATAAAGAGAATCAGCAAGCAACTATACATCTTGATGAGATGAAAGCCATAGCTTAAGATATTTAAACATTAGAATAAGGTAACGAGAAATTACTATCGTAATATAATCAGTAAAGAGATGAGATTGATTAGTTGAAGGTGAATGAAGATTATTTGAGAAAAAAGTTAATGGTAGCATTTGAAAGTTATTGTGCAGGCTTAAATAAGAAAATGGATGAATATAGAGAGGATGAAAAAGAGGTATAAGAGAATGCATTATATACTAATGTTTTATAGAGGACTTTGGCTAAAAATAAAAGGCATTGATATTATGGATTATAAAAGTGAATGAAATGTAAAATCATTATGTTACAATGCTAACTACATCCTCATCAGATAATACATGTGCTTTGCCGACATGCTATCCCATATGCTTAGTACTTCTACCCCATACAACTGCATATTTCATTTTCGCAAGTAGATCCTTATGGATATTAAGCACAAATTATTCCACTGTTGGTATCTGACGTCTTGTTCTTAAAATAACAGGTTCTTCTAAATCAGCTTATCCACCACGTGGACGTGTATATACTCTAATAATACCTAATTTTTACCATATTTTTTCTAATAATTCGTCAAGATTCCAACTTTGCTTGCATGATATAGGTACCCAATTGGGAAGTGAATCAAATAGATCCAATTCCTAAATTGTGATAGAGTCTATTTTATTCACAACATATAAAGCAGGTAAATATGCTCTGTTTCCTTCTACGACGTCAATTAATTCGTCTACAGTAGAATCAGGCAAATTAACATAGACATCTGCATTAAATATTTTATATTCTGCTAAAATAGATGCTACTAAGGCATCATTTAAATATTTAAGTTCGCAATTTGTTTATAATGCTACTCCACCTTTATCACGCCTCTCAACTCTGATATCTGGTACACGCTTATTAAGTCTGATACCAAAACCTTCTAATTCATATTCAATTTTTCTCTTCATTTCTAAACTCTTAGTAGCATCTAAGATAATTAACAGTAAATCAGAAGTTCTGGCAGTGGCAATAACCTATCTACCCTTACCTCTATTATCCTTAGCACCCTCTATAATACCTGGTAAATCTACCATCTAAATTTTTGTATCCTTATAGAAAATAGTTCCTGGTATGGCAGTAAGAGTTGTAAATTCATAAGCTGCGACTTCTGATTTTGCAGCAGTGAGCTTAACTAATAAAGAAGATTTACCAACAGAAGGAAAACCAACTAAACCAACTCTGGCATGACCAGTCTTTTATACGTCGAAGCCAACACCACCAGATCCAGATTTTTTAGTAGTTTACTAAATAAGGTCATTTCTTAGCTAAGCTAATCTTGCTTTTAATCTACCTACATGAAATTCTGTGGCCTTATTCTTTTGTGTGCGATTAATCTCATCTTCAATGTCTTGAATCCTACGCATAGTGTCAGACATTTTTCTAGGAGTGGTAATTAAAAAGCAAAGTGTTATTAAAATATAAAATTTTAACTATGAAAATGAGCAAAGAAATAGAAATTAGATAGATTTTATAACATGAAGTACTTACTGATTTTTGTGAAAACAAGTACCAATTTGATTATTTATATAGTCTCAGAAATGAAATATAATTAATCAGATTTGATTTGTAAAATTTTAATCAAGTGTTAAAGAATGATTTAAAAAAGGAATAAAATTCAATATTATGTTTGATTCAATAAGTGAATGATGTATTTACTTGTTTTGTAGGAAAATAGAAACAGGTATAGCATCAAAACAAAAATGACGAAGAATTTTATCTTAGAAAAATTTATGAATTGTAGAAAAATGTACCTAAAGTGCTTATTGACTTCAAAAACTAAACTCGCTTCAATACTTAGTCTCATATTCATATAATTAAAGAATGTAATTTACTCCGGCAATAAATTTAAATCGTATAAAAAACTCTAGAATAATAAATTAATTTTCAGTAATTATCCTAGTCAATTATTCCATATATTAAGGCTGTTGGCAAAGCAGCTTCTTAGTTGAATACTAAACCCTAGTTTATCAATTAAGAAATAAACAATCTATTATTATTAATTAAAAATTTAAATATAGAAAATCAAATTTTAATTCAGTAACTAATAGATAAGTGAAACGCCATCCAGCCAGAGTTGAACTGGGGGTCATAGACCAAACTGGAGTTGAAATCCAGCGCGAAGACCGCTTCACCACAAGATGGCAAAATCATCCACTTTTATGCTTTCCCTAGTAAATATTTTTAATTCTTGATATATTACTCGTTTCGAAGGTCTTTGTTTGTGCAGCAAAGCCTAAGTTACCAATTTATTACCTCGTACTTTCCTTTTATTGTTTTTTAGAGCTAACTTTCGATTTAACTAAATTTTCTGTTCATCACATTTCTAAATATCATACATAATTCAGCATAAAACCCTAAAAATCAAAATGGAGGCTTGGTTAACTGCAGCTCGTATGAACGACATTCCAACGCTCACGCGCCTAGCCCCAATTTATCTATCTTCAACACACAATAACCAAACCGCTCTGATGCTCGCATGCCGATCCAACAACTTTGAGGCGGCAGAATTTTTACTTGCCGAAAAGGACATTTTAGATGACCAAGATCGATCTGCGCTCTTCTACACCCAAACCCCGAGAATAGCGAATCTTCTGCTCTCGATAGCATCGATTCCCGATCGTTCAGGGACCACTCCACCGCACCACTTCGCAGTTCAGCAAAACGTTCAAGTATGTCGTGTTTTTTTCGAGTATGCCCTCCTACGTGACACGAAGGGACGGACCCCTCTGCACATCGCTGCAGAACTTGGAAACTTCGAGATTTGCGAGATTTTCAGCGAGGCGATCGGCGCGAAAGACGACGAGGGCAAAGCTGCGCTCCTGGGGGCCGTCGCTGGAGGTTTCGTCGAAATCTGCAGATTTCTGAGCAGTGAAGTGGACGAAATGAGTTTGCGATTTGCGAGTTTTAGCGATCAAGAAATACTCGAAATTTTGGTCGGCAAAATTGAGGATCCGATGGCAATAAGCGCAGATACCAGACAGTTAGTATTTGAAAAATTGGGCCTAAAGGGATGGGGCCAATTTAACGGAGAGCAAGATGGCGAAATCCAAGTTGACGAGGACGTTGAATTCGAGGCAATTCGCCGTTAGATAATTGCGAACTAAGAAAAATTAGATATGTAGGATTAAAGTGAATTTAAGGTGGAGTTTGAATGAGATAATATTATATATTATATAATATTATAATTGGTTGAAATGGAGGTAGAATGCCTGAATGGGCAAAAAGAATTATAGATAGTTTAGGAGAATGAGATACTAGAAATATTGATTTGTTAACAAAAATAGTTGCAAGAGGACCTTAAAAACTGTTTGTAGAAGCTAGAAAAGTAGAAAAGTAGTATTATTCTAAGTCGTGAAGAGTTAGCGTAACAGATAGTTACTAGTCTTATCAATGATCAAAATTCTAGTTAAAGCACTTCTTATGTGTTTGAGTGATTAGTATTTCAATAGGATCATGTTTTCTACTAATTCGTTTTTACTTATTAATGCATTAGTTGAGACTATAGGCGAAGAGTATTAAGCTCGAATTTTAATATATTCGACAAGTGATAAAGTTCTCCTCACTTTATAAAATTAAATTAAATATTTAACAATATTATAATACATTTATTATAACTAAATAATTTACAGAAATGGATATTTCAATATTATTACAGTAGTTGCACACATTCCCAATTCCACAGTCTATATCTAACCTATACAAACATTGTGCTGATCCAGAACTTCTTAAAGTTCATAATAATGACACAATCGGTATAACAAGCTACCCATAATCTTAACAGGCTAGCTCTTAGCTTCCACTTGCTAGATTTTTCTTAACTTAAAAAAACTAGGAACAGACACAGCTTATTTTTCTAAAAAATATGAAGCTTTTAATGGATTTTATCAATATTTAGTTCTTCCCTTCCGATCTGTAAATCAAGCGTGAAACGCGATTTGCACTTGCAAAATAACAAGAATTTAGGGATGCTAGTGTCGATTTCGTGTTCAGTTCTCTCAAGCCTAGCTTTGACCGCGTAATTAAGTGGGTAGGTGACTACGATGAATTTAAAATCATTATCAGGGCTGCATTGTGGCTGTGCGTTGATAATGATGCCAGGAGGGAACGAGGAGAACCTGAAACTGCACTAGATGAGTTTATGAGTCTGAAAAAGTGAGTCAAATTCTTTCAGATTCATGACAGAAATCCAGAAACTAGACGTCCTTATCACGCTGTTTTGGAATTTCACGGTCTACTAGCGTAGAATCGATTACAGCTGATAGAACCTCTTTTTTTGAATTGTCGAAAAGCTGTAAAAATGCTTATGCTGACCTTTTGAATGGAATTGTTCCTGGTATTATTATATTATATTCGCAAATTTCACGAAAATTGTTATCCTCAGCAGCTATAATCAGCTATTCGAAATTATCAGATTCTGGTAGCAAATTTATTGAAAGTGTAGGCCAAAATTCACGTAAATTGAAGCAAAATGCAGCTAAATCCTTGAAATTTGATTATTTAGAAAAATGAATGATACAGATACACTAGTTCGATAAAATTTTTTCAAAATCATTATAGAACGTTAGAATAGCTAATTTATTTTACATTTTAAATAGAATATAGAATATAAATTATAGTATAAAAGAACACTTTATTGTGAAATTAATATTTAAGTGGTAAGACTTATATTGAATATTATATCGTTTATACTATATTTGAATAATGACAGAATAAGGATAATCATATAAGCGTTGGACCTCACAGGAGATTCTCACATTATTAGGTGCAGTTGAGAAATGCCAAGATATATCTGGACGGATTCAATGGAAATAAGTTACCGAGGATTTAAATGTTACAATTAATTAAGCAAAAAGGCAGTACAACAATATTAAGCATAGACATCCTGAAATAATAGAGTAATAAAAATCAATGGTCGAGACAGAGTCATGTGACCTCCTTAGACAATCATCACTTTCAAAGTCACTAACTCGTTCAAAAAAATAACTGGAAGAGTGGACTCCAAAACACGAAGAAACGTTTAAACTATGCATTTCTAACTTTGGTGGTGATGTTGCAGCTATTTCTTAGTATTTTCCAGAATAACCAAGGCATACGATTGAAGAAAAAATTGTAGAATATAATCATAAACCTCAACTATAGTTTACAGATAATTGTCAGGATGAGCAGTCTGAGGAGTTAGATTTTGATGTGCTAGATTTAGGGATGTGAGAGTTTATTTCAAATGATCAAGATAATTTTTTTAAAGAAATATCTAAAATTATTTTAATGTTATACAACTATTTATAGAATTTCTAGTATAGTAAGATAAAGTATATGTTAAAACAAAAATTGTATTTTGTTACGTTATTATTTATTATTAAGTAATTAATGTATTTCCTTTTCACATTTTAAAATGTTGATCCTTCTTTAACTTATTTCATAGTATCGTTATGACGGAGAGACGTTTAAAGATGAGTTTTGGAATGATCCTACCTATTCTATATTTTTAACCAAGTCTATTACTTTAGATACTACAGTTAACGAGTTAAAAGCAAAAATCTATGGAAATGGTTTAGTTATTACTTGTACTGAAATCTGTTTTAACTCTATTTCATAGGATGCAGCTATTATTAATGTTTCTTTTATTTTTGTAAATTAAGATGGCAGTAATACTATCGCTAAAACAATAACTGGTGGATATTTATATTAAGTTGGTATTTAAGGGAACGGATTAGTAGCGACTACTATAACTTTATCTTCGTTAAACTATTGGTCTGGTGGAGTAATATGCGATGCAATTTCTCTGTCTAATATTACAAACAGCGACCTTAGTGCTACAATGGTTAAAACTGCAAATAAAATTAATATTGTCAATTCACGTTTAATTTATCCAACTGAAGTAAATTTATTCTGTACTGATGTTAGCTAATGTATTATAAATATTATTTACAATAGTTTTATTCATTCCTTAATTCCAGTTACAAAAAGCATTTTTACTAGCGTAGCTACTGTTTAAAATTCTAATATCCTAGTTAAAGAGATGAGTGTTTCTATATTAGGCTCAGTTTAAAGTTACTTAAATTCGACATTTTAAATTATGACGTTAACTGGTAGCAATTAAGGCGTTCTTAGCACATCAATTTAATAAGTATTAATTAATAACTCCTATATTTTAATAGAAACCATGACTGCTTCGGAGGGATTTAGTCTTCTGACTGCTGGATTAAATTTATAATCTTCTGTGTTGAATATTAGTAATATTAATTAAGCTGTTTTGTTCTAAACTTTATCATAACTTACTTTAAACAATTCTCTAATCTTAATTGATAAATTTTAACTTACAGGTAGTTCTAGTTTATTTGCTGTTAGCTCAAATAACTGTAATCTACTTAATTCTGTTATAACAATATAAAACGGCTAGATATTAGGAGATCAGGATTAGTTAACATTATTTATACCACTTATTTAATCAATGGCTATAACTTAGTTTACTTTTAATTTGAATAATCTTACTTAAACTGGAAATATCAAATAATTAAGCGTATTTAGTTAATAATTATAAGGTACCTATAATAATTGGTTTGTTAATTTGCATAATATATCTTTTTAAGAAGCGACAGTAACAATTATTTCGAACAGTTAAGCATTTTTAACTAATGCATAAAATCTTACTATGAACATTCAGAATATGACATTTTCAAAATAAGGCTAGTAAATCTTTATTCTAGGTCAGGGATCCTATAATTTTGCATCTATTACATTCAATGCAACTAATCAAAAAATGCCACTAAAAATGTCTTTATTCTCAGATAATTCTAATTTAATAGGTGGTCCAAATCTCTTTTTAAACGTAATTTAACCTATAATTCCAGTAATTATTTTTGCTTTCAAAGAAACATTATGCCCAAATTGCGTTAATCTTTGTTTCATTAGAGGAGTGACAACCACTTCTTAACAATGTACATCATACAATAACCAGCCTTTAGCATGGTATAACACGTAATCATTTGAACCTATTTTGAAGATAGAACCTATCCTTAATTTCACACTAACAAACAAAGTATTCTACATCTACTCCTTTACCGATTAATTGTAATTTTAGTGTGCCACTCCAAACTGTGACAATATGGGAATAAATTAACTAAATTGCTAAAATTTTGCTTGTTCTTATGATTTTTGTGACTGTATATAATGTACACCAAATTTGATTTGTTAAAAATCTGAAAATCGTGAAAAATAGGGGACAATTTAGCTTGCAAACTTCACTTTTTGTGATTTGCAATATGAGCTTAAAGCGAAATAATGCGTTGTAAATTGCTAGATTTTGACTGTTACAGAGTCAAACTGCAATAATGTAGGGACTTAAAATTCAGTCTGCTAATAAAATTCTATAACCGAGCGATTTGGATGCATTTGTCCATCAAATATTGATTTCTTAACGTCTCCAGATCTCACGTGTCAGGAGGGATGCCAGAATATCAATTCCACACAGGGTATTTGTTCAGGTATTTAATAGTCGATTTGTAAGCTTAACTATTTTAACAGCAATGATTAATATCTTTGTGACTTAAATTTCTGTGATTTCAGTCCAATCGGAGCGGCCTGCTCCTACCCAGGAAGCCAATTTAAACCCTCTTAGACTCTTAATTATCAGTGCTATAATATTATCCCAGATCATTCCAGATGTTACTCACCTCAAGTATTCACGTATTGTTCAACCTGTGAGCAATTTAAAAGTGGAAAATGCTAAGTAGTAAACTATAATGAATAAACTATTAATTAGACGCTCAGCTAGAATATTGTGATGGCGTAGCTTTCATGTAACTGCATTAGAACTGGATACACAGGTTAGTTTTGTTAAAATTATAATTGCAATGACGCTGGAAATTTAAAATGTGAATCTCATGGGATTTGCTTATAATCTGGGAAGTGCTAATGCGACAAATACACATTTTAAGAAAGCACCGGAAACTGCATTTTGGGCTGCTCAAATCAGATAATTTTCTATGGATAGTGTGTTGGGTAGAATCTACTTAATTGCTACGGTGTGAAGAGCATTATTTTAGGTGCTAAGCCTGGTGCAAACTGTGCGGATTGTAGATAAGCCAGATTGTTGAACGTTGACCAATGTGGGAAGAACGGCGTCTGTTCAGATTTTACTGGGCTTTGTGTTTGTAATTAAGGACACTTTTTATACAAAACTGGATTTTGCGAGCCCCCAAGAAAATGTGGTAGTGGTAAATTCGTATATGATCCAATAATGTTCGAATTTTCATGCGATTGTGGAGGGCTGAACAACGTGAATTCAGATGGTAGCTGCCGCGTTTTTGTTGGTGCAGTGGCTACTATATCAGTTATTTTCAGTTTGCTTGCTATTGGTATTGCAGTATTTTTAATAGTTTTCTTCGTCCGGAGGGCAAGGAATTCAAAGGTCAAGGCTTCGCGGATGACAGTTACAGGGAAGTCAGTTGCGCGTTACTTTGTTGAGTGAGATAAATATAATTCATACATATTACAGCAGCTACCGTATTGTCTCTTCTAGGACTTCGTTATCTAATACACGGGATTCTGCTTCGCAAAGTTCATCTAGGAGACCATAAGCATCGTTTTTTGATACAGGAAGATTAAGGGCCTTGAAAATAATTAGCACTTATCGCTAATCAAAAAATGGACGCATATTCGTTAATATTTAGTAATTATAAGGGTAAGCCTTTGCCTGGTCTATGAGGTCTAAAATTGTATCCTTATTGATAGATATAATTTATTTTAGTTCCATATAGGCTAAAATAATTTCTTTTTCGAGTTTGATCTCATGTTTTGTAATAAAATTCATAAGATCGTCAATGTTAATATTAGAATATGGGAGCTTTCCTAAATCTACATTATACTGTAATTCCCATTCCATTTTCAAAGTGATTGATAATTTATACATATAAATAATAGAATAATTGTCAAACCTTTTCTCATTATATTATATAGTTATTATAAAATCGTAATATAGTCCTAAGTAAATGGTCAAAATATTTCCTGATCCATCTACTTATAAATACCTTTATAAATGCCATCATCCTGTTAAATTTTAACCATAGTACGTTGAAATATTAGAAACGAGAACAAATATTTGGAAAGAATTCCTACCCACTATGAGAAAGAGAAAAGAATTTTACCCTAATATTTCCTACGTATTCTTATCAAATAATAAGGACTTCGAAATAAAAGGATTTTTTGAGCTATATCCTGATTTAAAAAGTATATATAATGTTGTTGAATACACTTCTTCAATGTATGCAGTGTTAGAAACCAAATAGTATCCTTTTTGTATTGTTGTATCTCCTAACAATAAAATATTATACTAAGGCTCCACTATGGAGACATTAAAACTTTAACCACATCTTCATAAGTTAAATGTAATGGCATCAAGATTAAGTTTAGAATAATTTAAGATTGAAGAATTATTCAAAGAGGATAAGTAGTTATCATGTTATTAGTTATCAATGTCTTTATCAGGAATCACTAAGGGTGGTGCTGTATTAGCAAAAAAGTAATAAAACTATAATGATATTTTTTAGTCGAGATTAGAAAAATCATAAAATGATGGGTTTCTTCCTGCAGTATCTAGACAAATATCATCATTAGGAATGTCTAGAAGTGCATCAAGTGGATTTTAACGATAACAAGAAATAAATATATTTTAGTCTTCTGGAGGCTTGAGCGAGAAAATTAAGTCCTTAGGAGGATCAACTTCGGATAATTTATATACAAATGCCTTTATTGGAGTTGGAGAATTTTAGTAGCAACGACATCTGATGGGTATTAAAAATTTAGGGCCAACAGCAGAATAGTTACGAGTAGCTGAGGAATCAATTAACCCGTAATTGAGTAGATAAAAGTTTCTATTAGGTTTAGTTAATGAAAATGATGATTTAGAAATAGAAAAAAGAAAGTTAACTTTTATTTAAAAAGGACATTAATGATTTCATTCATTTTAAGTTGTAATATCAACCGTATAAGTTTTAAATGAATCGATAATCTGTTAAACAACTAACCTAGCTTTTACAAGAGGATGCAATCCACCTACAAATATATATTCTTCTTCTATAGATTAGTCTATGATGATTGGAATTTATAAATTTTTTAGACCAATAAAACTCATACCATTATGATCTGCACCTGTAAGATCTTTTGCTATATGCTCATCCGCAAATTACCATTTATAGTTAGACTTTGTATTTAACTTATACAATTGACTCTTTCTTGCTTCATTTTTTACAAATTGGTTAAACTTTGTCATCGAAAACTTTCTTGAATATTAAAAGATGAGAATATAGTATCTAGAAAATTCCACGTCAAATAAATCTATAGGGGCAAATCTATTTTCATAGATTATAGCCTTAGTAAGCTGATTAGTATTTTTGCAGTATGATCCTATAAAATTCGGGCGTTCTTAAAGTTCTAAGTTATAGTAATGATCATGAACTTTAATTGCGTAAACTGATTTCAGCTTGTGTCGGTAAGCTTAGGCTAGACAATTAATAACATCATCGTCATTTTAAATCTGTAAATACTCACATAGCTTTTCCATTTTTGATTCAATATTCTAATTCATTAGTTTTAGATTAAATTGTCTATTTTTCATATTAAATATGTAAAATAAAAGTTCAATGCAAAGATTATATTAAGTATATTATATAATAAGATGTTAACTTAATAAATGACAGAATAAATATAGATACATACATTTCATAAAGTAGAACAAAATAATTAAGAAACCGTTTTGTCATTAGGTAATGATCCGATACAAACTTCAAATCAATATGGATTATCAATGAGAGACTTTCGCTAACTATTAGTAGATGTATCATTGATTGAGCCACGTAATAATGTAATTATAGCATCACTTGGTCCTCTAAATTGTATATTTACATAATAGCATGCTCATATACTTGTTTCTCTTGCATCTGCAAGATTCATATAGTTCTTTAAGCAAATTTTTAATTAGACTGATTAGTTTAAAGATTTTGAGTTGAGATGCTTGGAAGCACTTTTAATTTTTGTAGTAGAGACATTAGAGTAACAACTTAAAGATATTGAAAAGGCCTTTGAAGTATAGTAATCTCATTCTAAATTAGCTCAAACCAGAAAGTCAATTACATAATTATTAAATGATACTTCCCGTGCACTAGATGCCTTAGATTAATTAATAGATTCTAATTAAGATGTTTTGGCATTATCATTTTAAAATTAATAGTTTTTGCCTAGGTTTTCTTCATAGTTAGCACCTGAATTTGATTACTAAATCAAATTTCTTAATGAAAATAAAAATATTGATGATTTTTAAAATATGTTTAAGATATCACTGTAGCAACTATTATAATTTTTGGAAAATTTTATCTTTTAGCTAGAATCAGTTAAAACATCAGCAGATTAATTAGAATCTTATATTCATGCATCCTTTGATGTTTTAAACCTTCACCTTAATTCACAATAAAATCAAATTTTAAAAATCTCAGTATTTTCAGAAATAACTGCTGCTGCAATAGCCATACCTAATCTATTATTTATTATTTTTGGGCAAAATTTTGTAAATCCATGGTGTGCTGACCCTCAAGGTGTATTGTATATGGATGGTGATGGTCCAGCAATTTTTATTGGAATAGTAGGTGGTATACTGTGCTTTGTTTATATTTTTGTATGTTGGAACTTATTTAAAAGAGGGCTTAGAAAATATTCGTGACTCAGAATTAGTGATTATAAGTGAGTGTCATTCCTTAAATTAATTTTTATACCATGAATCAAAGACTTTTTATACCTACTTATTAAAAGATGGAGTAACTTTATGTGGAAATGAGAATGCAGTATCTAGTTCTGTTTGAACTGTCTCTTTAGCAAGTATCTCAAGATTATCGTTAGTCAATACAAGCTAACAAGATAATATTTACTAGCTAATCTATTATAAAGGTTTCAATACAAAAATTCTTACTATTGCTTACTAGTCATTATCTTAAGTAGTAGCTAGTGTTAGGAAAATTCGTTATTCTCTAACATAAACAGTAGACAATAAATCTGACTCATATATAAATCTATAAATTGGATCAGGGATCGTGAATAGATTAGTCTTCTCTTTATCTCTGTCAAATTTGATTCTAATTTAGTTAGTCATTTTCAAAGAATATATAAATATAAAATAATAAGTATATTAATCACTTTAATCCTTGATAAACTTTTTATAGGGTATCAAAATAGTCAGGATTGAGACTATTTTATTTTACATTATTTATACCAACGACATGCCTTTGTTTAGTTATAGCTACTGGGACTTAATAGTCACTTTTAACAAGGCTTATAATATTGTTTATTCCATGCTTATTCTTCGAAATATGACTTTGAATAGCCTCTTATTGTACTCTTTTATTATTTTCCTAAATCCAACGGTTTCTCTATAGTATTGATTCTTTTCTATCTATTATAGAATGAGGAGGTACATAAGTTGATTATTTATATTACTTAATAGCAGCATTCTATGGATTTAACGTAGGTGGATAATTTATATATTAAGATGCTTCTGGAAATAAGCCATCGTCATCTTTCTTTTTTGCCCTAAGTTAAACTGAATTAAGCTAATCAGTAGGTTATTTATTTTTAGCAAACCTTGTAGTATTATCCCATAAAATTTCTTGATACAGTCCAGTTTCATTATTAAATTTAGAGCCTTAATATTATTTAGGAAGATACTATTTCTTATTTTTCTTATTTTCGATATTTTCATATGGCTTTGGCGATCGTGGCCTTACTTATGTATTCCAGTCTGAGGTAAACATTATAAATAAGGAGAATTCGAAATTACGCGGTTATACTATTTAATAATAATAATATATTATTATTGAATATTAATTATAAATTCATTGAAATGCATTTGCTTAACTTCTGCATTTTATGTATAATCTCTAGAAAATCTCTTTTAAAACCAATATCCTATCAACAATCTATCATTAATTATTTTGATCCTCTTATTATTATTGGCTTATCAAATATTGAAGCAAACAAGTTGGAATATTCCATCACAGCCATAATTATATTCGTAATTTGTAGTTACAACTTAGTAACTTAAAATAACACAGTAGTATCAGCATCGAATATTTTTAATCTTTATTGTTTGTTGTGTTTTCGTATTCGGGAATTTCAGATGTCATAGGTAGAAATAACTTAGTTAGTAATAATAATATCCTCACGAATTATATAAACTCAATATAGCTCACTAATTGTCAATCTTTCGAGTGAAGCATTCATGCTTATATTAGTTTGGCTCTAAATGGATGGCCATTTTACTGCTAACGAGAGTCTGCTAATATCCTTTTGTTTTTTATGTGTTTTTAAACTTAAAGATTACATTTTAAATCCACCAGAAATCATTCTTAGGAAAATATTCTAATCAATTTCTTTGTTTGGACTTATTTAAATTATGATTCATCATATAAATTATTTACGACAATTCATGTCAATTATGCTTCTCCTTACCGCACTTATCGCAATGAATGATCTTCCAGATGCAAATTTCGATGATGAAGGTCAAATTGTTCCCAAGCTTGATATCGATGCTGAGGAGCCGTTTTCTCATACGGAAAGGATGATCCGTAAATCAGTTTTTTTACTAGATAAAGTTATGCTATATTTCACTACAATGCACGGTTTTTACTATTTTTCATAAGGTAGCATCATTATTTTCACATTACTGTTTATCATTTTCAACATATTTATGTTTTTAATTTCTATCTACACAAATAAAGAACAATATCTATAAGATAATCGTATTTTCGGTTGCACTATCCTTATAACAGTTATTTTCGTCAAATATCAACAATATTTGCAGTACTTTACCCTATTTACTGCTATTTTAACTTTTTTGCTGTTTGTTAAAAAGCTTATTACATTGACATAAGACCAACAAAATCTTAACAACGATGCTGCAAGATAAGCTTAGTCTGACTTCTCAAATTACTTCTTATTGTGCATTGTTATTTCTTTGGTGTACCTTTCGACCTGCACCTCCACTCTATCATATTACTCATTTGCATCTCTTTCATTATTCATTTTTTATATGCAAATTTTATCAGAAATGACAGTGAATGGCCCAGAGAGCTTTTTAGCACTTTTTGGTTTGTACAACTTGCTAGAAAGCCTCAAAAAGTATAATTTTACGACTGAAAGAGGTGTTTATCATTGCCTTTTGACAGCTGCAAAATCAAATCAAATTCGATTTTTCATATCTTTAAAATCTTAAATCTCGATTGCTTAAAATTCTGGAAAAGAGTCAATTGCGCATGCAGCTTCAGAATATGGCTCATTATAAATTCTAAATTTTCTTATCAAAAATTAATTATACCAACACTTTGAGAAACAAAAATTTGAGGGGAAAACACCTCTAGATATGGCAGCTGCATTCTCAACACCTAGAATAGTAAAATTGTTGCTTTAATAAAATACTAGAACGTTTGAAGTAAATTTACCCACACCACTGCACTTCGCTTCTAATCATGGAAATTATCGTGTAATTTTTTTATTAAATAAATTTGTTGGACGAAAAGACCACAATGGTCGCACAGCACTTCAATGTGCTGCTATGCATAATTACTGGAAGATGATAAAATATTTAGACACAGAAATTCTAATTAGAGACGATTTTGGAAGGTCTGCAAGGCAGGTTGCCGCATTGTATCAGAGTTGGAAAATTATGAATATGCTTCCTAGTGGAAATTTGGATTTGGTCGGAAATGGTGATGAGTATTACGAATTTAACAAAATTGGGAATTATTTTACTGATGGAAAGTAGGATGTTTTCGGTCGTAACTAAGAGATTATTTAGACGCAACTTGATAGGATTGAATAAAATTTATGGAAGTGAAACATGAAAATCATTGTATACTTAAGCCTGGTCCAACACCATTTCTAAAAACAGCAGGGTCTGCACCATTTACAGAACCAACTCCATGGATTTAAGAGTTACGGAACTCACCTGAGTATGAAACTTTGTCAGGGAATGTGTAAGTTCCCCCTGATACGAAATTGGTGTCTTCTAGTTGCCCACTGTACGTAGAAAAATCTGCAAATGTCAAGACGCCTTCAGAAAATACATCTCTTGCCCATTTGCCTTCAAATTTGATGATATCATGTTTATTATGAGTAGGAACAAACTAATTTTTTAGGTCTTCATGCATAGATTCATCATCTTTTAGTTCTTCAGAAAAGCATATATAAACGCCCTATCCATCCCGAAATTTAATTGAATTTTCTTCAATAAAATCTCCATTATAAATATCTCCATTCGGGTAAACAAACTTTCCATTTCCAGTGGTAGATACTGGGACTACGACTTTTGGCGGCATTATGAAAAAATTATATATACATATATTAATATATAATATACAATTCATTAACATGATTGAATTTCGATATCTGACGATGAACTGTCAAAAAATTACTGGCTTAGACTTTATCTTACAATATCAATATCATAAATCTCAGTGCTTTTGAAATTGGTAGGAACACCTTTTGAGTAGTCTAATTTATATGAACTTTGATACATTTGTTGAAATTAGTTAGATGAATTGCTTTCCTAAGTATTTGTACTGGAATACTTAGTTATCCGTAGTCTTGGAGGTTTGGCTACATGTTTGATCTATAATTTTAGTGACTTCATCTCGATAGATTTCTTACTTTCGTGGTTTTATTTCTTCATTATAATAATTTATTTATATATTTAACTAAAATATTTACCGCACAAATGGCATCCATACCTTATAAACCAAGAGGTTCTATTAATTAAGATATTGGGCCCACATATTACAATGCTTCAAGACCATCTGGTGATACTAAAGTTAAATATTCAACATCAAGTAAAGGATCTTCTTGTATGGCTTCGGCTGTTGATAGGTTCCCTCTTAGACATTCTCACTGGGGAATGCCAGAACCAGGAAAATATGATCCTCAGCTATCTTTAAAAAAGATGACTTAATCTTCTTTAGCATGCAATCCCGATGTATATTCAGCAACATTTTAAACTACATCAAGAGACAATTACGTTTATCAACCCCAGATTACACTGACACCAGGACCAGGTGCTTATAATAAGGTTTCAACAATTAAATAAAATTAATTATATTAGAAACAGCAGTCATATAAAAAGTTGAAGGAAAAATCCTAAGTGTAATAAATGATTAGGTAGGCAGCGTAAGCTTAGAAATCTTTATCTTAATTTACTATTGAAAATGATGAAAACTATATCCCTATGAAAGATCCTATGAAATTGGAAACTTTAGATAGAAGACCACTAGAAAATCCGTTAACAGATAAGATGGCAGTAGATCTACATAGATACGAAGAATTCAGAAAAGTTGAAACTCTTAAAGATAAGTATAAGATTGAAACTCAGCCACCAAATACTTTATTAGGTAATGAAATCTAAGCTGAAATAGAGGAGTCAATTAAGCATTATCAAGAGTTATAAGGTTAACCTATAGTTACTAAACCAATTAATGCTTAGTAAATGCGTGAATTAGTATAGGAACATTTAAAACGTATACCGTTTAATCAAACTGGGATTGCATTCGGTACTAGAGAAACCAGTGAAATGATTGATTAAGTGAAATAGCAAGAGTAGGAATAAAAATCTTTACTTGGGCCTGGAAGATACGATGCCTAGATAGATTTTTAAAAAGTTAAACGTGATGGATAGGTTCCCTTATAAAGATAATCTAGTAGAAATAAGCTAGAAGTAATCAATGATATTTCCGGATCAATATTTAAAGTTGGTAATGATAAAATACCGCCTGTGGGTACTTATAACATTAAAGTTCAGGGGCCAAAAAGTTTTTTATTAAACGAAGAATAGAAATGGGTGTGATGTATATATTTATTCAGTCAAAATGATTTTTTCTTAACCCTCCAGGAACCATCTATCCTTTAATAAGCTTCTTCTATTCTGCAAACTATCGCTACAACTTTTACAGTTATTAAATATTTTATTCAATCTTCCTCTACTATATTGCTTGCTCTCCTCTTAATGTAGTAAACTATTCTTAAGTTTAAAATTTAATATTATTAATACTTTAAAATTCAGGTAATAATGACTATTTGATATATTTTTCATAATTTTAATCCGAAACTCTAATTCCTTTTGCTTAATATTTATCTAGAACATCTTAATTAAGTTTTTAATTTTAGTAATATCCTTGATTGTCTATATCTGTTCTAATATTCATTTATTCAGTAAATTTTTCTTTTTGCTTCATTTCAATTTTTTAAACTCTATCTTTAAATTTTTTCTTGTCCTGAGTACTCGCTCCAGAGCCAGCCCATTCACCCCAGCCTTCCAAAACTACTATTTTGTCAACAACAATTTCTTATTCTTTCATTTCTTTTATTTCGTCTTTCTAGAACATAGTTGCAATAACTCTTTATTATTCATCATCGCTAGCAACTTCTAACGCATCAACTAATAAAACTTCCTTTTAAACATAGTTTGATGTCAGTTTTTCAGGTAATTTCATAGTATCTTCTTCGATTACAAAAGGATTTTCACCATAGTCATCTAAAATATTTTATACTTTATTTTTCTACATTGATAGTTCAGCTTTCTGTAATAACAAATTATTATTATTTTCACCCCTTTTTAGCTCATTTTATATAAATTTAAGTGAATTTAATGCCGTTTTAGGTTGGACTAAATCTTATTCTTCTTATAGTAACTCTTATTCTCGCAACCTAACGTAGTTATCATTTTCATCGTTCAAAAAAGCATTTTTATCACTGATAAGTTAATTAGCTAAATCGTTCAACCCAGCAATTTTAGCAACTTCAGATGCGTTATAAAGTTTATCAGTAACTCTTTACATCTTCTCTATTCTTCGTTCTCTATTATGTATCTTTCTGAAGGTTTTTGATTTTATTTTTGCCCATCTTTGCAATTTAGTTGCATTTTACTTAAGTTTTAGTCTAAGACGAATGATGTCATCTGACTATAGTTTAATTGTCTATTAATTATTCAAAATATCTTAAAAATCGATTTCTTCTGAGTCTGATGATTCAAAATTAGTTCTTTTTTCTGTAGCAGTAGTTGGCAGTTAATCTAGTCCAGCTTTCTATAAGGCTACCTAAATATTATCTGATGGTACAAAAGTAGATTTAAATTCTTATTAGGATCCTAGAACCATAAGTGCACCAGCCTCTTGTTATGCCTGTTATAAAGGAAGATGTTAATTTAATTGTTACTGTGCTGTTTTTTTAATTTATCTATTTGTAACTTTTTCTATATCTCCTAGTTTAGTTTAAACTTTAGATGTAAACTATACTGGAGCTTCTTTCTACTCTGCAACCTAAGCCATGAACTATTCATAATCTAAGGGATTATCTTCATTAAACTAATTATCCATTTTGGGAATGAAAAAAGGAATGTGTATTATCGACACATGTGGTATAAATTACAAAATCACTTTTCTTAAAAATACCACTATTTAAATTCTGCTAAAGAAACGTCCCCGTCAACAAGTCTCTATACTACAAGTTCCAAATGAGAATTAACTTACACCTATTTTGAATCTTTTGACACCTCCATAAAAAACGGATGTTCTAGTGCTTATGATGACGAAATTCTAGCCTGTGGATCCCATTGAAGCATTGATTTTAAAAGATGAATAAAGTTATACTTAAATCCTTTTAATTCTTAATCAATAGGTTACAGCGCATTGTAAGAGACTATTTCTTCATTGGCCGAATCAAGCGGGACTTACCATTACCCATCAATATAGCTTTCCCCATTTTTCGTAATTTAATCTTCCATATGTAAGGGCATTCCACCAATTAATTTTTCTATCATTGCTAAATGTATAGCTGATGAATGTGTTCTAAATAGAGTTTTCCCTGTTGAGATTTCAAATATAACACACGCACAGCTCCAAATATCTATTTTTTCGTTATATTATCCACCTATAACAACTTCTGGAGGTCTATATTATCTTGTACAAACTAACTAAGGTCTTGGTTCTCGAAATCTAATAACTGAACCTAAATCTATTAAAACTAGATTTGCTCCAGGAGGATGGACAAAAATTCTATCTCTAACAGTTGATTTAACAGGCTAATGGCGCGATACTATATTTTCTGGTTTAATATCAGTATGTATTAAATTCATGTCATGTAAACATTTAACTCCCGACATAAAAATTCTTGCTAATTCTCTTGTCCAATCCAGATTATAGCCTCTGTAAGAGTTTAATTTTAGTAGGTCTAATAATGATACACCATATAATGGAAAAACTATAACTAAATGATCATTAAACATAAATGAGTCTAGTTATTCTGCTAGATTTAATTTATTTCTATGCCTAGATTTAGATATTTCTGATAGAAACTAAGATTCTCTTTAGCCTGCTGCTGTATACTTTGGTATAGCTCTAATAATTTTTAAAGCTACACCTTCTTATATTTAAAGATCTTTTGCTGAGAAAACTGTTCCAAATGTACCCTTTCCTAATCTAGCTACTATCTAATACCGGCCTATTATCTTTTCACCAAGAACAGGAACATAATGGAACTCGTGATCATCTTCGCCCATTGAGAATGAGCGGTATAATGATGTCTATTATAAGTATAATATTATATAATCTTATTTTAAGATATATATTATTATATTAATATTGATATAGTTATCGCTGAGATGAACTATGCATATTTAGAATAAAGACTTTCTTCTAGTTCACTGAATCATCTACAATTAATAGATAAGTTATAGCCAATAAAATTATAAGAACACTACTTATATCCATATCTATAAAATATAGAGAGATATATTTAAAATGGAGATTTATCGAACTAATTAAGCGAGTTTATGAGTTATATTAATATAGACTGTAAATCTTTAACTATAGAAGGACCTATAGGTATTGGTAAAACAGCAATTTTAAAAATTTTTACTTCAAACTAATTATTAGTTAAAGAAGGGTAAAACATCCCATTTTCCTGCTTGCTGGCCAAAGAGATCACAGAAAAATCACAATAACCGTCTGCAACACGGTAGCTAGTATTTACTAGTAGCTAGAGTACTATTTATTTGGAATAAGAAAAAGAAATTATCAAAAGGAAAATTAATAATAACAAAGGATCAATATTATCACAAATAAAATGTTTATCACCACCAAAGAGTGATATTGGTTAAAATAAAATAATTAGTCAATAAAAATAATTTATGGTTAGCAATTTCATATCACAATTAGCAATAGACGATTTACAATATTATAATTTTAAAGACTATAGCAATCTTTACAAGAATTATAAGTAATAAAATATAAGATATATAATATTATCACATAACAGCTTTGTATACTCAAATTTTCGTTATCTAAATCTTAATCCACTGAAGATTTGTAATTTAACATTCACTTTTTATAAAACAGTAAAAGAGATTTCTCAAATATAAGAACCTTGTTAAAAATAATATCCATAGAAGATATATCATATTAAGGAAACAAATTTTTCTAAATATAATTAAAAATAACAAATTTTTTTAAACGAATCTAAATAGGAATTAAATATGGATACTGTAGATAACGCAATTTAATTAAATTAAATTTTTTTAGGAAATTAGGTCATATTTCCTAGCTAAGTCTTGGTTAGCTTTTTCAGCTATAATCTTAATTTGCTCTAATCTATTCGAAATTTACAATAAAAATATTTAAATACTATTGCAAATTATTTTAGGTTTAATTATCTTACAAAAATCTATTAGAATAGAAGATCATCATTCCCATATTATATTGATATTAGAGGAGTATTGATGGATATTGACTTTTGGAAAGAAAGCTATTAACCTTAGCTGTAATGTACATCATCATTTCAACGATTGATTAATTAGGAGAAACCAGTTTTCATGCATAAGAACGCCGAAGATCTTTTTGTTGGTGATATTAATATATTAGAGAATTCTATTTATGATTAACCTGAATTCACCATTTCTCAAATCATATCGATAAATGTGCGACTAAAAAACGATTTTAGTTAGGAATTTTAGCACGAAGACGGATTTTATTTTGCAGACTTGCTAAATTTTAAAATTTAACCTCAATATTTTCAGTGATAATTTAAGTATATGTCACTAATGAGTCATAGACCTGTATTGATAATATGCCTATACGCAGTCCCATCAATTTTTTATCTAGGTTGTATAAATGGAAACAACCAAACATAAAGCCAGTTTTCACCAAAAATTTCTTTTAAATTACCTGAAATTCCAAGATCATATGGATATTAAAATTAAATACCTAGTTATTTTGACCTTTTTGTTTCAAGTTCCATCTCATAACTTTCAACTGTTGTATAATTGTGCTTAATCTGGTTGAAATGACTGCTTATCATAATAAATGTACAGATGGCAGACATAAAGGTAAATATAAGTAAAATAATACTAGTAAAAATTCTAACTGTTAAATGCACTTAAAATGGTCCAAATTTGCCAAATACTGCTGAAATTAATCCTAAAGTTATTGAAATCATACTAGATATAAATCCAAACGTTATAAATTTGATAAAATGAGCGTAGTTTCTCATCCCTACACAGTTTGCTATCCATGGACAGTGATGGTCGTATCTTAAACAACAAATATCGCACATTGAACAGTGATGTGCACGAGGTGGTTTGGAAAAGGAACATTTTTAACAAACTGGATCGATCCCATCAGGAAGGGGTGGTTTTCCTGGTGATGTAAAGATAGCCATAATGTAAGATGAAAAATAATTAATAGCTGTGAAATAGTAAAATATATTGAAGAAAACCTATAGAGGTTTAGGGTACTATCTTATTGCTAAGTAATAAGTCAATACAACAACAGATGAAAGTGCAAGACATATACTAATAACCATGAAATGCATAAGACGAGTACCACATTTTTTAAGACATTTAAATCCAATATAATTGTTCATTTTTACAATGTTAGTAAATAATATAAATTAGTATATGCAAAGTTTATATTAATGGACATTAAACAAAGTGTTAGAAAAACTTGATTTAAGTGTAATTTTGCTATTTATACAGCATTTAATGATGTAAGAATGATCACTAGTCACCAGATTGTTTAGAGATCATCTATTCAATTTCAAGCTAATTTTTATATAATTAGCTCATTTATTATGGTATTTTCTGATTAGACTTTTCTTCTAATTAAAGCACCTTCAGGTAAAGAGTTTTTATAAGGTCTAATTGCTCAGATAACAAAAGCTTAATATCTTGAAGATCAGACATTTCTAAACGAAGTGGTGAAAATCAAAATTATAATAAAAACTATATAGTTTACTTAATATTATTAATTTTGATGAATGATTTATCGCCTGTTTTTTATACGTTTTAACCAGCGAATACACTAAGAAAGTTGTAGATATAACTTTGGATTTAAAAACTAATTTAATTTACCCATGATAATAAATAATTAGTAGTTACTATGAATTCTGAAATTTTTAGAAATGAAAAATTATAACGTACGGCGGAACCACGATTAATTAAATCTATTTTTAATCATTTTATATAGAATTAGTTAGGTGTTAAGATAGATAATGGTATATAAATATAACTTTTATCTATATAAGAAGGATATGTAATTTTACAAAAATTGTTAAATTATTAAGGTCGGTAAAATGATATATTAGATTATTCTGAAATTTAAGAACTAATTTAAGATTCATAGTTATCATTATTAGGCGAATATTATATTTTATAAGTCATTCAGTAGTTTATTTCTAATAAAAGATGTGAAAAAATAATAATTGATTAACAAGCTGCTTATAAATTTTGTGACATCCTAAAATGAATATAATTTATTTTTCTAATATATTAATTATATTTTATAATTTCACTTCTAAAATGAAAGCGTTTTAATTTAAAGAAGAATTTATAGCTGAGGATTTAAAAGTTTAATTTTATCAACATAATACTAACAATGCTAAATTTTATAAAGTATATGATTCTTATATTACAAAAGATTGTACTTTTTCTATATCGTTTTTTACTCCATCTTAAAATTCTAAAGGTATTTAGCATATTATTGAACATTCTGTTCTATGCGGTTCATAAAAGTATTAGTTGAAAGAACCATTTACTACACTATTATAAACTTCATTTTAAACATATTTGAATGCAGGGACTTATTCAGAGCATACTGAATATCCAGTGTCATCAAGAAATGTAAAAGACTTTTATAATTTAGTTGATGTCTACTTAGACGCTGTTTTTCATCCATTACTGTTATAAAATCCAGATATATTTTATTAAGAAGGTTTCCATTAAGAAATAATTGATAATAAAGTTATCAATTCGGGAGTAGTTTATAATGAGATGAAGGCCGGATATTCTGACCCATAACAATTAGGTATTACGAAATTGAGGTAAATATTGTTTCAAGATATGCATTTATAACATGATAGTGGAGGAGATCCTGAATAAATAGTTTAGTTAACATTCTAGGAACTAGTTAGTTATTATAGCAGATATTATACTCCAGATAATGCAATTATAGTTATTCATGGTCCAACTTAGCTTTAAGATGATTTAAAATTATTAAATATATTTTTTTAAGAATTATTGCCATCAAATGTTAATTTTTTATAGGATATCTAATAGTTAAATCTAGTATTTTAAAATGAATCTGAACAAATTTAGGAATTTGCTTCATAAGATCCTGATGCATAAGCTTACTAGATTATTGGTAGTCATTTATGTAATGTCGATGAACTTTCCCCATTATAAATATAGATATTTAATTTAATTAAATATCTCTTATTTGAAAGTGAAACATCTCCTGTAATAGAATATTTTTAATCTGAATAGCTTGCTGATAGTGTAGAAGGTAGTTTTGTTTTCGAGGAATTTTATGGATATTTATACATTGTGTTGTAAGGTGTGGATGGAGAGTCAGATATCTCACTAAAAAATCATTTAATATCTATTATATAATAATGTATCGGATAATAAGAAGGAAAATATTTTAACTATATTTCTAAAGACATTTTATTATCTGCTATAAAATATTTAAAATTTGTATAATAAGATAGATAGGAAGAATATGGAGTGGAATTATGTGCAAATATTACTTCTGCCATATTATATAACTTAAGCCCAATATATTATTTAAATTAATCTTACCTGCTGAATGAGTTAGAAAAACTTAATACTACAGGTTAGTTGTTAATATAAGTTAAAAATTATATTTAATAGTATTTAGTCAATAATTAAATAACTACTTTACTTTTTAGACCATCTTAGTAAATGTATATTTAAAAATCTATTTAGCATGATAATTATCAAAAGTAGATATTAAGTGAAGAATATTTAAAGGAAATTAATTTATAGACATCATAGTTTAAACATTATTAATCATAAAAAGATTCTGAGTAAGAATTAGATAAATTGCCTTAATTATAAATAGAAGAGATAGGGATAGAAAACATGAAATAAGATCTATAAAATAGCATGTTCAAATTAATTTCTTAAGATTTAATTTTTATTAATAATAATGATAACTAGATTATTACATAAGACCTTTACTTTAATATTTCTAACTATAGTAATATAGACAACCTTTTGCAATGGAAGCTTCTAACATTTTTCTATTTTAATCTCATCACTGAATAATATTCATCCAGAAAATAGTTATAATTGATTCTAGACTCTACTTTAGGAGATTATGAATGTAACCTTTAATATTAGGATCATCATGATCGAAATTCCGTATAGATTTACTTTAATTTGTAAATTAAATTTTTAAAGCAATCTAAAGAGGAAGCAAATACACTTTTAATGCATATAATTAGCTCTTTGTAGTATTCTATGGTTCATGATAGAGTAAAAATGTTGTCTATTTTATAAGATTATAGGTCTTAGTTTGAATCCGGACTACAAGGTGAAGATGGTTATGATATATCAAAGAATTCCTCCTAGTCTAAATTTTCTAAAGCAAGTTAGTTATCATCATACACAGACGGTATACCAATGTATGAATATCTATAAGCTTTAGATTATGAAGACGATGATGAAATTAGCAATTTTTTTTAATAGTTAGATAAGCTTTAATAAATTCTATTAACACTTAAACCGCTAATAATAGTTGGTTGTGCATCTTAATACTTTGAATAATCTAATTTAAAATAAATTATTGCAAAGTAATAATTTGGTATGTAATAATGCTTATCAGATGAGATTATTTAGTTTGAATTTAATCCTATTAAATATATTTCGACATCAATAGATATCAATTATGTATCTGTGACATATGGATTATAAAAATATAATGGATTTTGGATATTATTAGAACATATAATGAATAATACAATTCTTTGGGATGAAATGAGAGTAAAAAGAGGAGCATATGGATGTTCTATATAATCAAGTAGGACACATAGTACATTTAGTACTTATAGAGATCCCAATATACTTGAGACTATATCATTTTTTAAGGATATTTTAACATAAAAATAGTAGCTTGGTGAAATACTTACAAATAAAAAGTTGAAAAAATTAAAAATTGGATGTTTCGCTGGATTATAATTACCATCAACATCATCATAATTATATAATGTTATAAAGCGGTACTATTTTAATAAACGAACATATAATTTTACGTGTACAATTTTTGATGAAATTTAAAAGTGTACAAAAGAAGATATTTTTGAAGCATTTGACTACCTAACTAAGTAACACAGTCAAGCAGTATTCGGAACTTCACAAATTAATGATATTTTCCCTAATGCATAAGTAATTTGATATGATTTACACATTTTAGTTATATTTTTAATATTATATACATATGATATTATTTAAAAATAGTAAATATAATATTATTAGTCAAATTAGGTAGTATATATAATGATTGAATCAATTAGATATGTTAGCGATTTTAATGCTAACAAATTTGAAACTAAACCAAATTATATAATATTTTTGTTACAAAGTCCAATATTTAATATTAGAGGCTTGCATCCACAAATTATTATCAATTGAAAAGTATTAAAATATATTGAACCTAAGACGGTGCAAATGAATATTTTACCTGTTTAAGATACTATTTATAACTAGTATATGATATTAATCTTTATATTCTAGATTATCACTTTATCTGAAGGAATTTATAGAAATAACATTAGTGGTAAAGTGAACGCATTTTAGGTTTAGATAATATTTTAATTAGTTTGTACTATTAGTAAATAATTAATATAAAATCTGTTTTTATACAATCTTCATATGCATTAAATTAATAATATACTACCTAATGATATACTAATTTATTCCGCTTCAAAATATGAGCATTTAAGCTTCTCTTTAAAAATCTTTAAATAAAACTGCTAAAAACATAGAACAATCATAATTACATTTTTCCTCACTTAATCTTAACTAAGCTATAAAATAGTAAGTATCTAAATGGAATCAAGACTGCAAGTATGCAGAAAAGATTGACTAAAATTTATAATAGTTAGATAAGGAAATATTGCAATAATAATCTAGAGCTAATTAGCCAGATCATTTATCTATGGTTATGACCTCTTATCCTGATATTTAATAATAGTAATAATTAACTAAAGACAATTTTGAAACTGAATTATCAAGATAATATTAAACTTTAAATGATAAATATCAGACCTAAGAAATAAAAGTGTCTTAAGAAATTGCCAAGTCTCAACAAACTTAAGAAATGGCCAATATTCAAATTAAAGAATTTGTTACTTTTATTAGTTAATAACTTCAATAATAAATTTAAACCCTGTATGATAATTCATTTATCAATAAGCTCATGGATCCTAAAATAATCCTGAAACTCAAGAATACAATCTAGTAAATTTCTGTCAACTATGAAAATATAACTTCCTAAAGGAAATTAATATATGAACAATATAATATTTATGAAAAAGAATTGGTTTAAGAAAATATATAATAACAAACCCCTTAAATAAGATCTCTGGCTAAAATGATGGAGTTGTAAAATAAATATTAACTTTTACTTATATAAAATTAAGCATATCTTACTAGAAATAATGCTTTAGAAGAAGAAAGAACATAATTACTTAGAAAAATTACTTAACTAGAAGATTATAATAAACATAAAGGGACATTTACTGAATAAATCATATTAGCTTCTCAGTAAAATGGAATAAATGACTGTTTAAAGTGTAAGTATATCGATTCTATAGTTGAGGAAAACTAGAGGTTAAGATAATAATTAAATGATTCTGTTATAACTTAGTAAAATATGAAGTCTACAATTGTTGATTTATAAAATTCTTTATTTTAAAATGTTAATAAGTCATAAGTGCTAAGCCTTCATCATGATGTTGACGATGTAGAAGAGTTGTTAGCTACTGCTAGATCATAATTATAATGACCTATATTTTGAATATTTCACATATATTATATATAATTTAACATAAATTTTTAACCACTCCATATAATCCGCAAATGTCATAGCCTGTTAAAGAATCACTCATTAAGTATGATCCACCTCTCCAGGCTGCTGCTGCAAAAGAAAAATAGAAAAAAGCTCGTGCAGTTTAAGCTGCCGGTTAAGGTAAAAACTCTACTGCTGCTGCAGAGGATATTTTAAACTCTTTATTATTACCTCGTGCCTTTGAGCAAGATGGGGAACAGTGGGTTTAGTTTGTATCATCACAACCAGCCACTCGTCTAGATGTATTAAATTTATAGGAAAAGCTAGATTAATAGCTCAAAGTGCGTTAAGCAAGAGAAATGGGTCTTTGCCCTATCCGTGAAGATATCTATGCATAATGTTTTGATGAGCTGATTAGATAAGTCGCTGTAAATTGTATTGAACGCGGTGTGTTACTTACTAGAGTAAGAGATGAAATGCGTATGACAATCGCTGCATATTAAACTCTGTATGAATCCGCTGTTGCTTTTGGTATTAGGAAAACTCTTTTAGCAGAATAGGGTAAGACTGAGATGACGACTCGAATCAAAGAACTTGAAGAGGAAAATGAACGTATCAAGCGTTAGTTGGCTGAGCATAAAGCAAGATTAGATGCGGCTGAAAGAACAGAGGCCGAAAGAAGAGCTCTTGATGAAAAGAGACACGCTGAGGAAGTTGTATTCCTCAAGAAATAAGTAATATAACTTAAATCATAGTTGGAAAATATTCTCAGTGTCTGAAAGATTATAAAATTATATTATATAAAATGTATAAAATATGTCCTTTCACCATTCCTTCATGTTTAGTCGTCGTCGTCGCCCTTAGAGGAAAAGAAAGAATGTTGTAGTTAAGGATCCAGAAACCTTTTTCATTGATATTGAGGAAAGTTTTGAGCTTATGGAACCCGAAGATGTTTTCCATGAACTTTCTATTGATAATACTTTCCGTTAAAACGTAGTTCCATATTTAGATCAGTTTTGTGAAAGATGTTTTTGTGGAAGATATGGCCTTATTGCAGGTGATCGTTTATCAGATCCTCCCCTTGAATCATCATTTTTGGGTTGTAAAGAGGAGAAACTAAATACTTGGTTAGAGGAATTTGGTAAGCTTTGCCATTCATTTACTACTATTAAAAATAAAATGGATGCTATATTACCTAAATTTTTGTAGTCAGCTCTATCTCTTCCTGACGAAATTCAGTAAAGAGTATTCAAAATTTCTGCTAAAATAGTATCTATGAAGATCTACAACAAATCACATTCTTAAGATTTCTATCTTACTGCTCTTTTTATTATGCCACATTATGAATAAATTATAGCTAAAGCACTAAATACTTTAAAGAATGAGCTAAACGAATAAGAAATATTTACGTTTTGTTTGTAATATGAATTTGTTAAAACATTAGAGAACTAAGAACATGAAATTATATTTTAAGAATGTGATTGGTTCAAGATTGAGTACGAAAAATATCAATATCAAACAATGATTGATAACCAAGTTATAAAGGTTGCATAACTAATCAAAGACGTCAATTTTGAACATTTTGAAGAAGAATTAGAAAACGTTAAAGATATATGCAAAGAATAGTTCTTATAAGTTGTCTAAAAAGCAATTTTTGTAATTCTAGGATAATTAAATAAACAAAACTTTAGCACAGACATTGATACCTTATTTGTTAAAATAATACCTTATATCTAATAATTAGTGTAGACCGTACCTCAATAAGCAGAGTTTATGGATGTTATCCAAAATTAATGTTACCAAAACCCATCGCTCCATGACAATTTTAAATAAATTTTATTGCTATTTTATAAGAACTAAATCATTGACGGGAGAGTCATTATCGCATGGTTCGATAGAGCCGATGGCAAAGGTAAAAAGTCTTTCACGTAACAAATCAATCAGTTTTGTTCCTGGCTAAAAGAGTGAAGTTTCAATTTATCATTTCATGACGACTTTTCCTCCGCCTTGCTGCTAACCCATTCCCATCTAGTTTTACATTTTCTTGGCTGCTTTAGCTTTTTCTTTCTTCTAGATGCTCTCTAACTTAGTCTAAATAGCTTTTCTGTCAGATTCTCTCAAGCTCTTACTCTATAATTTGCGTTCTAATCCAGCAATTTTCTTAGCAAAATTCTCCCCAGCTGCAATTTATTATTATTAAGACTTCTGCTACGAAAGATACTTCTTAGCAATCAACGTATTTTTATCTATCTGCTTTTGCTGGTCCAATGTAGTTTGTAGTTCAATAAGCTTTTTGGCAACCTCAAAAACACTAGCCAAAACCTTCTCGGTGTGCTAAATCGCACACTAAACAGTCAATTCCCCGTTCGCGTAAATAACAAAATCGGCGTTTTCGATTTTCAAGTTTTGAGCCAAACTGGGGTAAGACTCATACGTCTAAAATGGCACTATCTGCTGCTTTGAGGGCTGGAACCAGCAGAGCTAAGATGAAAAAGCACTTTTAGCGGCCGAAACCTTATTTTAGGAAATGAGTGCACCGTAAAGATTTTGAGTTAATGGGACCGTAACGAGCTAGATAGTTGAGGTAGGCTCAATAAAAAGTGCATAATCGAGCAATTTCTGAATCAAATTTGAACTGGAGGGAAATTATGAGATCATTCTAAAGCTTCTATATGAGGATTTTTAACCAAAGTTAGTACCCGCTGTTCTGTAGAGGTTAGCGGTAAGTTTTAAAGGCGTGCTGCTTGTAAGCTTGAAATGAGTGGCTACGTGGGAATCCAAGGCTGCGCTGATTGGGTAAAATTAGGTTTTGTATGATCTACGGCAAAGAATAGAAAATATTATCGACAGAATATAAATTGTAGAAGTTAGTTAAAATTATTTATCAGTTAAAATAATAACAAGTAGCTGGTTAAAGAATATTGTAGCTTCAGCAAGCATTTAAGTATTAAGGAAAGAAGTTAGTAATTTATTTATTTAGTATTATACTTTATATATATTTTAAATTTAATTTTTTTAATTAATGAAATAAAAGTATATTGTACGGAAAGCTTAGCTTATGTTGAAAGATTAAGTTATTAGAGAGTTTCTCTATGATATTATAGAATCAAATACGTAATAGAAAATATTAGCGTTTCCATAATCATTTTTTAGATAAAATCTAACATTTTATCAAATGAAGAGAGATTTCTAAAGTTTTATGAAGCTTAACTAATAATTTTAGTACCAAAATACATAAT
Organism: Spironucleus salmonicida; assembly: GCF_000497125.1. Taxonomy (NCBI): domain Eukaryota; phylum Fornicata; order Diplomonadida; family Hexamitidae; genus Spironucleus; species Spironucleus salmonicida. The sequence continues at coordinate 1,736,222 of NC_090596.1, forward strand.
TGCTTTATTTACTAATTACACCGTTTGCTGAATCAGTTTGTCCTCATTATTATTCGAAAGCTATATTTTTTTGTAAGGATTGCGAAAATTATTCACCATGTAAGATTTGTCATGAAATTTAATATGATCATAAACTTATTTGTGATCATATAGTATGTGTTTAATGCTAAATGAAACAAAATATTAGTTAGAAGTGTATTTCATGTAATATTTAATTTGGTGAATATATGTGTGATAAATGTGGGATCCTAGATCTATTCACTAGCGAAACAAAGCCTGGGTTTCATTGTGATTAATGTGGAACATGCTTATTAGGTTATACGGAAGATTTTATACATTGCAACACGTGCAAGTTTTGTAGACTAAAAGAACATATATGTGTTGATTTTTAATGTTTTCTCTGTTTAGAAGATTTAAGTAGTAGTCAATAAGGAGCTATAAAGCTCAATTGTGGACATTTTATCCATAAAAATTGTAAATAAAGAATGTTAAAAAGCAACTAATTCACTTGTGGTATCTGTAGAAAATTAATGTTAAGTAAACAGTAATAGATAATTTATAATAATGCTATGAGAGATAAATACTAATAAGAACCAATCTCTTAATTACTTCTTAAAAAATTCTTCTGGTACCAATGTAATGAATGTAGTAGAGAATTTATAGCAATTCAACATCCCATAGGAGCTATGTGTTGTAATTGTATTAGTTTTAATACATCAATAAAATAAATATGTGACGATGCTCTTAACTGCGATTAAATATACCAAGAGTAAATTAAAGAAATTCTAATATAAAACGAATGTGTCCTTCAAAATAATGTCAGTGATCTATAATACTATGAATAACTATTACCTAAACTTTTTAGTGCTGAAATCTTGAAAAACTATGGTGAATGTAATGAAAATCAAATATTTCAATACATACTTATTGAGCTCTGTTTAAATGAAATAGACGAGGAAGAATTGATTAATTAACTAGAAGTGGTGGTATAAGAATATCAAAACAAGATGACAATTTAAGAAGTAAGTCTAAAACTCTTAGAATACAATAGTAATATTTAGTGAAGTACATTTCATATCATTTCCTTTCAAGTTATTCATATCGGCCATACATACCCATGAAATAAGCACACATAGTTTAGAACTAGCTATTATAATTTACTCTAAATCCTAGAATAACGTCATTTTCACTAAGTCCAAATTCATATAGATCGAAAACTTATTCTTTAGGGCCTTCAACATCAAAAGTAATAGGTTTTAGAACTAGTTTTTCATCTGCTGTCTCAGTCCGCTTTTTCAAAATAATATTAATTTACTAAGGTACAGAGGTTCTACCATTCTGAAGAGTCTTAGAATAAGGATGTCCAACAACAAAATACCTTGGCATCGCAGGGAACTTCAATGAGACTTCGAAGAAAGCTTAATTGACTGTAGGGTAGCAATTTCCAGGGTGATAGTTTCGCATAAACATAACATGCTTTTTATTTCTCTATAGAGCCTTACCAATTGATTTCTAAATTCTAGTTACGTCTCTGGGATCAGCATTAAGTAGAGTAAAGTTATCAGCTATTTGATCAACTAACGAAACTGTATTAACATTCATATTTTCAAACTACTTTTCTGCTTTGGTTAGGAATACTTGGATTGAATTGAAATATTATTCTAACTTTAAAATCTTGTCCTTATTCATATCTTAATTTTTAGTAAGTGAGTCTAAATTCTTTTAAAGATTCTGGAAATCTTCCTTAAAATCACCTAGATTCTACATATGGTCAATAACCTAGTCTTTAGGGAGATTAGTAAGATTAAGTGATTTGTGCTATTCGATTTAAGCTTCTAGGTTTTATAATTTTTATTAAATAATAACAAAATCTTTAGAGATATTGATATTTTTAATGGGTTATGCAAGCTGCTTGGTAATATTAGATATAGAAATATTATGGTTTAATAGGCTAGTCTTATATTCATTAAGTTGTGTCTGTAAATCTTGTAACTATTTACCGAATTTTTTACTTTAAGCAGAATCTCCTTATTATATTCCGGACCCTTGTCCTGTTAAAGCGGCTATTCCCATAATACCAATACCAAAACAACACTATAGCATCATCCATACCATAAACAGCAAAATGGACAGTATTAACAACAAAAGAAATATTACACAAAATTTAAAACATTTTTATTTACATGTCTTTGATTCTTTAAATCTGATATATTCCGACCAATCTGTAAGTTCAACAAAATACTTTTTAACTCTTTCTGCCATAGTACTTTCTTAATCATGTAAGTCATCAGTTTATGAAATCTATTTCTTAATTTAAATAGAATGCTCTGACTGAGGCAGTTTAACTTGCTATATTATTTCAGATTCTGAGGATTAACTAGGCGAGAATGATCTGCGAGAATGATGTGACATCTCTCTCACGGAAGGATCCTTAATAGAAATTTCTTTAATTGATGGTTCTCTAATAGAATGATGTGATATTTCGTGGATTGAAGGGTTTTTAATAGAATGTAAAGAAGGGTCGTGTATAGATGATTCAGCGATTGAGGTAGGTTCCTTTACAGAATGATATGAAGGATTTTTCATAGAAGGATCAATAATTGCTTCATGTGAAGTGCTCTCCTACTATGTAGTAGATGAGGAAGATTCAGTTTACTCAGAATCTTCCGTCTCTGGTTCCTCTTCAAACTTAATAGGCTTAACACTAATAACAATTTTTGGGAGTTATGGAATTACTGGAATTTAAATATCTTTTTCTTCAACCATTAAATATTCCAATAAGCGTTCTTATCCCTCATCTGTATTTCTTATCTTAGCAGCAGTTATAGGAGACAATTTCTCTAGAAGCTCTTTCTTCTCTTCTCCGTGCTTAGATTTTGTCATTTTATCTAAATAGGGCTTGTCTTCATTTTAAGGATTGAATTTTACACTCATTATTAAAATGAAAAGAGCGGAATGAAAATTTTAATAATATGGTAATTATATATAATATTTAGTAGATTCAAAAATTAACTAACATATTTATATAATATATAAAATTTGTAGACAACTAGAATGATTAAAATAACAAGATTTGATTTTATTTCAATCCTTATTTCTATAGTCATTTCACCATTAATTTTTATAAAGTATAATTCCTATGGAATTAATTAGGTCTCTTCTAATATGTAAATTTTTAATGATACCCAATATTAATAAGTTAAATCAAATATTGCTTTCTTTTCCAAATTTGATAGTAAAACTAATACCTTCTAACCAGAGATTTTATTACCTGGATATTATTCTGGCAACAATTCAATATCGGTCGATAGACTTTAATTTGTTTACTTATAAAATGAATTATTGTATGGATAAAGATATAGTACTCCCATACAGTAATCAATTTACCTAGGATAATAATAATTATTTACAGAAACTAAAGTAGCATAAGAATCATCATTTAGTTAAAAATATAATATTAATAGTGTTCATTCAAACGTTTATGGAAAAATTGTTTATATGGAATCAAATGATTTGATGGTTTATGGAATAACTGATGAATATGGATTATTTATTTAAAATGAGTAGCAAACATTACTTTCCACATAAATTTTATAGAAAGAAGTATTAAGCTTTACTGAAAATTCTTTTATTAACAAGATTCATACTTCAAAAATTCATTTACAGAATAACTCACTATATGTTACTATTGCTGGAAATAATGATACATTTATTGGAATATTTTCTGCAAATGTAAATATTAATGGCACAATTTAATGGTAATAAACATAATTAATACCAATTTAGTAATTAGTATCCACAAAACAAGATTCTCTTATAAGAATACTTGCCGGAGGTTCTTCGTAAAACTAATTTTTTTTGTTAGAATAAGTTTTAAAACACCAAAATTTATCAAAACATGGTTAATCGTATTTAATTTCTGTTTAGGATAATTTATTGGCATGGAAATCAAAGCATTTCATTCAAATATTAAATTCCACAACTGGTGAGATATTAGCTAATTTTGCTACTTTTCCAGGACTTAGTATTCAATCATCTTAAGGTTATCCAGGAATTAATATTATTTTCTTATCTGATTAAAGTTTAATAGAGAAAACAACTAAGAAAGATTATTTTGATTTAATTTCATTATAATATATTGGTAATAACTTAGATGATCTAAAAATATCAAAATAATACTAATAAACTTTATCTACTAAAAACTAAATAACTGATAAATAAAAAACATAATAAATTGAAGACTACTAGCCAACACTTTATCCTATTTCATAACCAATGACATTTAATCTTAATGAAATTGAGTATATTTTATTTTTAGCACCTAATGGTGTATTATATTGTAACAATAAAGTTACAGGATAGATATATTGGAGAACCTAGTTAAATGAGAGTAATTATGGATCTAAAAATACTCACATCTCCATTCTTAATATTACTATTTAGCAAAAAATAATACTTATTTCTATTAATAATAAAATAAAATTGCTGGATCCCATTAGTGGAAGACTGAAAGCTTATTGGACCATACCTGAAGTAGTAGATCTTCAGGACTCATCAGATATCTGTTATTATGAAAATATAGCAATTTCTAGGTTTTAGGTTTTTACATTATAACTACACCCAATTCTGAAGAAACAAACATTATTCTTTATAAGAAATGGTTATTTAGATGCATTGTAGCCTCAAGATATTACAATTTCTCTCAGTTAGTTTTGGGAGCGGGCCGGTATGGTCACTTTCCTGTCTCTAGTTATTAGTTTAGGATTCAGAGTTAGGGCAGAATAGCAAAAAATTGACTGAATATTTTAGGTATTAATATATATGAATTGATGTATTCTTCCAAAAATGAGTGTAGACATAAACTCTATTCTAGCGAAATATGGCAGCAAGAAACCCAAACCAGCATTTTCTCCAGTAAAATAGACTACATCATAAGATATAGCTCCACTAGTAATGCAATATCCTGTAGAGCAGAACATTCCAACCTCATATTTTGATCGTTTCGCGTAAGAAGCAAAGATTCCCTATACTAATTTTTATGATGAACCAGTTAATTAAATGAAAATCTCATAGTTATAATCGTCTGTGAGTAATGTATAAGACAACAAGATTTTAGCCAAAGAAAGTCTAACAAAATAGGTTTTAGACAACACAAATTCAGAATAAATAGAAGTTTTAAAATAGTAAATACGTGAAGTACGTCAGGATGTGAATGCGTTGCACCGGGACCTGCTCGATCTGAAAGCTTCAGAAAACGCGCATTTCAAGTAATTAAGCGATATGATAAAGATAATTTTAGAGCGAACTGAGTGAGAGCATTCACATGGCTTTTATATGTTATCTACCATTTTATAGCATTTTTCAGTTTTTAGTTAAGCATAACTATTCATTATTTTTATTTGTTAATTAGTATATAATTATCAAAATTTTATTTACAATGTCGCAGTTCTCGCTCTTCAAAAAACTTCTGAATTCCGACTTAAAAGCAGCAAATCTACTCATAATCGAGTCACTACGCACTCCGTAGCAATTTAGCATCTTCCTTGACCTTAAAAATGAAGATGACCACAAACTTGTGATCGGCGACGCGATAACACACATTGTATCGCTGGCGAATCTGAACCCACAACAGTACATAAACCTTTTTGACGTGCTGTTCGCGCAGTACGCCAAATTTCTCGAATTCGATCAGCCCGACGCGCAATTCCGTTGCTGCCTCGCGCTCTATTCCTTCTTCGGCGCATTTCTGCGCCGCAGCTTCGAGGAGAAGATCTAAAGCGCCTGCCGGAAATTTGGCGCCTCGCACCGCAAAATTTTCGCAGATTTTGTGGTCGTTCCGCTTCTCGCAAATAACGAGTTTGGAGCCGCCTGGGAGTTTGAAAAGGAGGGAAATCTGCTTAAAAAGATGTGCGCACGCGGGGGAAGCGACGGCGAAATTGAGGTCATTGCGGCGCTCATCAATCTGCACGTCTCGAACGGTGACGACGTGAGTGCACAGATCGAGTTCCTGAAGCTCCGATTTGGAGCGAAATTGGGGAGCGAAATATCACGAATTCAGAAGTACATGGATACTGTAAATCTTAAAAATGGTAGTAGTATGGAGGATTCTGATAAGAAATTGCTGGAGTGAATTAATTACTTGAGTGCTAGTGAAAATTAAGAATTTTTGGTTAAGAGCATAGTTTTATGACCCTAATAAGCCGAAATATATCACAATTATATGTTTCAATTCCCTAGTCATAATTAATAATGATAAATAATAGATGTATTAAATTTTATACTAAAAGAAAATCATAGGTAGAAGTTGTAGGAACCTGAGGCGTTAATATATTAGTTGAGAATATGTCGTAAATAAGAAAAAATGAGCGGATATAATAAATTTACGATTTATAACATATTATACTGTTACTATGTGATAATTATTTCAATAAGATTGAATAGTTTTATAATTAAATTTTACATAAATTTTATTGTTAACTCACCGCTTTTTATTTTAAAATAGCTTTTAGTTTTCTATATTTATCCTAACTAATACACACAAAATATTGTCATTAACACTCCCCTATTTATGAATATTCTAGTTAGTGTCAAGCTTAATCATACTTTTTAACAAAATTCTCAACTTGAACGAATTTTATTTGATTAAATATTTTTATTATATATGTATTTTATATCTCCTGAATTCATGAGTGAAATATTATAACTAAATGATCATTTGTAATATTTATTTAATTATATTATCTTTGTATCATATTTATTCAAATATTATTTTATAAGGAGATTATTTAGTTTTATACAATATATGCTTCTCTAAGAGACTACTAAAATAGAGAATTATATAATAATTTAATACCAAACCCATAGTGTACACTTTACCTATACAAACATTTAAATACTCTGAATGTAAATTTGTCATCTCGCTAAATTTTAAATTAAATTTTATAGCTATTTATTCTGATACAGTATTATTCGAAAATACAGGATTGTCAAAAAAAAATATCATGAATCAAAGACTTATCATTCACTCAAAAACTGGAGTATCCCAGAAAACCTTCGCTGCATCGTTTAGTCTGGAATGCTTGTCAAGTTTATTGATGATCTAAATATCTTCAGTAGTAAGTTTTAGAGTGGGTTAGAAGTTCTATTACAGCCTATAGAAATTACTCGATTTAGGAACAACCATATAATTATTAAGATATTTTTATAAATGCCAGGAAATAATAACATCTACTGGAGTGGTATTATATTTTTGGGATAAAGCCATTATTTAATCATCACCTTAAACCGTAAGATTTTTATGTTCACCATAATCATATTTTCCTCCAATTGGGGAATAAGCCGTTACAATAATGTTTTGCTATATACAATATTTTATTAAATTTTCCTATTAAAGATAAGGATGCACTTCAATTTAATTTGAGTGAGGTTTAATCTTTGAGTAAGAAATTAAATCCTAAAGCAGCTATACATTATAATTTGAAACGCCAATGTAATTTATTAATTTTTTATCAACTAGTTATTCCATTGCTCTCCAAGTATCTTGCAAGGTATATCCTAAATCTTTTTATATTTAATTATCAATACGTGGATAAAGATCTTCACCCGGTATAAATTATAAAGGCCAATGGATAATGAATAAATCCAAATATTCTAACTACAAATTTTTTAATGATAGTTAAAGTTATTCTTGCACTTATTCCGGTTTATGATGCGTTTACCACAATTTAGTTGCAATAAATAATTCATTTCTTTATACTAGGCCGTTTTTAATAGCAGTTGCAATGCCTTTACCAATTCCTTATTCATTACCATATTCATACGCACAATCAAAGTACCTATAACCTATTTTAATTGCATTATAAACCGCTTGCTCTGCTTCTTAATCCTCTGATCTCCATGTACCTAAACCAATTCTAGTCTTCATTTTTATGTTTGTATAATAATTCAAAATATATACAGTTTGTTGGTACGCAAAATGCTTGACTTGAATTTATTTACAAGAATGTTTTATGATAGGCAATTCTCAAAAATGTAGTCTTCTTCTACTATCTGGCAAGCGTTACATTCTCCAGTTTAATATAATATGTTTGCTTCATTTTATGACCAAATTTGTTAGTAAGACGGAAATTTATCGTGCTAAAGGTTCCAAGTAGTTTGCAGACAGTTCACTACTTATTCAGAAGAGTATCTTCAGTAATTTTTTGAATTTTTCGACCTCTATAACAAAAACAGCATCGACTGTTAGTCGTTTTTTATTATTATTGATCTCATGGTTTCAGTCACTTTGAATACCAGACTTTTATTCTTGTTTTCACATCAAGCAGGCTTGATACCATATCTTTAAGAAGAACAAAATTCTAGTTATTTGTCCAGATAACGGTTGATAGATTTAGCGATTTTACAGTAGGTACCATCACTTACATTACTAGATAATTTATAGATTTTAAAGGACCAGCTAATTCAAACGGATATAAAAATGGCATTTGGATTTCTTTTTAACTGCTTGCAGGAAACAGATAATTTACTAGAGGAAAAAATATAATGATCACTTGAAGTGTAGGAGTGCATCGCCGATTTTATCCCTAACAAGTTCTAGACTCTTTCTGGCGTGATTTCTGCTTTCAACAACCTGAAGTGTTAACTGCCCGATGATTTAACTGATATTTTACAGGTCTTGTTCGGCTTTTGACGATTCCCGCTATAGCTGTCCTGTGAGCTACTACTTCTGGCCTTCAATTTCTGATAATTCATATTATAGAGCTCTTTTCTTTTCTAGTAACGAATTAATTTCATTTTTAATGTTTCTTTATCTTTCATCTTATTTTTGATTTGTTACTTGTTGTTACACTTACTTTGTATCAAATTCTTATTTAATTACTAAAAGTTATCGTCTGCTATCATCACCTTTCTTTTAAAGAAGACCTAGTTCTCTTTCTAAATTTTCCTTTTCTAACTCTTATGATTGTAATTAACTATTAAGGTCAAATATTTTTTATTCAGATCCTCTATATTCCTTTCTTGCATCATCCAGGGTTTACTTAAGAAGTTGAATGGTTAACACTTGTGGATTAAGGCCCATATTAGCACAATTCTGTTATATAGACTTACTAATTTTAGCAGACTTTTATTATTTTTCTTATAACTACGAAGATAATTCATGTACCTCTCTTTGTACTTCATTAATTTATTCCTTAAGAGTACTGTGCTCAAATTCTAATTTTTAATAATCTGGGATGGAGATATTTTATTTAGATACTGTTTCTTGGAGGCTTTATAGTTCATTCTACAATGAAACATTCTTATTAGTAAAACTAGTTATTTATGTTTCGATTTATTCTATTTATTCCATAAGTTAAGGTATTTCAACTCTTTCTTTATTTTATATCATTGCATTAATATCCACTTAAACTTCATCAATTTTTTATAAATTTGTACGCTTAATATCCATTAAGCAGTCAAATGAATTTAACTACTAGAAATCTATTTCATTAGTAAAATCTAATTAGTTTTCTACGCAAATACCTTATAGATCTAATAGTTCATCTTTAGCTGTTTTAATTTCTGTATCAAGAGATGTTTTTAATCTTTTAATATCAGTGTCAATTTTAGTAATTTATGCTTGTATTTTTTGTTCTGAATCAGTTGCATTCTCGACCCAAAGATTGAAATTAGTCTCTAAACTTGATTTCAGTATTTCTTCATCAGGATTTGACAAAAATCCAGAATACAGTTACGAAAAGAAATCAAAGTATCTTGGTCCTTATAACAGTAAAGTAGGCTCTTCTGATTGACATAATTCTTTGATGAATACAGATACATCTATTTTTTCAGATGCAAATTCACCTTCTCCTGTTAAATTAACTGATAAAGAATAATCTGTTAATTCAACCAACCATGTTAAAAATAAAAGAAATTTTCTCCAAGTTTATGGTTATGAGCAAGAGTTTAACTCGTTTTACTTAAACGCATTAGTGTCTGGATATCCTAAAACAGACATAATATTTGAAAATCCATTAAAAACAGTTTAAGGATTTTTAAGATCAGTCGAGATTTCAGGCAATTACACACCTAGCTTTTCTATCAAAAAGTTGGTAATATTTATAATCTATTTAAGTTAAATTCCTTGTTAAAACTGCTTTTCTGAAGGACATTCAAAATTCCAATCTTACAAAAATGAATGCAATCGTTCTGCACACTACTATATATAAGCTTAATCCCTTAGTGGCCTATTATCTGTAGCTTTATTAGGTTTTCCAGATAGTGTTTATCGACCTGATGTGATTTTCGACTAATTAAGTTAAGTTGATCTACGTTACATTTAAAATTGTTACAAAATATTTATTATTTAATAATATAATAATTATTAAATCATTCAGTTAATTATTTTTTGACGGACTTTTTATTTAGTGAAAATTCTTATAAGTAAGTTTGCATGTTCATTATATCATCATCATCTGCTGCATAACAATACCCTTCATTATATATATAATGGTTCTAAGATGAAGATGATTCATCTATTATATTGTTCATTATTAATTAATATATAATAATAAAACAATCAAATATAATCAGCATCGTTTTCGTTTTTCTGACCAATTCTTGCTACCAATTGATCTAAAACTTCATCGATTTACTAACGTTCAACTTCCATAGAGGTTCTATGAACAGGGATCGCAGCTAAATTTTTATCTTCAACATATACATCCTCTTAAGCAGGTTGGAAAGGCTTGTGGAAAAAAACCATTACAAAACCAGGTTTACCAACACGTTCTTCATCAACTACCAAAGAATAGTATTTCTTAACTGTACTGGTAAGACTAGCTTCATTTGCAGGAACTATAATAACAACTCCATCTAACTATAACGATAAACGACTATAATATGGCTCATATTATGGATCGCCTGATATATCCCAGATTTATACTGGTATCGTACGTTATTCATCACCTTCATGTAATGCTACTTTGCGCTCCGTTTCTATAATTCTTAAACCTTAAGTAGGATGATAATCAGCAAAATTAGGATCTGTCACTAGCTCTGCATAATATTCGGCTATTACTGTTTTGCCACAGTTCGAGGGACCTACAAAACCAATGCGGACAGTCATTAAAATTTGAATAATATTAAAATTATTCTAGTATATTATTAATAATCTTAAAAATGGTTTAAGCTTAGAGGTCTGATTTTATAGTTATTTTGTTATGTATAGTCTTGGTACCATTAGTATTTGATACTGTTAATTATGTAAAAATTACTTAAATAGGTTCAAATATATCACTTTATACAGAAGAGAGTTTTAAGAATATAAAGTCCCCTATATCTATAGCAATGGTAGATTAAAATATAGGAGGTTAAATTCTTAATATACCATCAGTAATTGTTCCTTCAAACTAACATGGTACTATTGATGCTTATGCATTGGTAGGGCTGTAGCGGGAATTATTATATAATTAAAAACTTGGTTTAGATTAAAAAAATCCGTACATATAAAGTGATAAATTATTCACTAAAGGCAAAGTAAGGTAAGAATCGCTGTGGAAATCATATGGATAATTTTTTACTTCAGATACGTTAGCAAGTGGCTAGGTTAAAGTTATCAGTTAAGAATTAGAGACCTAGAAAGCTTATGGACCATAAAGTTTCAAAAAACGTACTTGTGGAATTACTGATACTTTGGATGTATTTTTACTAAGTCACACTTTGCAATCAATTTGGGTTAATAAATAGTTATCATAACTAATAAAGGATGATACTACTGTTCACGAAGTTGTGCAGCTAATAAATTATTATGTTGCTATGAACTAGGATTATGTTTTTGTATCTGTATATGGTATGACAGCATAGTTAAATGTTTATTTATTTAATGCTGCATTAAAAATTGAGGATGGTTCTGTTTATTGGCTTAATAGTGGTGTCATTAAGAATGAATCATTTTCTAATGATTCGTCTTTTGTTTCAACAGCAAGAATATCATTGGAAATTGATGATGAACAGTAAATTGATGATTTACTTATATTAAAAGAGTATCTAAAAACAAACCCTCACAGACAGCATGGTATAGAATATTATATATAATTAACAGAATAGTATTATGTTTTTAGGACATAATAGCTTATTCATATATTGAACATTACAACTGGTTAAGAATTAACATCATTCTTATTAAAACCTAGTGTAATGCTAGTAACTAATAGAGATAACTAATTGCTGCTTTACGCAGTTTTTGATGGCTAGTTATTTGTATAAAATTTAATTGGTAATAAAATGTCTGAAGTATAATCAATACTTATTCATAATATAACAATTGTTAGACATGATGTTAACAAATATAAATTGAGAGAGACTCATTTTGCAAATTATTATACTAGTATGTTTTTTGCAGTTACTGTAGCAACAAACGAAGAAGTATTTATGTTTATCAATAATAAATTAATATGGTAATATCGTATTAAAAATGTTCAAATATTATCTATTTAAAGGATCACAAATAATCAATTCATTGTGATTGCTACAAATAATGAAACTTGCTATATATTTGATCTGTCGAAGAAGAAACTTATTTCATATTTTGCTTTTGATTCCAACTCTTATAACTAATTCACAAATTAGTAAGAATTTATGACTAAAAGTGGTATTTAGGTTGCTCGCTTTCATCCATTTATCGATGAAAAGAGCATTATTATTTAAAGAGGGTCAAAGCTGGACGTTTTATCTGTAAAATATGGATAAACTTGGAATTATTACGTTGTGCTCGCGATAACTCTCCTTTTAATCGTGATCTCGACTGGAATTTTTAGGTCTGTCCACTATGACTTAAAATCTGATTGACTATTATTATAATATAATTTTAGTATTATTTATATTAATTTTTCATGTATACTTTGAACCTACCTGAACTTCTCCCTCACTATCCTTAGTTATAAGCTCTAACAGTAAAACTTCCACAATTTTAAAACTTTTTAGACCATTAGTTCCCTCCTAATAAGGACTCAGTACTTCAGGAAAAAATTAATAATTTTGTTGATCAAGCACGCTCAGATTTGGAGTTAATTCTGTCTCCTCAAGAACGTCAGTTCTTCTACACTATATTGACACATGTACTTAACATGCTACCTGAACCTGTTGATATTTCCCTTCGTTTCGCTACCCTAGCAATCCGGTCCTCATAAACACCTTCATTTTCAACGCTTTGTGCGGCTGCAAAGGCATTTTTGAGTGCTAAATAGCCCAGAAGGGCTGAAATTTTAGTAGTTTCAGCCCTCAAGCTGCAACCAGAATCCTGCGAAGCAAATTTCCTCGCAGCATCTATATATAGGAGCCTGAATCTGATTGACTAGGCACTGAAATATGCAAAACTAGCGTGTCAATTCGATTCTGGGAATCCAAACTCATGGTTCCAGTACGGCATGTCACTGATTGGGCGAGGGAGCTCCCTGTAGCTAGCCAAAGCTGCATACGCGCTACGTAAAGCAATATAGATTCGCGAGATAGAGTAGCTCCCATTTCCAGAGGCTCGATTCAACTTAGCAGGCTTAGCACGGCTTAGGATGGATTTCTAGGTGGCCTATGATCAATTACGAGCAGCTTACGCCGAAAATGTTGATTTCGACATTGCAGGACAGGCTGCTAATTAAATAGAAAAACTAACAGCAGCAATTTGTGGTAGAATCGGTAGCAGAATGGCACAATTAGGGCTTATTTAGCAGGTTAATTAGAACATGGGTGGCATGTGTAAAGGGCAAAATACCTACTGTTTAGAGTGCAGAATTGTGAGCAAATTGGACAGTGGAGTACCTTAAATTTATATTATACAAGATTGTCAGAAGCAGATCAAATGTGCTCTTGTGCTGACAAACAGTTTCCATGAAGACGAATCTGGTGTAATTTTGAAAATAACAAATTTTTACGCCCAAAATGTGCGGTTGTAAACTAAAACGCAATAATATGTTTTTACAGCGATTGTACCTAAGGATGAATCACATGGGATCTTGGTTAATGGAAAGTGCGTGATTGCTAGCGAATTAAGCGGTACAATTTAACTTATTAGTTAATGATTATTTTAAATATTTTAAATATGTTATTATATTATAATAAATATAAATATGTTTTAGAAGTTATTTATTTTAATTTTTTATGACGACACTGACTAGATCATAAATGACAGCTGTTATGAAAGCGCTAATAGTTATTAATCATTTACAGGCTGCAAATATTGCAAATGTTCGCATAAATTACAGACTAAAGCATACTATTAATATGACCCATTAGTAGCTTAGTGGAGAAGACAAGTAGAAGTATCTCTAAGTTATCTATAATTTATCTTAAGAACAGATTAGACAGTTGCTAGAGTGGTGGCATACCGTCATAGGCAAAAATAATAAAAGTGAGTGAAATTATAAATAGCAATATCACATCGTTTTTTCAACATTAATTAACTTTCTATGTTCCTTTTATAATCTAATATTTTCTTTCCTAAGATCGTTAACCTCATCCTTTAACTCTTCAAGAGAGTTCATGAGTTGTCTAACTTCAGGGGAGGTTTCTAATGAGATAATATTGTCCACTTCTGACTGAATTTTTATTGGAGTGGAAGATGTAGGGATAGATGATGACTAAAACTCATAATTAGGAATAATATCCTTTACAGGTGAGAAAGTAACCGATTTACGTGAGTTTTACGAATAATTTGGGGACGGAGTATGTGATTTATTAGAAGGTTCCGCATCAGGAACAGGTGGTAAATCATGGTGCACTCCAATAAACGATAATATCCACCAAATAAAGTTTACTAAAATTTAAAGCATTTTGAAATATCGAAGTGGTAAATAAATTTTAATTATTATATATATAATTCGCGATCACTTATTTCCAATTTTAACTTGCTCCAGTAATTCTGTTAAGTCTGGTCTAACTGGACTAAATTCACCACCCCAGCTAACATAAGTCTATCCATCTTTTACCCAGCCATAAGGTAATGGTATATGATCAAATTACTTGGACACCTCAGCTTAAGTTGGAACGGAATTAACTTTATTTTCTCCAAATTCGCTAAACAAGCACCCCATTAGTCCAATAATACTTTGCTCTAAATGAGTTTTTTTAACCATATGATTTTCATATGTAAGCGTGTTTATTTTACTACTGCATCCTTCTTCCAATTATTCTTCAAAATCTACACAAAAGTAATCTTAAAATATATCAATCATAATATTTCCTACTTAAAGCATAACACTAAGATAAGGGATAAATAGCTATTACTAGCAATTCTTAATCTCTTTTTATACCTTACGCATGGATTCAATACAAAAAGCTTTCTTTCTCAGCGAATCACTTACAGATTTGAGATTACAGTTTTTAATTGTAAACCTATCATTTTTAACCAATATTTCTACAGGTTAAAGGTCAATTCCCGTAGGGAAAGATAAAATCTAAGGTTCACTATAAAAATCTTCAGAGAAAATATTCTTACTAATGAAAAGCTAATTATCTAATTATTGCAATGCTAATTTTTACATGTTGAAATCAAACAAAAATTTCTATGGTTATGAAAAATAAACTGGATTTTAGGTCAAGCCAAAGTAACCTATAGAAGTATACTGCTACATTTTTTATGATGAGAGAGTATTTAATAATAATAATGGTTTAATTTAAAGACTAAATATCTAAATTTACTCAAAGGAACGGGAATTGAATATTTTAGACACATAAGGTAAATAAATTAGACCACAAATTAACGATTTAGAAGATTGCGTTAGCTTTATTAACTGAGAATAATCTTGCTCATTATTTACTTAGACAGAAGAAAATGGTTATCCTAATTCCTTCACAAATCGTTAAAGATTTTTAAACAGTGAAAAGTAGGGAAAATCCGGCGCGTTGAATGGAATAATAAATAACTTACATTGAGAGTTTTAATAAGGTATTTTGATTTGCTTTTCAATAAGCTTATCAGTATAGTCCAATGAAGCCTCTTACTTAAAAATGAAGTCAATATCAGAGTTAAACATAGACTCTTGAATGCTTCCAATATTTTCTTTAATTTTAACTTCTTCGTTAGTATTTATCACATATTCAGCTTATTCAACTTCTGTATTACTATGCATGAATTTAATAATCTCGTTCCAAATTTATAAAGATTCCGTTTATAACTCAATGACATATTTGAAAATTTCTCCTTAATTGAGTTAGATAATAGTTCCTAATAAAAAATTGCCAAAATAACGCTAAAAACATTAAACATTACTAGTTAATAAAAGTAACTTCTTTCCAACTATTTAATATTCAAATTATTAGTCTTAATTTTCAATTTTAGCCGCCATTTAAACATATTAAGTATATGCTTTTGAATCTTATTTAGGTTTAATATTTAAAAATATTTCATGCAAATGCTCTACAAATATTTAAAGAGTAAATTAGTTTAGTTATATAATAGCCTAAGTAGAATTGTTACTTATATAAAGTTGGTTTGTTTCTTGCTGTAATATACCGAATTTAATAGTTACTATCTTCTGAGTCAGATTCTCCATTTTTAACTTATTAATAGCTTTTGTAAAACTTAAGCTAGCTCGATTTTGAACTTTGGCTCCAAACACATTAAAGAAATCATAGGTTTCAAAGTCGCTTAATAATACAAATTTTTAAGGTGTTGATATAAAAGATTTTCCATAAATTAAAGTAATTATATCAGCTCCTAAATCAGTAACATGCCTTACTTATAGGCTAATTGACACATTTGATATACAACGATTGAATATTTATTCTGAACCATCTGTCTATACATTTTATATTAATAATTTTAATGTATTTACAGTAGTTTATACAGTTTAATGAAAATGCTTAGGTAATGATTTAATTAAATTTTACATAATAAATTTTTTCAAAGAAGGCATAACATCTTCCTCTATAGTCTCAATCTTATTTAATTACTGAGAAATTAATACAAAGCCTTAATCATTGATAAGTTAAGATATAGCTCCAGCAAAAATTAAACCTTCCACTGGTTTAGCACCAACATCCTCTACAATATAAGGCGATCGATTAATAATTGGATGTACTGGATGTTTTAAGTAAATATCGTATACTCTCCCAGGCAGTTTATCTTATTTTTTGTCTCTATTAATTTTAATGATTTCTTTCATTGTAACTGAACTCTCAGATGGCAAATCTTTCTGATCTAGTATTTTATAACTTTTATTAATTTTATCTTAATTTTATTCGGATATTGCTTATTACACATCACTTAACACACTCTTTAATTGACCTGCAGACTAAACCAATTCATTAATTTTTCCACAATCAATATGAGCAAAAACGAGTTAATAAAGACTTTTCGATACATTGTTTATTTTTATATTCTGTACTTCTAATTTATCGCAATCAGCAGCAATTGAAGAATTTTATTCGATAGATACTTGCTTAAAAAAAGACTCTAATTCTGACATATTTTAATTTTCAAACTAAATACAACTAGGAGCGATATTACTAGTTAAAAAGTCCATATACATTTTTTCGTCCATTTGGAAACCGCAATTAGTCTAAATGGAGTCTCCAGCTGTTAAAGCTGTAGAAGATGTAAAAATACTATGATTCGATAATTTCTAGATATTATCTAGTAACTGCTTAATTGCAGTATGTTACTTGGTTAGCCAGTAAAATTAATTTCCTGTAACTACAACAATTACATCAGGAGGCGAAGTAGAGTCAAATAAATAGTTCAGTATGGATTCAATACCAACGAGGTATTTTATTTATTTTGATCCTAAATATGTTTAAACATAAGAGTTAAGTCTTGCACATCGGTAAGTGAATATTTTCTCTTTTCCTATCATTAAATAGATCTGATAATTTTAAATCATAAATCATATAATAACATTATTAATTTCACTTTTCTTTTATTCCTACTACGTATCCAAATCCACACATAGTGTTTTCCTTTCTCACAACAACTCGTCCGAAGATTTTACTCTATTCAAACTTTATACAAACAATTTCTTTATCTACTTTTAACACTATGCTTGCTAACTAGTTTTCATTTAAAATACAATCGTTTGTGGTTAAAAACTATCCCTTTTACCAAATAGCATCTATTTTCATTACTTTTGCTTCACGCCGCTGAATTCCAATAAAAACCTCGACATCATCACCAATGCACAAATTTTGATTCTTTACAACCAGAAGTTAAATCCTGATTGTTTTCGTTATTTTTGATTTTGTCTATTTGGTCATAAATGCACCTGCAAGTTCCAAAGAATCACCCTTGTGGATTGCTTAAAATGCTTAATTTGGATCTATCGCAACACGGAGCTTATCAACTTGCTTCAAAAACGGTTATAATACTATTTTTGCTTGCTAGTTACAAATAAGCGACTGCACGTCAGCAAAAGTTGTTATTTACACTACTTTAAACAGGATCTAACTTGGGCAGACAAAGACGACATCATCAATTTGAAGAATGCCTTAGTCAAGAAATAAAGTGACATTGATACTGCCATTTTCAACGTAACAATCCAAGATCACAGCAATTGGATGGTTTTGCTTCAATTTGACAGTCTCTTTCTTAACGCATAGAAGCGACTGTTTAACGGTTGACTGTGCAAAACTTAATTTTTCGGTATAGCTAACTAAATTTGAGTCATTTTCGCTGAGACCTGCGACTGGTACACATTCTAGAACGATTTTCGACTTCAGCTGAATGGTGTTAAAGAGCTAGATTGTCTTGCCACATATATCGTCAAATACTACTTTAGAGTACTCTACTTTGTCTAATTTGTTGACTAAAATTATAATTTTGCGCACCGCAAACAATACCAAAAAGTACAGATGCTGCAAAATATTGTCTTTCAGGCGCTCAAAATTAGCTGCCTCAACTACCAAAACTCCGCAGTCTGGCTTCAGTACCTGTGTGAGAATCGAATCTGCAAAATCTAGGTGACCTGGACAGTCCTACATGAGATAGAACTGGTCTTCGATATCAAGATAGTATGAGTTTACAGCCATAGTAACACCACGTTCGCGTTCCTCGGCATTAGTGTCCAGAAAATAGGCGTAGGCAAAAGAAGGTTTTTTTAGTTGCTCGGAAATCGTTGTAAGCTCTTTGAGCTTCTTTTCATCCTGTTCCAAAAGCTGACAAAGATGGCCGAAAATGGTCGATTTTCCGGCATCTACGTTCCCTACTGTTATGATGTTGGGGATAAGATTTAGCTATAGGTGTTTTTTAGGAGTGATTAGGTCTGTTTTCTCAGCATACTGATTTAGCAGATCTTATAAATGTTTTTATGAAGCTGATGAGGAAAATTACAAAGCATTTGGCTGTTATGATATACATGATTCTACAGGTACTGGTGAGATAGATTCTGATGGATATTATTGGATTTGCTGAAGCTATTTATCCTTCTATTACTTTGCCTTCAGCTTTTATTATTAATCTTTAATTTTTTTAATCTGTGCTTATTTAATATAGTCAAATTCCTCTTCTGATTGGTCGTCGTAGTAATCCATTTCAATTAATATGATAAGTTATTCGTATATGTATAATAATCACTCTTAGTTTAAAAAAGAAATTATTTATCTTTCATTTAGTTATATTTTATCTGAGTAAAAAGGCAACACTTAATTCCATAATGAATCCCAGTTTTAAGAATCTTCGAACATATCTGTTTCTAAAACAAGATATTTATCTAGTTTTAGAAGCTTTTTATTGTCACAATTTAGATATCCAACACCTGCAAAGAATCTACAAGACATACATTCTCTAGTAAAACGCATAAACTATTCATACGAACACTAAAAAGCATGAAAAATAACAAATGTCCCGCCATATTAAAATTCGAGTTATTTAAACACATCCAGTATATATTCTAAACAACCAGGGGATCTATTTATTAAGTGAATAGATATGAGCTTTTTAAATTAAAATCCTAACCTACAATATTCAAAAAATACTTACTTTTACTTTTCGATAGGATTTTTTAATAAAATATGTGATCGTAAATCTAAGCCAATTTCTCCTATAAACGTTTATGTCTATTAAATGATATCCAGCTCTAATAAAGATATTTATTAGAAGGAATGAGCATTAATCGGATGATGTCCAATCCCAATATAAGTATTATCAGAATGCAAGTGCTATTATATATTTTAAATATCATTTTATTGAACTGAATTTATCATCAATGCTACCCGTTTGTCGAATTCTTTTAATGCAACTTAATGAACATGTGTATCTAGCATTTTATTAACTGATTGTTATATATATATTAAATAAAGATTAATACAAATATATATCATTGTAGCATATCGTACCCTTCCCCTTTCACAAATTTACTTATTCCAGACCCAAACTAGGCAGCGCGTTTATTTCTCTAGGTAATATAATCTGGGAGACCCAGTTACTTTCCTAAATCACGCAAAATTTTTTTATCCTCCTCAAGGGAGGCTAAAAATATCTATGTAATACTTTGACTTAAATATGGGCATATAAGCTTAGAATTATTTTAATTAACGACTCGAAAATCTCGTCCACAATTTCTTAAGTATAATTTTTCCACTAACGATTCTCTCGATTATTTCTTTTTATAACCGGATAAATACTCGTCTGGACCAAGGCCAGATATAACTATGGTCTGATTTTATGATAAAAAATGAAATACTAATGATAAATTCATATTCATTATATTAAAATCAAGGGGATATATTAAACTTTAGATTGATTTCGTTTGTTCTATATAATTTTATTTCTATAAAACTAAGAATTAGAATTAAATATTGGGATTAATTTAATCCTTTATAAACTATTTCACAATCTATGAATCTTCAGACATTATATCCTAACATTCTAAAGTAATACACATCAATTATTTATTTTTGTTAATTACTTCCTTTTTAAATAGAGTGTAAAGGATAGCTGAATCAATACCACCTGAAAATAATAGCGTTATTTTGTCAAAACGGGATACTATTTCTGCAATATTATTTTCTAAAGATTCTAGCAAAGAATAATTGGAAATTTACATCAAATTGTATCTTTTTGAGAGATTTAAGATAAATTTTTCATTAACTACATCAATAATGTTAAGTCCAGGAATTAAATAAAATTATCCAGTATAAAATTACTAAATAGATATACAGTCCTAAGAGAATAAAACAGGTATAGAACCATGTTAGTCTTAAAATATAGAAATCTATTATTTTTTGATAACAATCAAAACAAAGGATAGATAATTAATCAAGGAATTCATTATCTATGAATCTGTAGTTTCGTCATTAAATTCAGGCATATCTTATTCAACCTAAGAATACCAATACTTAGTGCTAGGTTGATCGTCTTAAATATTAAATAACATCTATTCAATTATCAAATTTCCATGAACAATAAATTCCAACATTTTCTTCCTACACTATTATATATATTCTTTACAATTTATATTTTCAAGAAATGCTTCTGCTTTTTCTGTAACTTTCACGGTTTGATTGCTTTCAACCAAACTCAACCTTAACAGGAAACGTACAAACTCGTTAACTTTTTCTTATATTCTGGCCTTCTAAAACTAGTGCAGCACAATGTGATTAGTTCGACGGTGCTGATGCAACGATTGTCTTGAATTTTCCAGGAACACCAATTAAAGCTGAGAATTTGAATCATAAGTTTGCAGCCCAGTAAATTGTAAACATTTCCTTATTATTTACAGACTCCGAGTTTGAAGATATTATAGGGTAAGAATAGGCTAATTACACTTTCACACTCGATATAGTCCCAATTCAAGGGGCTGTGTCGTAAATTGAACATACTTAAGTTAATTCTTAACAGTGTTGGAAACATGCTTAGTTTATTTACGATTTTACAGATAATTTTCTTTTCTAAATTAATGTTGAACCAAATTTATGTCATGTTACTGGTGCTGTAACTGTATTTTTAGAATATTCAGATAAAAATGGTGTGATTTATAGTGTACCAATACTACCTAAAGATTCAATTGTTGACGGATATCACACAGTTTACAATCATTTAGCGACTAAGATTTTTATTTAATCTAGAGAAGATTTAGGGATATCATAAAAACCTTTATTTAACAAGTTTGTTACAGCTTTTGAATAGGATAAAGGTTAAGTCCTGTATTTGGTAGTTTATTATGAATCAATTGATTCGAATAATGTTTTATATAAATAAAAACTTTAAGCCGACTTAATTTTTAAAACTACTTACGAGAGTGTATGTATGGAAGATGTTACCATAGATTTTTTTATGGATAGAACATAAGTTACAACATCATTTTGGCCTTCTAAGATAATTTAAAATTGCATTTCTGATGAAACCCTAATAACTTAAGTTAATATATAATTTTATTATATAGATTTTGAAATAGGGGAATAAGAATAGTTTGAATTTAATATATCATTTCATTAATTTTAAACCGCAGATGGGGTTTTATTTACTTTTATAGAACCTAGAGAATTACCACGAGATTATCAAGTATATGGATAAATTTACTTTACATTTTTAAATGAACATAATGATAATATCCATATTATTACATTCTATCATTCAATTTTACCTACTTGTATTTCGAATATTTTCTATGAAATTACTAAAAAGTAATTTTGTTACTTAATTATGTATGACATAAATGAATGGTGCATTTTGCCTGATAAAGTATTAAATAGCTCCATTATGCTTGTTTCTAGTCCAGATTCAGCCGAATCAGATTAAAAGATTACTTATTTATCATTTACTATATAAGAAAAACTAATACACAATTAAAAAAGATGCCTGAATAGTTCATACATGGTTGATTAACCATTTATTGGATAATATTATGATGGCACTTTTTAAGAAAGGCTTCATGCCTTTTAAAAAGATGTAATGAAAAAATAAGTAAGACAGTCATCTTTTTATTAAGATATTTTCGGTAAAAGATACGTTAAAAATATTGCAATTGCTAATATGGCAGACACAATGTACTATCTTATACCAATATTTTTTGGTATATTGTGTATCGTTTTGGGTCTTATAACATTGTAAATTAGAGAATTAAGATGATTTATTTTTTCACTCATTCTTCATCTATGACATCTATTAATAATGCATCATCAGTAATAAATGGCAATAAATAACATTAATCTGTAAGAATCTATAATTAACCATGCTCTAAATTAGAAAAATGCTTCGCTGCATAGTCTGAATCACTAAATATCAAATCACACAGTGGACATTACAACAAATTAACTTTGATTCTGAAATAATTAACCTGCATTATTCGCTAATATACATCAGTAAGAGTTTGTAGTTATTAAAAATTAAAGCTATGGTCATTTATCATGTGCTATTTCACACCTTATAAATTATTCTAAAAGCTACAAAATAAACACTGACATATGGAATCAAAATCAATTTAATATGCCAAATCTGCATGTGGTATAATTTCGAGCTTTAATTAACATTCTTGTTAAATACATTCACATTCTTGATCAGTAGTATCTGAAAAATTTTCAGTATTGTTTATATCATCTATATCATCATCAGAAATATCCTTATATCGCCAAGACTTACCATATTCTCTATAATTTGTTAGAAAGAAATGATCAATATCAGTTCTTTTAGCATTAAATCTTAAATGACCTTTCTATTTTAAATGTTGTTTAAATTCTTTATTTCCTTTAAACTATTACTCACAGCAAGGACATACCAACTCATTTACCTGTTTTTTAAGTTCCAATAAAAACTTTTCAATATATACAACACCATCAATTCCTCCTACTTTTAAACCATGATTTTCATAATGCTTAAGCATATTTTACCTTGTAATATTAGAAAAGACGTCATTACAAATTTAACATTAGTGTACAAAACTTGTCATCTCTGATTCAAACCTATGCTATTATAATGCACGTTTTCTTTAAAATGCAAACGCCATTTTTCTCAGTTACTAATCTTAAACAGCTGATCGCTATGTTGCCATAACTCCATCTGATTATCTTATTTAGAAGATATCACATTATTTAAATGGCTTATCAATATCAATAACAGATTAAATAAGGGAAAGATAGTATCTTGGATCAAAAAAGTCAATCAACCTAGTTATAGCCATATTATGCAGTACCTTTAGGTGTTATATAAGGCCTTGATGTGTAAAACATTCACTACAAACAGGACAATTAAGTTAGTTAATTAACATTAAAATTAAACAGAATTAAATAATATACATTAATATAATATATCACATCAAATGAAATTTTATTTAACTTTAGATAAAATTTATTTTTAATCCATAGATTATAAAATTTTAAATATCTAACGCGACAAGTCTCTAATTTGATCATTCGGATAATGGCTATCAATACATTTTGTAAGTGTATCTACAAATAATGATTTAATACTTTTTGATCCATTGATGATCTTATATGTGTCCTAAGGGTATTACTCCAATAGTCCTTTTAGTATATATGTAGCATAGACGCTTGACAATAGTTCCTATCTTGCCATTCTTGATATGATTCCAGTCATTGCTGATATAGAATTACACAAAAGTTTACTATCAAAATTCTATAGGTAAATTATCTACCCTAATAACTTCAACGATGAAGAAATAACATAGTTTTCCATCAATGCTGTGGTTTCAGCTTAATCGTCATATGTGACGTCTCTTTTTACAAAACTTATAAGAATTTCCAAAAAATCATTATTAAGGAAATTTATATTTAATTGTTCATTAATATAAAAGCAACCTAAGTATCTTATTATTTAACATTAAAATAAAGGCTATGAAGAAGGTAAAATTTCAAGCATTTGTCTCCAATTTTTTTCAGAGTAAAGATCTAGAGTTTTAAGAGGTATATGATACAAAATATTACTAAGTAATGAGCAAGCGCATTCTTAAATACTTTTGATATTCGTTGAAAACTTACATAACACAGATTCTTTAAAAAATAAGCTATTTACTATTTACTATGCTCCCTATTATGTTTAAGAAAGATTTTTAAGAACCCATAGTGCACCTTCTTATCGTACTAAATCAATATTAATACGTAATACTTCTATCATAAGGTCTACAGTTTCAGTTTTCAATAAGAAAATGGCAAATTCTTAATTCTTGGTAGCAGATAAATTAATACATAAACTAATTATATGTTATATAATTGATTTAGCCTCTGTTTATGTCATTTGCTTGATTTTAGAATCAATAAACTAAAATTTTTAGCAATCTTGTAATGTTTATATAGACTACTTGAAGAAGAATGTAATTTTCGAAAATAAAGTTTAACTATACTATAAGAGCTCTGATCTAGTCCTAAAATTTCTCATACTATTTTGTAGTAATCTCAAACCTTCTGAAAATAAAACAAAATCATTTGAATCAAAGGCTTGCATCAGAAAATCAGTTTCGAAATACTAATTTATTGTATATTAGTCTGGTGATAGATTTTATTAGTCTAACCGAATAATACAATCACATAATTTGCATAGTCTGTCTACTGAACCTGCAAAACCAGACAATAATGACTTAGGACAGCATTTATCACACATTACTCTTCCACAACGACGACAATGATGACGTCTTATTAGGAAAGTGAAAGGAGAATGACATAACATACAATCTGTTACTGAATTATCTTGAATCCACTCATGTTTGGGTACCAATGAAGTTTATGGATATGATATGGATAAAGATATATCTATCCCATTATTTAGATACATGTTTGCCCTCTACACCTCAGCAGATAATATTGACATTAACAAAATAAATCAAATATATTTGTTTAATACTAGCATATTGTATATAATTATTTCTTTTAAACATAATACTATTATTATATTTATTAGAACAAAATTCTATTGATGAGTGATACCCATAATGATATCATATCCGAATTAAAATAGGTTATCCTAGGCACACCTACAACAAATTTTTAACCTACATAATAAAAATTTCAAAATACTATTCTTAACTAAATGTAAAGAAATCTTTTAAAAGATTATCTATAATTAGGATTCATATTTTATAAAATTAGGTAATATAAGGTTGTTTTCTTCATTTTTATCACACATTCAGAAATATAAACCAATTCATCTCTTATTAGCTAGTATCAAGATATTGTGTTTAATCATTAAGAATTTTCAAAAATATCTTAATCATTAGGGTTTTAAGCAATTAATAATGCCATAGAAATAATAATAGAAAAATATGAATAAAACATGAAAAGTGTATTTTAGTATGAGTCGTCGTCGTTAGAAGATTTTGCTTCATATAGTTAAACTTTTTATTTTCAAAATTCAAAATTAATTGAAGACCTAGATTTCATTGAATAAATTCTATCTAATATTTTCCCAAATTTTGATACCTTTTTCTCTCTTTAAAAAAGAGATTATACTAATTTAATCATAAATTAGCAATATACAAAATTACCAACTTTTCTAAACTATGCATAAAAATTCATTACGAAATTATCTATTAACAGAAAAGTTATTTTTGATTAAGATTGGACAAATATTTTGCTTCAAACATATAATTAATTATTAGTTTAATATATGAAATATGGATTTGTTATTGATAATTTTGAGTTTTTTGCTTAGCAAGGAGATTATTAAAAAGAAAATTTTAACTAACTTAATTACACTAATTTTGTGTAAGTGGAAGCACCTGGATGTGTACTTTATCCTAAGCTTATGCCTTATTTTATATCAGAGAATTTAGCTAGAGAGGTTGTGTTTATTGCTAGAGTCTCAAAATTAATAAGGTTTGAAGAATCTACGCCTAATTTGATTCATTTAATCGAGTATATTAATTAGATAGAGCTTAACTACACTAATTATCTAGAGTTTGATCAGGAGATAACCAAAATTAAATCGTAAATATCTCGTTTTTTATGGAAGGATTTGCTGTTAAAGAATTAAATACAGCTTAATATAATCAATTTCATTTAACTTAATTGTATGCAAAATTCTGCTGTATTTGATATTTTTTTAGATATTAGTAATGATTATATATCAAAGCCGTGGCTTTTTAGTAAAGATATAGCATTTGTATAGTATAGATGCGATAAGTA
The DNA here is from genome assembly GCF_000497125.1 of Spironucleus salmonicida. NCBI lineage: Eukaryota > Fornicata > Diplomonadida > Hexamitidae > Spironucleus > Spironucleus salmonicida. Next base: position 1,763,261 of record NC_090596.1, read on the forward strand.
ATCAATCTGTGAAATTGAGCTAAATGGTATTTTAGACATTGAATGGGGGTACCCTATTAATTGCTTAAGATTAGTTTAAATACCTACAGAAAATCAGTTACATTAAGATGCTAATTTATAACATTATGCATTTAAACTTAATGATCATATATTTTTTGATGTGGATTCCTATTTTTATGGTGTGGAATGCTCTACTTCTTAAACAAACTTTTATCACCAGATTAATCAATCAGATCATTAAACATTAATTCCATTTATTGTGTTTAATTATACTCCAACAAAATAATCAAACTCCCTTTTGCTATCTCCTTAAATTTAATCTTCGTTCTCAAAAATATTCCGCAATCTATTGTATATAAAATATTACAACAGAATTTTGATAAAATGTTCACAGGAATTAATATAGTATAAAAAATTATTCTTACAATTATAGTAATTTTAAAACAAGAATCCTCATTTTATGCGTTATAGCAACTAACCTTCTAATGTTGCTGTATAAATCGGTACTATGTCTAAAATATATAGAATAAATCATATTCTTTTATCTTAGTTTTAATTAATTTAAGTCAATATTGCAAGTAAAATGGATACTTAAATCTAAATTTTTAATAATTTTAAGTAGGACGATTTTTTATTGGTATAAAAATAGCTTATTATATTAGCTACTGAGCTTAGTACGATTGTTTTCTTAAATGATAGAGCCGCAAGTAATATTATTGTCGCGTTTTTTAAACTTATCACTAAATTTGAGTAACTTATTGCCAATTTAAAACCATTTTTTGAGAAACAACTATCTTATGGTAAGGCAAATGATTAATAATGTTCATAAATTAACAATCTTAATTTATATTTAGATTAAGTTTTAAAGATGGAAGACAGTTTGAGTATTACGCTGAGAATGAAGTGAAGAAAATATATATTGAATCTGTCGACTGTATACTATTAATAAATTAAAAACAAATCAAACCATTTCAACTTCGACTTCTGCTTCAGATACTGGGCAGGGGAGTCTGATAATAGACCTGTTCTACTTTTAGTCATAACATGCCTAAGTTGAAAATCTCTCAATTGCATCTTCGTTCTTGGCATCACCATGTGTGAAGCTCCAAGTAACACGAACATTAGGAATCTCCTCATTGCCATTAGCATCACGTACACAACAAATTGCACTCATTTTGTTAGGAGATAAAGATAATACTAATTCTAATGTAACAGATGCATCAGAGTTGGCATCCTCTAATTCGTAACGCCAAAGGAATCCTTCCCACTTATCAAGACGTTAAATCTCATATAATAATGCTTTACGGTCACCTAAAGAATCAACACCCATATCTCTTAATTCTTATTCGTTAAGGAGAATAAGTGAGCGACCACAAATATCAGAACGGCGAAGAGCCATATTATATTTTTTCATATTTATAGCTGTTAACCAAACAGAAACGTCATTACGCTACCAAAATTCAACTGGCCAAATTTTAGCTACAGGTCTTGAATCATCCATTTTAAATGAAGCGGAAATTCTAAAATTTGCGTAGATAAATTTATTATATAAATAAAAATACAAATAATTATCATTCCATAACAAATATAGGATCGTCTAAATCTAATTACAATTCTTCAGCTATAACACTTGCATCACTCATCTTTGAATGCTATTGATGAGGGCTTTATTAATTTAAAATAATATCATCGAATTATTCTTCAAATTTAGTGGACCTTGACATTGCATGTTAAAATGGAATATTTTAATGTAATAAATCTATCAATATTTATGGATTTATTGAAGTTCCACTTGTATAAGGTATTTATTATGATAATACTTTAGCAAATAACACTGATTAGTCTTCGGTGATTTAGTCAAATATGGAATTAATAATGGTTTATGCTGACAATCCTTTTATACTATTCTTTATAGAAACAAAATTTCCTTATGATAGCTGTGATAATGATGTATTCTACAAATCAAATAATACATTAGGAGTTAATATTGTTAGATTATTATCTACTAGTTTTGGTAGCTGATATTAAACTGTTTAACTCTAAAAAGAATTTTTAATAGTAGCACCTTTATATACTATTATAGCAGTTTATAACCATAAAATTGATCTAATGTTTAAAAAATTTTAAATTCGAGACTAATAAACAGATAGCTATTCTTTTGTACCAACTACAAATATTTTTTCTGAGTATATTCTTAGTATTTCTAAATTTTCATCTACTACACTCTTTGGTAGAATAGTGCAAAAATCTATAAAACTATTAGGTCCACCATTTCGAAATTCTGAATATTATGCGTCTTAGTATAGTTTTATATCTTCATCTTCAAAAAGTTAAACTATTATAATCGGTTTCGAATATATTAGTTATAATGACACTAAACTAATTTCTGATTCTACTAACTATAAATTAGTAAAGGAAAATTATTATTAACATAAATCATTGCTTAAATTATGAAATCCATATATTTTAGAAATTGATAAATTATTAGTCATTTACATAAATTTTTAACTAATATCATAGTATTTTTTATACGATGGATCAACTAATAGCATGAATGATCTTTTTTACATTAGATTGATAAATGACTAATCTAATTAATCTTTTATTACGTTTACCTTATGAAATTTACATTTAGTTTCTGAAGCTGGTTATTTAAATGTTGATATATTTAAATTATCTAAACCGTTTAAATAATATTATGGATCTTCTATTGTATTTTAAATTAATTATTTATTTAAACTTGTTAAGGTTGATAGTTTAGTTAAGATAGCAGTAGATCTAGATTTTCTTATTATTAAGTCTTATTAATCTTTAGTAAAATTAGTTAATAGTTTTATTAATAAAAAAGGTTAGTAGATTATAAAAAGTATACTCGTACTTTGATCAGCTTAGTAAATTAACTCTTTTAATTGTTCAATAGTTTATATATTCATCATTTATGAATTTAAACCTAGACTCAGTGACATATACTGTTTTTTCTTTTTGACTTACGATTTAAACCCAGTAAGTAATACTTTCACTTCTGATAAACATGGAAAATAATTTAATCCTATATGAAACTGAGGTACTTAGTTTTAATCTGAATATTTTAAATACTCTTCGAATATATAAATATGTAAGGCAGGTTTTACTAACTAAATAATATTTTCAAAGTCCTTATTAAATATGACTATTTAACCAGGGGAAACTTCGTCAATTGTTTCTTTAAATAGAAGCTGATATTTTTTATATGTGTATTATGTATCTAACGTACATAATTGTTTAACATAGTATGCATCTTGCATTTATATAAATTAATATATAACGTATATTAATATATTAAAATGAATATGTAAATAATTGATATTGAATTACAACGAAAGAAATTCATGTAAAGTTAATCTATTAGCTAATTTAATTTTTCGTAGATTTATAATTTAAAATACATTTAAGAGGCTCTGTAGTCATCGATATTAACTTATCCTGGTCTGTTTAATATTTTTTAACCTATTTATTGTTAAACTAATATTTTTGTAACAAGAATAATAAATTAATCATCTAGAAAATGTAATAATATGTAATTACCTAATTCTGTTACTTAATATGTATACCCAATAATTAATTTTATGGATTTACCATCTTATAAAAGTAATAATAAAATGGATATTTTATAGTAATCCAGTGATAATTTGTTCACATATGATGATTTATTGTACTCTAGAGAATCTGTATTTAATTAACTTTAATGCAAGTCATAGTTTCATACATAAAATTTAAAACCATAAATATCATAGGATACATCATTATATCCTCAATTCTTATCTTAATAAACTAAAAATACTTATTAAATATAGCGTAAAATTCTTTAAAAGTATTAAATAAGTGAAAAGACTTAGTTACAAAAATTATTATATAGAAATAGATAAAAACCAGCACTTCGTTTACTTTATGCAGCAAATAAGATAAACATTTCATAAAATAATAAAATAAGATCGTAAAATGCATTAAAATAAGATTTCTACATTGTTAAGATGTGCTGGTTAGAGGCAACTATTCAACTTTTAAAATAGTTATAGAGCCTATTAAATGGAATTTTAATTTCCAAAAAGATTAGTTTTTAATTTGTTAATGATTAGTTTATTTTAGAATAAAAGACTTAATTATTAACTAAATAAAAGAAATAAGGTAGAATTGGTAATTTATTTAATATTTTTCTAGAAACGGGTTAATTTTTAAAATAGATTGTAAATTAAATATATTCATGGTTATATGGATTATAAAATATATAGGAGGCTTCATCTGCCATACTATTTATATATTCGAATTTATCTAAAAGTAGTGGGTTATATCGTTATAAATTTAAACTAAATAAATATTTAACATGCATAAAAAGTTTATAAGAATTATAGTCTTAATCCATCAGTTTATATCTGAAATTTTATTAAAAATTATATTAAGATACCTTACTAATAACTAGTAAATATGTAAACAATTATTTGTAAAGATTAACTAATGTTTATGACGCTAAAAAAAATAGTATTATAACACGCTAACGAAGAACTAATGCTATATAATCAGTTTATTATTCAAGCAATTCTGCTTTTTAGTAATATTTTACTTAAGCATGGAAACTTCGACGGTAATAGTTTATAAAGTATTTTAATCCAAATTTAACAGTAGAATAATTATATTTGATTAATCAAAAGACATTAGAGCGATGGTAACATTTAAGCTAGTAAATTATAGAATAACGTAAAAATATTTACTTTTAATTAAAGTAATATAATTATAAATAAATGATAGAAAATTTTCTTTAATTTAAATAAATTGTATTAAAATAAATTATTGAATAGGATCAATTAAATTATTAATCAATCTAAACATACAAAACTTAATAGGAGATTAAAAATCTGTATATATAATTAAAATAAAAATTTAACACAGTAGATAAAATTAAAAAAGAAGAGATTCTTCAAAAAAGTACAATTTCACTAATTGAAAACAGTCTTATAAATTAGTATAAGCAAACTAATAATATAGAGATAAGTAATTTACTAATTTTGTTTAACTCCAATTTTGAAGAATTTATTAATAAACTTATAAGTGCTTTATAATCAAAATAAACTATATAAGAAATTGATATGTATGATTATTATACATATACACAGATTAGAATTACATCTAATTATCAAACAGAGTTGTTAAATCAAATTATACTATTAATATTTTAAACAAGATTTAATTTTTTATTTCAATAATATGGTTTATCTAGTGAGTTAAGTGGATTAGACTAATTTAATCTCATTTGTAAAATAAACGAAAAATATGATCTACAGGTAGTTTAATAGTCTATTGGAATACTTTATAATATTAATCTTAAGTTTATCCATAAAGTATTATAATTCTTTTTTGATATAGAAATTGTAGATTATATTTACTAGTATTTTACAGCAAAAATTTAATACAAATAGTTAAGTTTCCAGCTTAATAACTCGATTATAACATCCAATTAACTCTTTATTATTCCTTATATAATTATTCAGTATGCAAAGCACTCTTGTAGCCATAATGTTTAATATATTTAATACTAAAAATTGTAGTTTTATGATTTTAATGACTTTATTACAAATTAAAAATTAAAATAAGGATATTTTTTTAATATTAATAAGTCAAATAATACTTAATAAGTTATAACAGATATTATTTAAGATTCATCGGCTCTTGACTTAGTTCTACCATTAATGAGATAAAAGGTAACGTATTTATCATAAGTTGTATAAAATTATCCTACTATTATTCAAAACTTATTTCGATAAATTTTATGTTCAGATAAGTCAATAATAAGTATTTATTACAATAATTTTTCATTTTTGGGATTTAATTTAAATAAATAATTAAATAAAATTACTGTTAGTTTAATTATGGAAGATTTAGTAAAAGACTAGTTTAAGTAATTATTTTCCCATTTATCAACATCTATGTAAAATAATGTAAATAAATCAAACAAAATAATAATATCAATACTGACATATTATCAGTAAATTTCTATTAATTTTAAAAATATATTGCAAACTTATTAATACAAACTAGTTAGGTCTATTTAAAAGCTTATAAATACTTTTGATTAGCGTAGGTACAATTTATTTATGTTCATACTTTAATAAGATAATGGTGGTTTAGGTATGCTTAATTTTATCGATAATTATCCTAATATTTTAGATTATATTAAAGCTAATACAAAGTAAAACTAATATTATAATTAACAAAAGTAATTACTGCAGTTTTAAGATATAAATATACTAAAATTAGACTCTTTAACCGATAAATAAATAATTATTGATCATATTTCTTATCAAGAAGAAATTATAAGAGCTTAAAATTTAACTGATAGTATAAAAAAGTTTAGTTTACTAAATTTTTCTCAATAAAACTATATGGGTACCTACTATTAAAATTACTAAGACGGAATCATACAACAATAATAATCACAGATTATACATTAAAGTAAATAGACAAAAGCTCAGTTTAAGGGATAATTAATTTTTAGAAATAAACTATTTATATCATTTTGGAGTCCGATTTTGAATAGATGCAACGTATATTTAGGAAAATTATAAAATGTCCCGAATACTGGCATTCAATATAGTGGAAAATTGAACTCTATTAGCCAATTTTACGCCTCTATTTTTAGGAATAATATGTGGGTTAAAATACATTAAACAATTATTATGCAGATTTAATAATATTTAGAAAAATAGATTAATAATTAAGACATCAAATAATTTAGTAAACATGTAGAAACTATATTTGGTATCAATAAATCTCCATTAAATATTAATTAGAACGCTTATGACTTATAATTTATAGATGTAGAAACACAATAATTGTTTAATATTAATCTATAATTGATATTTACATCTTTTGATTATTATGAGAATTTTGATTTATAAAAGTAATGTTATCAATTTATTAAAAACAAAGCAAATATACTTTATATATTTGTAGATTTATTATATTGTAGAGTATTATTTAAATAATTTCCACAAGATAATTTTTAATTTTCATAGTTGCAGATTTGTTTTTCGAAGATCCTATAAACTAACTAATAACTAGCTTTACTTCGATCTAGAATTTAAACATCATTATAAATTAAAAATTTCAACCACATACATGAAGAATCTCTAAATTAAAATAATTGGTAAAGTATATTATAATAAAATTCATTTTATATTTAATCATTCCCTTCATAATTAGGGTAAATTTTCATACTAATAAATTTTGGTCTTGCTACTTTTTAAATTTATATCAAAACAAAAGAAAATGATTTAAAACAATTAATATTGATCATATATTAATAATCATTAAAAATTGAATAAAGTAAATTTTATATTGAAGATCCTATTTTAAAACGAACTTTAGAGCAATATTCCATTGAGCATAATGAAGTAGACAATTTAAATTTTGTGATATCACATTTATCAATTAATTTATCTCCCCTTAAAAAATTGCTTACATATTTTTAGTATTCATACTGTATAAATTTTTCTGCATCCAGCATTGACCTAGGAGGAAGTTATCAACAATTTTTCAGATTTATATTATTCCTAATACTAATTGAGTAGAATAGTCCCAACAAAGGGATTTAGATAGCTTCTTAATGTAAACCTTTGTAATAAATACCATTTTATTAATAATTATTTACAAAAAATAGAGGAAAAACTGAAATAACTATATCTCAATTTGACAATATTCTTACAAATTAAGCTTAGATGTATTTTAAGGTCAGGTTTAATAGATAATGCTCAAATTAATAGTTATTATATTTACTACTAGGCTTGACATAAAATCTGGATATTAAAACTGAAGTTATATTTACTAGAAATGAAAATAAGATTATTTCAAATGTAATCTAATAATATAAATAACTTAACTAGTAAACAGGTTTATTATAAACATTAGTAGACGTTTAGTATGAGGATATATCTATTGAATAAAAAATAGTTGTTGTTCCGACAAATATAAACTAGTACTCATAACTTTAAAATAAAGGCTATACTGTTGTTGGTATTCAAAACTAAAGCGTAATTGAAATACGAGCATTAATTAAAAATTTTACCAATCATAATAGATTTATAAACTTAGGATTTTTTGGTAGTCAGATGAAAATTGATGGTATATAACTAATTTATTAAGGTACACTAATTTTTACTTAAAAATACACCATATAGCTTTTATAATAAATAAATGATAAACTTCAACCCATATTGTTTATCGACTGATAATATATTATATTAATACTATGAAGTTTCACTTATAAATTTTAATGGATTCAACATCTTTCGCTAAGTCTATACTTTTAGACAATGGATGCTTAAAAACAACTATAACAAGTAACAATGAAATCCTCAAAAAATTCAATTAGCTTAAGCCCTACCTAGTGCAATTAAAAGATGAAAACCTTCAATTAAAATCCATTCTCTAATCTAAAAATTAGGAAAAAATTGAAATACTAGAACATGAAAAATAGGATTTATCAGCAAAAATATCACACATAAGACTATAATTGAAATTCATGTAGGAGACTCTAGAACAGCCACCCTCAGAAATACTATTGCCTCTATAATAGGAGAATATTTTTTTAAAGCTCCAACTCACGAAATTTTCAAGTTTACAACTACAAAATCCAGCTCCACCACGTCATCTGTAAACCCCTTTGGATACTTTTCTTTTAAACAACGAAGCCCTTCATCAGCGTGCAGATTCTACTCTGAGACCTCCAAAATAGTTAATTTCATGGTTTAAGGCCTTAGCTAGTAAGGAAAACTGTGTATCATCTTTACGATAATAAACGCAAGTTATCAAGCACAATACACTACTTAAAAGTGAGTTTCTACTTACGTTTCAAGTTCCTTTTGAGATAGCAAAAAGCTGCGAGAAATATTAAAAATTCATCAGAGCACATCTGTTATCAAAGTGGTGTTTACGCTTTGAAAAAACTGCTTTGTAGTTTATAGAAAATCTTCCGGAAATCTAGTGTTCTGACCAGCGTGCGCTAGATAAACGGATGTTTGCTGCAGATTAGCAGCATTTCGGCTCTGGAATCGTAACCAATTTTTTGATTTTTATGTTGCTGATATAAGGATTTGAGTTTGGACATGATAAAGGTGGCTTAAACTTTGCTAGGGGGGAAAAGGAGGAAATTATATATTTTTGAATCACTCTGAGTCGCTGAAAAAATAATCAGGAATCAAATTTTTAGAAGGCAAAGGCTGGGTTTGGTGCTTGAAAAGTGGTTATTTTAGTGTTGTTTATGGAAATCTCTCTGACTTATTAATAGTTTCATTTATTTATTAGCATTTTATGTTAAATTTATGGAGCTTCGGAAGCTGGATAAGAAATGTATATTTTTATTCAGGTTTCGGAGTATAAAATCGCGGTGTTATCTTATTTTATGTCTGTACTTTAATAACCCTTTCATGTGGTGGCTATAAAAGTGCCTCATAATTCATTAACATTATGTGGGGCTTAGGAATCAATAAATATAGAATAATATTAATAAATCATTAATTACCTTACAAACCACAATTCAATAAAACTGTCGAAAGTTTTTGACATATTTCAATAATATAAGTATAATTCTCTATTTAGCGAGTATCTAAATGTGTTAGCTAAATATTAACCTCGTCAATATTTATAAAATTGCACTAAGTATTACTACTCTAACTTTATATAATCGTTACCATTTCTTTAGCTTATATAATTTTTTGTAGTAAAAGTATTCTAGAAAGATAGATTAAATTCTCTATTTAATTATAATCTAAGTGTAATATTGTTAATTATATTTGTTCATTACTTATTTCAACTAAGTTACTCATCAAGTGCATAATAGTAACAAGTTTTTCAATTATTTTTTTGATTTTTAATTGTTAATTGGTTAAATACTCAATATTTTCTTATTATTAATAATCAATATTGGCCAAGTTCTATTTGATATTTGATAAATACTATAGTGTTTTGAAATCGATACCTTATTTAAATTCTTATGGTGTGAACTATAAATATTCTAATATTCTCCCCGAAAGAAATAATAGATTAGTAAGTTTTGATTTAATAATTTTCGGTATATTAATATCATACTATTTTACTGAATTAGCATTCTCCATTACAATAACATGCACCTATTCATCGATGAGTAATGATTCTTCATTACAAGAATACTCATAAACTTTTAAGTCTGAGTAATTTAAATCTTACTTTTTTGATTAATTATCCTATAATGCTTGTAATTCATCTCTCAGCATTTCATTCTCACTAATTAAAGTAGATGCATTTTTAACAGTTTAACCCATAATTTAAAAATTTTCCGTAAAATAATCTATTTTTCTATTTAGCTCTTCTACTATAATATCATGATCGGTTATTCTTTTCTACAAAAATATATTCTCCTAAATCAACTATTCTTTTGTTAAATTCAATTTATCATCTCTAGTGGTTTCAATAATATTAGATAATTTAACATCAAAATTTTTCTATTTCTATTAGGCTTATTCTACTTCTTAATACAACATATTTTATAATTATTTATTTTATTATTCAATTTATTATACTTCAATTTTTTAATTTTTTCTAAGCAATTCACATTCTTGCTATATAAAATCTAGCTATTACTATAATTTCTCGTTATCAAACTATAACTAAGTTGATTTGACTACTTCTCTTTCAAATTCAAACTGGACTAATTCATATTATTATTTATAGGTTTAAACTATCATTAATTCTGATTATAGATTTTCTATCACATTTCCTTAATTTTCAAGTTAGAATTTGCAATTATCTAATTAATCTTCTAGATCAAAATATTTCTACTATGAATCTATAAGTCTTAATGATACTTTCTCAAAATTATTTTAACTAGATTATTACTAACCTTTTTAGGTAAGTGAAACAATCTATTGATTAAGTTTTTATATAATAATTTCCTTACTTTACAGTCGCTGAATTAAAAGCTGAAGCATACCTTTGTCGGATGAAACCTTTTCGCAATGAGCGGATTAATCCATTGTCAAATTTTATATATAGTGTATATATTAATTATATATTTTCAATCTGTGCAAACTTAAAAATTTTATAACTCGTCTAAATTTGTTTCTATTATCCAATCTGCGATAGATATACTTGGACGCTAACTTGCAGATTTTTCATACGTAGTTACAATCATACCCATAACATCTTATTATTTTGCTTTTCTTAATATAGGTTTCAGTGATTATTTTCTTAATATTTTACATGGTAATTTAGGTATCTATTTTTATACTTATATAATGTTTTCATTAACAGAAAATAATTTCTAAATAGAATTATCAACCCCAAATTCAGGAAATTGAAATTTTTCTTATTTCTAAATTTGTTTAATTTGTTATGTTATGAATCTTCGTGGAATTTACCTAGTGGGCCGAAATTCTATATACGAAATAATAAAAGGCTGCCAATTTTTATCTATTAATACTTCTTTAAATATTTATTTAATTGCATTTTTTGGTTTAAGGTAGCTATTATCTTCTACTAACTTTATAACATCCGAGTTCATGATTTGTTTACAATATTTATCAAAAAAATCATTAGTTTTAACAATAATAGGAAATTTACTTTATGTTTAATATACCATATCATCAAATGCTAATTTAATCTTCGGTGATATTATATTTTTATTATTAAGTTCCTCTTTAGAAAATTCTTTTCCGATAATTTGCAGAGTTAATAACTCATATAAACTTTATCTAAATTTTCTGGAAAATAACTTCATTAATTGTTGTTAATCTTAACTGCTTATGTCTTTTATTTCATTTGTAATTAATGTAGTGTTAATATCGCTAAATAAAAAATACATAAATGACTTATCTAAAGAAGTTAATTTATCTGACTGCCATTTCTCAGCAAAATTTAGAGGATTGGATATAAATTTATTAATTATGCTTTAAATTTCAGGTGAAAATTATGTTAGGTCTTAATCCTTTAGTAACTGCTTAGCAAATTCATTTAAATCTCTAGCTTTTTTAAGAATCTTCAGCATATGGATATTCTCCTATTTTGTAATCTCAGTTTTCATTTATTCTTATGAGTAAACTAGCTATGATTTTGGTCTGTTATTCTATTCGTATGTTAATTTATCCTATTATTGTTATTAAGTAATGTTTAAGTGTTACTTTTTATCTATATATAGATTTTAAGAATCAAATTTTTATTTAGTTTCAAATGTGTGCTAATAATTATTATTAATATTTTATTCTTAGTTACTGCTATTAATGTGTTACTCTCCAATTTATTCTTCATAATTTAAAGAATTATTATGCTATTTTTCATAATACTAATAGTCACTGTCTGAATCAGTAGTAGTTTCTTACATGAACATATCATATAAAGTGTTTCGATCCTTATTAATTTTAGCTTCTGTATCTTACTCGACTATATCATCTTAATCTAAAGGTTATACTATGCTATTTCTTAACTATTTACACTTTTATTATTCTTATATAAATTTCATACTTGATTTTTTACTATTACTTTTTTTATTTCTGTTAATTTTTTAACGCTTAATTTTATTTTTAAGTGCTTTTTACATATACTTTTTCAGAGATTTCGCTTTCCCATTGTAAATACCCTCATCAGACTGGGATATAGAGTTTTCATTATGTTCATTATACTATGAATCAGATTAACTAGAATTACAATTACCTGAAGTTAACTAGTGTTTTTGCTTACATTTTTTATTAGATTAGTTTTACTTTAACATATTTTTCTATGACATAACACTAACTAATTAACCTTAGATAGTTTCAGTATTGTTCACTTAATTAGTTGATGTTAATACCAATTATTCCTACTACATTTTCTCGATATCCTATTTCTACTTCAATATTTTAATATTTTTTTATAATCCTTACAAATCTTTAACTAATATTTAATTAGTACGAATATTAACAGATTTAATTTATACTTTTATCTACTTTGCTAAACCATAATCTTATTTCTATCGTCTACGGTCCTTTATAACTTTAAGCTCTGTATTAAACTAATTTTCTTTTTACTTTACTTGTTGAGCTAATAATTTGTCCTAATTTTTTCGTGCTAAATCTTAAGTATCATAAATAATATCATCCAAATAATTATCTTCTTTTTCTATTTTAATACCTTATAGTTTTTTAAACTTAGAATTTAGCTTGGAATCTTAGGACTAAGCATACTGAATTACAGTCTTTATAGAACTTTCTAGATGGCTAATAGCTTTATCACCATACATTTTTTTATATTATTTAAACTTTGAAATAATAAAATCTTATGTTTGGCTATCAGTAACATTATGTAACTTGAACCATCTTTCTGCTACCAAATGTTCGCTCCCAGTTAAATCAGTATATTCAAAGGCATCAGCATCCTAATAAATTAACCCTATTTTATTTTTAGCACTATTATTTTTAGAAAACATGTCAACTTTTTGGATCTATACATCACTAATTATAAATGATTAAACTAGAAATTATGAATAAGGAACTACTAAATTGTTAATAAACGGCTATATAAATGTATTAGCATGCACTCTTTTTTAACTATCAAATCTATTTTGAAAGTTATTATAGTTCTAATGGCCATTACAAACAGTAAAGGCTTTAGGTAACGGAGAATTAAAGTCAAATCGAGAAAAACATGGATGCCTGCATTCTAAATCTTTAAGGAATGTTAATGTTTTTTAAGGAAATTTACTCATAAGATATCTATATTTTTAAACACGATTAATAAAAGTTTAATCTGGATCACCAACTTACTTCTTTTGTACAAATTAGTAAGTAAATTTACCAGTTAACATAACATTAAAGAAAAATAAAATTTCTTATTTTATATATTTTTATGCCATCATATCATCATAATATAAGACTAAATCTTTAATTGATAGGCTTAAAATAATATATACAAATTTTTTAATAAAAAGTGGTTAAAGTTTCAATAGTTATTCTTATAATGTAGTATTTTTACCTGATAAACTAATTGTAAAAATAAAGTTTATTACATCTTTATTAATATAGCATTACTTTTCTGCACTAAATGAAGAACTATGTTACGTGTTTTAAACTTTAAGGTAGTCATTATAAGTGGTTTTTCGCTTTTATAGTAGTTTAAAGGCTAGTTTATATCTTGTAAAATTCAAATAAATGAAGGAAATAAGAAAAAGTCTATAAAAACATTAAGTTTTAGAGTGCAGAGTTCTTATTCTAGTCAAAAATTTAAACTTTAGCTGAAAAATTCTATTTTCAGGCATAGATAAATTTTAATTGACTTATAAATTTGTAGCCTCCTCTTTATATATTAGCTTATTATCAATCATAACTACTTGATCTTATCTAAAATATTATTGGTCCTTAATAATAGAATTTCCTAACATAAAATCATTAAATGTATTCATTAAAAATTTAAGTGGTAAAGATAATTTAACTAATTCAGAATCCACACTATCTCTTAACACTATGGTATTTTTATAAGCTACCCAAAATTTTAAATATTTTCTTAGCAAAAAGTGGCGAACTGTATTATCTGCATACTTTAAATCCTCTTCATTTTACTTATTTTTATATATTAAATTTCTATAACTAAACCAAATATTAAATAAAACGAATCGTCTGTTAATTGAACATTCTTTCCAATGATAAAAGCAATCTAGAAAAGCCTTATTTTATTTTAAATGTTGCATACGTGCTCTTCTTTTTCTTCTAGCTTCCTAAAATTATTACAACAAATGCATAAAAATTGGTCTTTAAAATACTGCTATATTAATAAAATTAGAAATCCTGTTGACAATTTCTAAAAAATATTCAGCTAGTTATTCGAAATAATTAGCATAAAAAATTATATCTTTAGTAATATAAAATCTAAAAATATCTTGGTCAAAGGAAACTAATTTATCATCTTTTTGATAAAATACTCTATAATTTTTTTACCATACATATGTAGAATGCAAAATTTAGAATGAGATTTTCTTTCTTTTATGCTCTACCCCTCTATAAAAAGATATAGCATTTAGATTCATAAGCTTTAAATTAAACATTAATGTTTTAATATAATGAAAGCATAATCTTAATCTCTTCAGCTTGATAAGTCTCTCATTAATTCTTAAATTATGTAAATATACATAATTAAATCTCCATCTTTTTAAAAAAATATCAACTAATTTAAATTTACGCTAATTTATTTTTTTAACTTTATGTCTCCAAATCTTAAGATAAAGATTTTCATATATTGATACCTCTATAAATTCTTTTAAATCAATATAACGAAACCAGACTCTTCTAATAACTAGATATCTTGCGTAACGTTAAATAAATATTATTTAGCTAAGATAGTTTGATGCAGCTGTTTCTTATTATATAAATAATTATATAGATTCAAATGTCGGTGTTTAATAGTTTCTTAGAGGATTTAACTAAAGTTAATTTGTTAACTCTATATTTTTTATATATTTATTATTTTACGTCATTTTAATATAAAAATAATAATATATAATCACTTCAAGTTATTTAAAATTATTTTATTGATATCCTCAAACATCATTGTACCAATTTTTTCTGTTTGGTTTAAATAATTTGCCAATTAACCTGTCTAACCTTAGCTACATTTAACTAATCTATTCTCATCTACTTAGTAGAACTATCCTTTCATGCTTTAAACCCATAAATCAAACATAGCAAAAGGTTAGGTTTGTAAATGAAGTTCTCTGCCTGATCGATTTTGAAGAAATACATTTAATGCTGATTAAATTTCTGGTTCAGCTAATCCATCAGAATATGAGATATTTTAATTAACTTAACAAAGATTATTGTTTCTTTCGTCTTCCACCTCTATATTCTCATCAGAATACACTTGATCTGATGATTACTCCATTTCTACTTCTGGGGGTTCTAATGCTTTAGGTATTTCAGCACAACACTCCTCTAATTTCATCTCAAAAGGAGAAATAAATAACGATTCTTCCATAGTCGGAAGCAATGGGAACTACTATTTCTAATATTATAATGTGAAAAATATATCCTGCTCTATCTATTTAAATTCTTCAATAATTTCTAATGATTGATCATAAAGTCTTAAACGTTAAGCTTCTTACTACATCCATGTAAGATCTTAGTCTTCTGCCATTTAATCTCACTTACTTAATAATATATAATAAATAAAATAAATCATTATGTTTTAATTTTCTTAGCATAAAAACAACAATTTTTAGTTATGTTACTTTCACTAAATGATTATACTGATTATTAATTTATCGTGACATTTAAACTGATATTAATTAGTTAAATATCAAAAAGGTTCAAATAGAAGAATATATTTGACATTGGCTCGTGGATATCAATAGTAATAATCTAGTTGATGATAATGTTGGATAAACTAGGAAATAAATATACTTTTAACTTCATCATAATATTAGATGAAGTAAATTCTAAACGATCTAATTTAGCAGGAATTGATATGTTGATTATCTTTTTAGATTTTTATTTTCTAATTTTTAAACGCTTAAATAAGCTTTACTTCTCTGAAATAATACTATCTTCTAGGAAAGATGAACTTTCCATTATTGAAATATAACTAAAATTATATAATAACAATTCATTCTTTTAACAAAAAAATTGGCGTCATAAACCACCCTAAATAGAAAACAGCTATGGATTCAAATAAAGCTGTTTTTATGAGGATTGGAGTTGGCATATCAACTTTTGATACGCATGCACGAACTGGCAATAATAATATTATTGGTAAAACAATCGAAAATAAGTAATTATTAGTACTAAACACTCCTAATAACATACCAGCAATAATAGATAGAAAAACTCTTCTCTTATACAATTTTTGTTCTTAAACCTCAATGTCCATTTAAATTAAAGAAAAGGTAAAATTAAGTATTATAAAATATCATTTACTATCACGTAATGTCATATTAAATGTCTTTTCACGTGTGCCACCAAAAATTGCTGTCATGAGTTCAGTATCCTTTAAGTCCCCTGATCCAGTGGTCTTTGTACCATAAACTCCTTTTTTCTAGAATTTTTGTCCACTAGCTGGCAAATCATATAGCACTTAACTTTTTTAAGTCTCATTGTTACCTTTTTCTACCTTCAGTAAACTTTATCCCAATAATATACTATCAATATTCATTCCACCTCTATAATCCTTTTAAATTGTTCTATCTAAAATTCTACTTTCTTGTAAATATATTTCTTCCGCCAATAATCTGCGCCGTTCTTTTATCTCAGCTGCCGCGTTATATAACCGTTTAAAAACTTCTGGTATATCCCAATTATTATCTCGTTCGGCATATTTAAGAGTAAATTTACTCATTTTTAAATATTTTCTTGCGATATTAAAAGCTCTGGATGCTCTAGCTTTTCTTTCCCCTTCATAGAAATCTACTTATTCTGTCTATACAGAAGCATCTTGATATTTATCTAAAGACTGTAGTGCATATTGTCTAGCATTTTCTATCAATGATTATGCGTGATCTAAGTCATTTAAAAGTTAATGTTTACTGATGGCTTCTTTTGATAATGGAGATTTCGTAGATAATGAGGTTAACTATGAGGTTAATAATGAAGAACGCTGAACATCCTTATGATTACTATTGCTTTTTCTGAAAGAATTATCCTCGTATGTACTATTATTATGTATCTAATCGTTTATTATAACACCTGGTTAACCTGCCATTAGTATTTAGCATTGTTATCCACTAGATTTAAAATCTGGTCTATTCTTATAGAGATATATTGCTTTTTTAATAACTATATCTGGGATTTTTAATTTAGATATGGATACCAGCACATCCTCAGATATATTATCTTCAGATATCATTCTTCTCATCATTTACCTCATTTAAGTATCTTCTAAAGATACTTCTAAACCTGTAAGACTTTATATAACTTTCTAATATTTACGGCAATGATCAATTAAATCAACGACTAATGCTAATTCTTGATCTTAATGTAAACGCTCGTTAATTCTATTTTTAATTCTTTAAATATCTGATACTTCATCCATTCGTAACCCACGTGATATATTTTAAGATTTCCCGCTTTTTCTTTGATTTATTATTAATTCTTCTTTGAGAAGTTCATTATCTTTTATTAATTATTCGTTTATTGCAGATAATTTATCATTTTATTCTTTTAAATATTTATTTCTATTTATCAAATCTTAGTTTTCTTGTGTCAGCCTATCATTTTCAGTAGTTAATAACTAAATTTAAGCATTCAATGAATCAATTTACCTCTGAAGTTCCGCTAACTGATCTTAATACTTTTTCAGCAATGCATCATATAACGCTTTAAGTTTCCAATACTCATCTTCAAAACCCTTAAGCCGTTCTACCTCTGATCGTAGTTAATCATTTAACAATGTTAACTAATCAATTTATTATTACATTTCTCCACATACAGTGTTGTTTTAATTTGAAAATTCAGAAATAATTCTCAATAGTCGCTCAATTTCGTCTTTAAGTTATTAAATTAACTTTTGATATCCTGGTATTTCTAATATTTATGTTAAATAATAATCTAATTTTCTTTATAGTTCTTCTTTTTCATTTTATAATTATAAAATTTATTTTCTTAACTAGGATATTAAAGTGTCTTGATTTAAATTTAAGTTGTTTCCTCCTTGACTATTTCTATCTAGCATATTTACATCCCAAAAATCTGGTCTATACATTTTACCAATTTTTAACTTAAGGTTAAACTATTCTTTTGTCATTTGCTCAAACTTTTAATATAATGCCTTCATTTCAGCTAACTATACTAAAAGCATTTGATTTGTCTCAGTAAGAGAATTAACTTGATTAAAATATTATTTAGCCTTAATACTCTCTTAGTTTAATTTAAACTCAGCCTAGAGGCGTAATTATAACTCATGTTAAATTAATTCGTAGAATGTTTTTTCTAATTAATAAACAACTTATGCATTCTAAATTGCTATGAGATTTTTCTTTGATTCATGAAAGAAGTTAGAATAAATTGGAAAAATATTCTTAGATGTTAAATGATCCGTTGCTACTTCACAATTTAACTCTTTTTCAAAAAGAACAAATAGCTATCGAGAATTAAATTTCAATTCTATTGTATGAAAAAAATACTCAATTGCATTCTCAAACATTTATATTGAGTTTAATATTGTCTTATGACTAAGCTATTTTGAATGTGATCCATAAAATGAAGATTAAATGGCAAATTCATGTTAATCATAATTCATTTTATGTTAAAATTATCTTATAGTATATAATAAAAAATTAAAACTATTATGAAAAATACTTTAATAATATATTAAGTAGGATTATTTAATTGAATTTTAATAATGTCGAGAGATCAGATTAAATAATTATTTGATAAATTTGATTCTAATAATGATAACTAGTTATCAAAAATTGAAATTTAATAGATGTTTCATTAATTGGATATATAAATTTAAGATGAATAATTTGAAACTGTATTTAATTTATTTGATTAAGATTTAAATTAATACTTAACTAGGGCAGAATTTGAACATATGATATTTGTTGTCGTTAATTGCAACTTATCTGACTTTAAATCACTTTTATTTTATGCTGCTGATATTGATCATAGTATGAGATTGAATGTGGATGAATTGACTTAATTATTTATTTAATTAGGAATGTTAGTTTAAAAATAAGAGATTACTATAATAATTGAAGAATTAGGAAGTGGAAATTAGCTTAATTATGCCTAATTTTAAAATCTCTTTAATAAATTATGTGAATGAATACATATATCACTCTTAAATACTTGGTAACGAGGCGAATATAATATCAGTTTCTTCACAAGTAAGTTAGTTAATTGTTGTCTTGGCAAAGTATAAATCTTCCTTTAGAAATTAATTTTATTAAACTAGCGCATCATCAGAACATTCTACTAATTAATTATCAATTGAATTCTCATATATAGAGTTAACATCTTTTTCTCCCTTTGATGTATACATCTATACCATATTTTTTTATTTTGTTGATGGAGATGCATTACTGTTTTTTAATTAATCTAATTGAGATTAATGAATAGTGCTATTAGTAATACTTATTGAATATTAAGGTGATAATAAATGATCCTATTATATGCTATTCACAGTTTTCTTACCTACCTCAACAAATGGTGATGTTTCATTTAAATCTGTCATCGCCTATTCTTCTTTAACATGTAATGGGATTTCCTTATCGTTAGTGGTACAGATTTACTCTTTTGCTATAGATGTAGTTTAGCCTTATATTTATAAAATATTTGAATCTATTTTCTCTTTTATTGTTTTATTTTTCGATTATCTGCTTTACTACGAAGGCATTGATAAGATTGGATACTCAGGATAATTTTCTTACTACACTATTTATATGCAGTTATTTTATTCTTACTAGCTAATAGAATTATTGGTGTACTATATTTATTATTAATCCTTTATTGGAGTGCTATATAATTGTTATGGTATTTGAGTATCATATTCAATTTATTATCGCTAACTATTCATATTTTATGTAAAATTACTATTTTTACTTTGAACAATAGTTGGATGAATTTATTCATAATAACTTTTATGCTCTTACTCATTTGAAGTTTACCTAGCGTATGGCTGGCAATTAACATTATATTGACTTTCTGTAGATGTATTTAGGTTTTGATAAGAAATATTAGCAAATTATTAATTACTTAATAAAAATTATTATTAATTTGCCTAACTCGTTACAAAAATACTTTCATCTTTTATATAATTATCTAAAACACTTAAAACATTTCTTACATTTTACGGATCATTCTGACACTACCATTGATACAGCTATTTTTAAAGCTATTGAACTTATAATTGTAGTCTATCAATAGTTTTATTTGCCAATTTCATAGATTCTTATGTTTCAGATTTTTATAAAGTTACCATGTTTATCTCTTTCTCCATCTACTATTCTTTAATCTAATACTCTTAAATTCTTGCTGCTAAATCTTCTGATAATTGCTTATATTTTCGAAGAGATTCAATTTCAGACACTAGAAGTGTATTTTTATGTAGTAATTCTTAATTTTCTTAAGAAACACCTTTCTTGCTTTTGAATAACTGTGAATATTTTTCTAAAGCTTACTTCATAACGTGTATTTAATCTTACTAATCATCAATGATATTTTGTAATTCATAATTCATTTTTAAAATTATGCAAGATATTATATTCGTCTATTCATAATATAATGTTATCAACTATGCATCAAATATTTATTGTATTTATAATATTCATATATAATTGAATACTTTGAAAACTAAAAAGTTAATGGATTAACAGTACATATCTACTTATATCTACTTATATTTTTTTATATTTATTAACGTTCGTGAATTGTAAGAATTGACATAAAGACCTAGACTAATTTTAAAATCAATTATTGTTCAAACTAAATGGAAATTAATTTTTTTTCATTTTCTTAAAGTTTTTTATTTTTACTACTTATGACTATCTTTACTACTTTAAAACATATTTCGTGAAATTATTAGAATTATAATGAAACTTGTACCCATTATTACAAATTAAAGCAAATTATTCTTTTAACGTCTATGAAATTCTTAGCGCCAATTAATAATTTCTGGTTAATTTTCCAATTTCAAGTACCAATCCATATTTACAATTTCCTAGAAATTAAAACGTATACTTCGAAAAATAAAAGATTAAAGCTAGCTAGTTCATCCGAAAAATATATCATAACAGATTTATTTGAATTTCATTTACATAATCCCACTCCTTATAATTTGTTACATTCTATTTATATTCCCTACACCCTTCAAACCCATAATAATGCTGAAAACGACACACAAGCTGGCACGCACGATATGTCTTTTTCTGTCCTAGGACGCTTCAAAAATACCAGTCAAATCGCTCCTAGACCAGCCAAACCAACCGCGTTTTGACCATTTTCAAGTCCATCAGATGCTATAAACGATCGCATTTAGCGTTCCGGTGATTCCAGAGGCATACGTGGCGGCAATTGAGGAGTTACAACGTTTCAGGGTGCGAGTACCATTACAACACGGGAACTGCAAATCGGCAGTTTTGGTATCACTGGTGATTGCTTGTAAACTTGTGGATGACGATTTTGTGTTAAAGAAGAGTAAGTGTATGTACAAAAATTATCAGATTTTAGAGCGAGAGTTTTGTAAAATTGTTGGTTACCAGACATTCGTAGACCAAGCTCAATATAATAGTGCATATTCGCTATATAATAGTGAGTGAAATTTACATCCCAAAACATGGCTTGAATGCTTAGTTTTATTAAAACGTAGAGCGATTTACTGTATTATTTAATTGGAATTGAGCTTAGGCGTCATATTCGTGTAATAGATGTTGTGGGGCTGTGGATGGAAAAACCGTATATCTTGTTTAAATTTGATTTGATGAAATAACGTTCTAGAAAGAGGATATAGCAATAGATTGATTTTACATCTTAATAATTAAATGATTGGTTTAAGAGTTAGTGTTTAGTCTATTTTAGTGAGAGCACAATTAAAAAAATTATAGACTAATAAACATAATAATAAAACTCAATGGATGAAAACCAACTGATGTAGAATCTTAAATCATAGTTTCCATATGTACCTTTATCTTTTATTAAATTGTGTATAAAAGAGAGTTCAAGTAAAATTTATAGATGATAGTGAAATACTTGACAGATATCACTCATAGTAAAAATAGTTAACCATACTTTTATAGGCTAGTTTATCGTTAGATCTAAATATGTTTCCTGCATCTAGATTTAGAGGAGAATCTGTATTTGGTGTATTTATTAATGCTAACAAACTAATAGCTACAGAAAATAAGTTAAAGCTAATTTACCAGTCTTCTTTTAAAATATTAAGACAAATTTCACCTTAAATCGATATATTAGGATGAAATATTTTATTCTTAACATGGCAATATGGTGATTATAAAGGGTAGTCTTTTGGTATATTCATTGATATTGTATATTATTAATTATAATAAAATGAATCTCTTTAATTAAATTTTATTAACAGATTCCATGACTATAATTGACCTTCAATTTTAGGATGAAGTTAAATACCTAGCTTTAAACGCTCATGATCTTTTTTTAATGATTATTTATATTCATTAGTTAATCTATTGATCATTTTTAAAGTTAGTAAACATAGTAAACCAAACAATCACTTTCAAAGAAGTCTGCTTTTGAGTTCAGCTTATACAGCACTCGCATATTCTTATGCATATTACCTAATTTCCTATATGTCCGCCCGATATTTAGTTAATTACTATTGTTATTTATCAACTTTATGCTCTAATTAATGCACATGTTGCTCAGATCTTTCTTTAAAGTTTCGTTCTTCTCTTGCTCGTTTTCTAAAGCTCTTACGTTACTCTTCACTAGCTGCTAATTATGCTTTTAAATCAATCATTTCTTTTTCCAGATCCATAAATTTCCTTTTAACGGATAATAAATTTTCCACTTAATTTATCAATTCAGAATCTTCATTATGTCCTCCAAAATGACTCCTAATTAAATTTCTGAGTTCAGAAAATACCTATCGTAAATTAGCTAATTACTCATCTTGTAAATCTTTTGTTTATGATAGCCTATCATATTTATTTCTAACATTTTAAAGATCTTCAATTTCCGTTTTTTGCTCTTTAATAGTAAGATCTTAAACTTCAATATGATTTTTGAGTTCAATTATTTATCGCTTACACATATCATATTCTTCTAAAGTATTTTTAAGATCTAATTCATATCTTGCTACCTATCTTTATAAATACTCTTCATTTTAAATTGCAGAGTTGGCTAACTTAAATTACTGTAATTAAGTTTCTAGAAGCTCTACTTTTACTTTAAGATGATTAATTTCATTATTATCAGACAAAGACATTTATTAGTGACTCATCTATTATGGATAGTTATAAATATCAAATTACTATAATTTTGGAGATTTAGAATCTATTTATTATGGAGTGAAGTTTTGTTCATTTAATAATTAAAATGATACTGATTTTTTGTTTGGAGATATATGATCAGGAGATTAGTTATTTTAAGTAGACTAGAATGACTATGGAGTTAACGACCTTTAAGATTATTATTTTGATGATAATTAGTCCATATAACCTTATAAAAATACCTTTAATTCCTCTATCTTCTATCCTAATTAACTTTAAATATCAAATTTACCAAAATTATCTAAAATTAATATTATACTTTATTCTAATGACTTAAATTATGAAAGATACTCTGATTTCGGTGATAAAATTTACACTTTTTCGGTAACTATGTTTAATTTATGATGGATAGTTTTCATATCTATTTAGGTAACAAAATCATAAATTTAATTTAGTTGACTTACTAAATTTTAACTACAGCAAAGGTGTTATTATTATTCCTAGGAACTTATGTTATTAGTATTGTTTTTGAATTTTATTACTGATTCAAAAATAGCCTGAGTTTATTATTAAATCTATTTAAAAGTTTCAGATTGATCTAAGCTAGTAAAAGCAACGAGAACTTATTATAAAAGAATCATTTGTTAATTATTATCATTTAAAGCTTATTTGAGTAATAATGTGATCTATTAGTATTATTGAATAATTATTTGATCGTTACTAGCTTCATTTTCACATGATGAATTCACTGTAATTTCATTTAATTTATCTGATAATAGCCTATAATTGCTTAAATTACGCTATTATGATTCTTAAATATTTATCATGATTTATAATTATTCTTAGTTTAATTTGAGTAATGATTATTATTTAATATCGTAGCAACTTAATGAATCAACTATTTCCTAAATCTTAGAGGTTAAATTTTGTGAATTATTAAACTATTATTCAAAACTTGCATCTACTTATTTAATATCTTTTCCATTTTAACATTAAATATCTTCTACTAATTATTTCAGATTGCTTGTGATACTCAATAATTCTTCATTAGATTTAAGATTACCTTAATACTTATTTTAAGTATTGACAGTACTTATTTATTAATCTATTAATTACTGCTAAAGATTAGAATTAATTTTAGACATTTATTAAATCTATAAATTCTAAGAATTAAGCAATTCTTTTTAATTTTCAATAATATTTTCATAAGATTCTTAATTCTATCCAGATAACTTTATTAAATTATTAGAAGACTTAACTTAATTATTATTCTATTATATTAGTTATTTTTCTTACTAAAGTATACTTAAATTATCTTAGTGCTAAGGCTTTATTAGCGAATCTTACATAGTAGAACATAATGAAATTGACTTAGATCCTTATAACTACTACTTATCTTACTATTATCTCTAGTTAATTTCTGATTATAAATTTAATATCTATCGTTTTAATTCTAAAATGGCTTAGTCTTTAATAAATAATTAATCTTAATATTCAGTAGATGCATTATTTTTATTAGAGACTTGTATTTATAAATTTTGGATTTGTTTCTTAAGTTCGTTAGTATTAGCCTAATACTCTTCATAGTGTTTGCTCTCTGATTCTGTTAACTGCTATTAATGTTCTAATTATTATTATAAATTATCTATGTCCTATTAATGTTTCTATGAGCAGACGACTTAAGTTTATTCCTAGACTTCTTGAGTTTAAAAATTTTTCAATACTATTACTTAATTTTCTAAATTTTCTATGTTTTCTTATAATTTCTATGTTAACGAATTATTTTGATTATTTGCATAAAGTTATTCATATTTTTATGTACATGATTTATTTTATTATTCTAATTCAGACTAGGTATTTTTCAGAGTAAGTATTTCTTAATTTAGTAGCTTAATTTTTGATAATAGCGATTAATTAAGTAATGTTTATGTAGTGATTTATGTGTTCAAATCATCAATAACTTAATTATATTATTACTTTATTCTATCTATTTATTTTTATTAATCCATAATACTAAATGTAGTCTAATTAGCATCCTTTAGTAATAATTATTATTACAGTTCCGAAACTTAGATTTAAGACTCATTAAATTTTTAACTTAATTAATTAATTTTAATTTAAGTCAAATTTTCTACTTCTTCTAGATTTTACTTATATATATTTTATTACGCAACATCTTTCTAGGGTTAATTTTTAATAACAAGATTTTATTATGTGAGTAAGGAATTTTATTCAAATAAATCTGATACCTGCTTATTTAAATTTTCAATACGTAATAAATATTGGGACTTAATTTCTTCAATAATATTATCATTTTACTTT
Source organism: Spironucleus salmonicida (assembly GCF_000497125.1). Classification (NCBI taxonomy): domain Eukaryota; phylum Fornicata; order Diplomonadida; family Hexamitidae; genus Spironucleus; species Spironucleus salmonicida. The sequence continues at coordinate 1,789,503 of NC_090596.1, forward strand.
AGTGCTATTATATTTTTTTGTTAATTATCTTTTATCTATTTCGCTAATTACTCTTGTGATTAAATGTAAAGTATAGATAATTTATCATAGTTATCTTATAATGTAGAGATTTAGCACATTTATGATTAATATTAATTTGTTCCTAAATTTAAATCTTTAATTTCTATATCCTTAACCTATTTCATTAGCTTTTACTAGCAAATGTTTAATTCCGATTCTAATAATTATACCTATTATAGTTTTTCTTCCAATTTATTATTAAGTAAAGTGATAATATTTTCTTTCTCGACTTAAACATCCTAATAACTACTGAGCATTTATTATAAGTCACAATCTGTCTCTGCATTAACACCGGCGGTAGTATCTTTATTAATAATATTTTATATATCTTTATTAAGATTATCTAATTTCTAATTAGCTTGCCTTTATTGTACTAAAATCTGATTATAAGCATCATCATTATATTTAGTTGCAGATATATTGGATTGCTTCTCTAATTATAAGAGAGTGATTTATAAAAGTTGTTAAAGTTAATCTTATTTACTTACAGATGATGTTAAATTATTTTAAATCTTTAAATCAAGCTCGTTAATTTTATTACTTATTGTAATGAATTTTTACGCTGGATAAGAAAGTTTAATTTAATTTAAAACTTAACACATGTCTAACTAAGATTAACAAAATTACTAAACTTACTTTAATAAATTAGAATTGTTATAATCTAAATCAACTTTTAACTATTTTAATTCAGTCTGATCTTACAAAACTGTTGAAATTTATTATTATGCATGTTAAATTTGTGATTCATAGCCTTCTATAGCGTTTTACTTATTATCTACAACAATTTTTAACTACTTATTTTCTAAAATTAAAGCCTAATTTACTTTATTACACTCATCAATATCATCTTATTATAAGCTATTTTATGTCATTCGTACACTGGATAGCACCCCATCCATTTACAAACATGAATCTGATAATTTTTTAATATCCTCTAATAGCTAAGAATTTTCAGTTTATAATGATTTATTTTATAAACTAATCTTCTCTTTTTCAATAGCTAGCTACTAAATAGCAGAAATACTTGTGTGTAATTCTTATTTTAGTTTCTCATTTTCACTAGAAATATCATTCTTCTATGAACTTAGTTTCAGTGATGTTGCCAATATTTCATCATATTACTAATTATTTTAACTATTGTTAGACTGTAATAATTACTTAAAATTAGTACTTACTACTGCAAAATCTTACAAGATCATATCCATTGATTAATCTGTAATTATTGAGACTTCAGGTAACAATGCTTAATCAACTTATATATTCGTTTGTGTTAAAGTAAGCAGTGAATGCTTAAGATCTTAAACTTAATCCGCTAAGAACTATTTTGTAGCATTTTAATTAATAAGTTAGTCGTTTAGTTCCTATGATAAAATTGAATTATCTATAACCAATTGATGTTATTACTAATCTATTGATTTAATTTTATTAGATAACATTTATATTTTATCTTATAATTCTTTAATTTTAAAAATAATCTAATGACTTTACTAATTAAAATTATTACTGAAACATGAGTTTATCAACGATTCAAAATCTAAAGGAATAGTTTTTTATCCATGAACTACTAATAAATTTTACTAAGGCAATATTTATGTTTGCTGACTTTAATTTAGTGTTATCTTTTGTGTATCCATAGGATCAGGTGTATATTCTTAACGTTTATTGTGTAATTCTTATACTTAGTACTGCAAATCTTATATTATAGCTTATTGCTCTTTTAGTTTCTCTAAGTTCTCCTACTTAATGTTTCCTTACTATAAAATAGTAGCTAATTATTCTTTAAGATCATTAATTAATTACTATTTTGATAGATTTTGCTCTTTCAGTGTATTAATCTAATCTATATACTTTGATTATTCATCCTTTCCAGAATTAACAGATGCATTAATAAGTGAATCTTTAATATCTTATAAGTAATTTTCATTTTACTCTCTCAACAAAGATATTTATGTAGTACTTTAGAGTAAACTATCTTTAGTTTTTTATGAAAACTCCTCCAATTCTTTGATATGTTCTAAATTTTTATTAGTTTACACTTACAAATATTATTGCTCTTTATCCAACTCGAAATATGCTTCTTCTAAGCAATTAAACTAATGACATTTTTTATCTAGTTGATTTTTAATTTGTTCTAATTAACCTGTAACCTTTAATTTTTCCTAATTCACTTAATTATATTTGGCTTTTTCCAAAGTCAATTCTTTACCACACGCCTGATTACTATTAGATAATTCAATAATTTTCTTTTATTACAAATTTTAATCTTCCATATCTTAATCCATTAACTCCAATATATTCGATAATTCAGTATTTTACTTATTTAATGAATCTATAAGTATATTCGCCTATACTTTTTCTTAATAAATAACTTCATATTTTTACTAAAGCAATTGAAGTTCTTATTTACAATTTAATAAATCTTATTCAACCACAATTTTTTACTCTTAAAGATAACGTAATGCATCTAGATCAGCAGGCCCTGGTGTAAATTCTGTATCAGTTTTCGATTAATACATGGAAGTTTCCTCAGTTAAAGATGGTCTAAAAGCATCAGAAATTTTAGGCCTTTCAGACTTTAAAATTTCATTTTACGTCTATAGTTTCTTAAGCTAGTTAGTTAACAATTATATTTCTTGTTAATAACTAGGAGAAGTTGACTATAATTATTACTTATCATTTTCTAATATAGTAATTCGTTTTAATAAGTCAGAGTTTCTATTTTCTTATTCTTATATTTTTATCTCCTTCTCAAATATAGTATTTTATATACTTTAATAATTGGATACTGTTGTATCTCTTTCTTCAATCGTTTTAGCCAATAAATCTTTCAAAGCCGAATTTGACATTTTAGAAATTTTTATTGAAAATTCTATTATATTAATATATAATTATAAATATGAAATTTGGTAGAAATAATTAGAAATAACGTTATTATATATAAAATAATCTCATAAATAAGAATGATTGAAACATTAACGTACCTTATTGAATCGGGAAATATTTCAGCTATTAAGTCTATTATTCCTACAATAAATAATAATGACCATAATATTATATTCGTCACAAACCCATCAATATATGCATTTATTTGTAAACATTATAATGTGATACCTCTTAAAAAGTTTCAGCCATTACTTTAGTTTATTCCTTCTTTGAAGTTTAATCTCAAGCCACTTATATAGATATAGCTTCTCAAACCTTCTTCACATATTAAAAATATACTTTCTAAATTTTTAAAGAAAGAACCTCAACCTATTGCTAACCCATATCTGTTAATTTAATAGTCTGATTTTACAAAGCCAAGAGATAACAGACTTCCACTTTTTTTAAATCCATACTTTTACCATACTGTTGATTAGAATATTCATAGCTCTTATTTAGCATATAAAGCTTTAGATGCTGCATTAAAAGCTGGCCCAACTGGATCTATTTAAATTAATTTGCCTTAATAATATATTTTTAAAACAAATGATACTTTGCATAGTACTATAGAATTTGCCAAATCAATTCTAACTAAAAATTAAGAATTTACTCTTAAAAATTAGCCATAACTTATATCAACTACATTTACAAGAATATTAAAGCAAGTTGCAGAATGGAGTTTTAAACACACGTCATAAGTTTACCCTGATCCACTTTAATTAGTCATTACAAGTTTATAGGGAGAGATCGTAGATAGTTCGTTTTTGGCTACTATCTCAGTTCATAAATTTTGTTGCATTACAGTAGCTGTTTTAATTGAAATATAAGCAGAATTAAAGCTAGAAGTTTGGAGGTATTTGCTTATGATTTTAAGTTTTGATAAAGTACCTATAGAACTCTAAGGATATGTATTAATGCTTTTCAGATTATGCTTAGGAAGCAAAGAAACTGATGGATATTTATATAGACTGGAAAAATAAATATTTGTGTGATAATTATTTTCACTAAAATTCTTACGATCTTAATTTATCTAATTTTAATAAGAATAACTATAGATTAGCATAATCTTCTTTATTAGTAACTTTACTACCCAACATTTATATATGTCTAATAATTTCTGTCTTACTATCTGTTGGTCGTAAATTTTATTGTTATGCTTGTAAAAAATAATTAATATAATAATATAGTGGATTTGTCTAACTAAACCACTTTTCTATAGTTATTAATCTAGGGTTTCTAGCTAATTCTAAACCAATCATATAACCGGCGACATTATGCATGTTACATAATTCCTCTCCGTGTTCTTTCGATTTAATACCACCATTAATTATTATTTTAAATGAAAAGTTTTATTACTAAATTAAAGCTACAGCACTAAAATCAGTATTCTCTCGCTAGGCCTTTTAATTGCTTAATCTCTTTCGTCGAGCATGTATAATAACAGTATCCACTATATTATTAAATTATTCAAAAAATTAAATATCTGTTGACTAATCTTCTGGTAATCTAACTTTAACTGAAATTTTTCCAAAATAATTTTGTTTAAGGTCTGATAAACACTATTTTATTAAATTTTTAGGGAAATATTCACCATAGCCCGCTTTTTAAGCGCATTGTGCTGGGCAAGCTAAATTTAAATTGATACCAGAAATATTTAACTAAGAAATGAAAGGGAGTGCTTTAATTAAGGATTCAATAGTTGGTGATACTACTTACAACTATGTTGATAACTTATCTATTTCTATAAATGATGTCAATAGTTATTATTTATATAAATCATTATAATTAATTGCTTCTGTACTAAACATTTAAGTAATAAATAAGACTCCAGGGTGATAAAATCTTAGGAGTTAACGATATGCTAACCCAGTTAAATGACACATTGGCGCATAATAAAAGAGTATATTATTACTCATTCTGTTATAACTTCTTTTCTAATATTTTATTATATTACCATATAAATTTAAGATAAATTCTATTTTTGTTTAAATCGATAATGACAACTCTAAACTTTCTTTAATGCATCATACCTATAATATATGTATTTTGAGAAGAGTAATGAATATAATACGTCATTAAACAGCTAATTCTGTTTTCTATAAATTTTATTCAGGCCCTCTGAACCCGTTCGAGTGAGATAAGTTGTCACGCGCCGTGGAACAGGCCCTGGAGCTTTTGCGCACGGTCCTTTTCCGGCGGGGAGAAGTAAGCCAGGCTGGTGCCTTCGTAGTTGGCCACGGTCTCGTTGAGTCGTGCAATTTCCTGGTCGCGGTCCTGGATGGCCAGTGACTGCTCCTGTATCGTGGTCTGCTGCTGCGTGAGAGCGCTCTGTAGGATGGTCAGCTGCATCTGAATGTTGGAAAGGGCGTCCATTGACTGGGTTCGCAATCACTCGCTCCACATCGCGAGGAGCTCCGGGCCGCTGAGGTGCATGTGCTGCACCACCGCTGAGGTGGAAACGTCATGCAGCACTGCGTACCGCACCGCGTGGTACACAAAACCCCTCTGGCACAGGAAGGCGGCCTTGAATTGTTCCATGGCGTCTGCAAACCTGGCGACCAGTAACCCCAGCACTTGCTGTACCCACTCCCTCCCCAGATGCTGCTCGAGCTGCGCATAGGAGAGGTGGTCCAGCCCGGCCCGGTCTAGCACACCTCCTAGCTCCCTCTAGAGCACGTTGAGGTCTTGGCAGCTGGTGGTAGTGATGCAAATTGCCGAAAAGAAGAGGCCTTTGGAGAGCGCATATTCGCTCAGCTGGAGGGCAGTCCCATACCTCACCATCAACTCCACGATCTAGTGCTGAAACTTGCAGGCATCCATGACTTCCAATGCCTGTGGCAAGTAGCGCTCCTGCACTGTTGATTCCACCTGACAAAATATAAGGAAGAAGAGTAACTGGTAGCGCGTCTGAGATAGCATATCAGAGTTTGACATTATTGTCAATAGGTCACTGAAAAATCTGCCTGGTATATTGGCACATGTTTATCCCCTACTGTACACCTCTACCCACTGTTCCGCTGTTTCTTGTTCTACTATATCGGCTATTGGTTCAAAACATGTCATCCCTTTCTAGAAAGTGATTTGGTTTGAGAAATATTGACTGGTCAATAGAGCTGCCCATGGATGTACAGGTAACTCTTGTACGTCGACACTAGAACATTGTTAGCGAATAAGTGCTAAGCATCCAACCAGAGTGTGGGTGAAGATGTTGTCGTCAGATAACAATTCATCTGTGCACATAATTAGTTCTATCTTACCAGAATTATCATCTACAACCGAAGAGATGCTGTGGTACTACTTTTCAATCTCAGAAACACAGAGATCTGTCAGGTACCTAAGCATATCTCTCACTATCTTAGCATTCTACATGGAATCCGCATGGAATGCCTATAGCATAATATCCAAGAGCCTGCGTTGGATATCCTACAGTAATCTAACGCGATAAAATGCATCGAATGTAAAGATATCACGCACAGTACTCACCAGGATCTCAAGATCGGTTGTAGTAATATTCGCCGCGATGGACTACAAAATTACTACAATCATGCTGTACGCTGCCTAGCTCAGCTCTTGCGCTAGTTTTTTGTGCAAAATATCTAACACTTACTTGAGGGACAGCTCAACAAGCTGGTTACTAACTGCGGAGAGCACCATGTAGTCTTTATCAATGAGTTCCCCGTTTACTAGAGCGAAACTGGATAGGATATAGTCTAGGGATATTCCCTGCGTGACATGGGATATGATGATTTGGTTAAGGTCAAAAACCAGGCGCTCATTGCTCTCTAAGCACAGGACTCCATTGGAGCTCACGTAAAGTCCGTCGCCGCATTAGTGAATATCCTCTGGTTGTTGGATAGACTGCATGTACCGCGAGGTCTGATTTGTTAGGTGGTAGATATTTATCGTTCCACCATTTAGGTCAGCCATGAGGTTGTTCGATAAGATACAGGGGATATTCACAGAAATCTCAAAAGACGTGACTGCCGCTGTTCTCAGATCAATTGACTGTAAAAGTTATTCCGAAGCCACCATGAGTGTGTCATTGCTTAAATAACACGATGAAGGGAGCATGCGCTTGACTCTGCAAGCCGATTGCAGGTCCACAGATATTAAGGTGATCTCCAGCTCGCACAGAAATTCAGGTCTCGCTAGTTGAAGCGCCTGGGTAACCTTGAAAATGGACTGGAACACCTAGTTCCTCGGCTTCGGCTAAAACTGTGACAAGTTGAATCTCTTCAGTTGGTATACGTGTCCATGTATCTCGATAAGTTATTAATATTTAAAATTTATAGTAAATCTAAAATTATAAAAATAAAATATATATAAAATCACTCATTTAAAAGCTAAACCTCAGGTAAATCTTCAGATAAGGAATCATTTAATATCCTGAAATCTTCTATTTACGTATTTTACTACTATTCTTCAAAACCTTCAATCAATTAAGAGGATTCTTTATGTAGATTTTGCTAATTGACTATAGTTAGCTATTAAACCTGTTTTTTATAAAAAAATTATTTTATATTCCAGAGAAACTTATTTATTCTAGTTCTTCCTGTTAACTATAAAGAATTCTAGTTCCAGAATTAAAAATTTTAGAATGCTTCTATTATAATTTTATTAGAATAATTATAATATTTATAAAATTATTACTAAGGGGTACTAGTATTATATTGCTTAACAAATTCAGTTAGTTTTATTTATAAAGAATTACAGTTAATAAAGTTTTTAAACTATTAATTGTAAATCATCAGGATAAATAATATTAATTTTAATTCGCCATAAAATGCTACTTTTTAATATGCAGTAAAAATATTTTCAAAAAATTGAAAGAGAATTATTGATATCCAAAAATTAACAATAACAGTAAACTATTTTATGGAGGAAATTAATTCTTTAATAGTTATTTTTAAGCCTAATATGTAAATAATTAGTGAATAAATAGGATAGAACTGACAGAAACCTTTAAACATTTTTGGGAATTTAGAAATATATAATTAAATAAATATAATAATATAATTATTAATATTTCTTGCATATCATTAAGAGTTATTTTTATTATTAAATATCATATATTTAGTCAACTGAATAAAAAAATTATATCCACAAATCTTGTTGCATTAATTTCGTAACAATATCATAATTTATATTATATATATTAATTATAATGATATTAAATAATTGGGTAAGTAATCCTATTATTATATAGAATTAAATAAATGAGTTATAAAATAAACCACAAATAAAATCACAATTAATATTAAATATTATCATTCGAATAATTATAATTATAAGCAAATCTAGCTTACCATTTCATCAAAAAATGTCTGAAACTTAAATGAAGGTCGCTACTTCCGAAGATCTTAACAAACTTATGGACATGGCTTTAGAGTCCCACTTTGAATTCCTTAAACTTAACTAGGAATAAGTCAACAAGATCTTTTATGCTGCATCTTTTGCTGCAAATTCTGCTCGTATCCCTCTTGCTTAATAGGCTGTTATTGATACTGGTATGGGTGTTGTTGAAGACAAGGTTATCAAGAATAACTATGCTTCTGAATACATCTTTAATAGATATAAAAATGAGAAGACTGTTGGTTTGATTTCTGAAGATAAAATCAACGGTAAGGCCACTTATGCTGAACCATTAGGTATCTTGGCTGGTATTATCCCCACCACCAATCCTACTTCTACTGTTATCTTCAAGTGCTTGATCGCTCTTAAGACACGTAATTGTATAGTTATTTCACCTCATCCTCGTGCTGCTAAATGTTCTATTGAGGCTGCTCGTATTGTACGTGATGCTGCTATAGCTAATGGTGCTCCTAAAAACTGTATTAGCTGGATTACTGATCCATCTGTCGCTCTTTCTGGAGAACTTATGAAGCATAAACTTACCTCATGTATTCTTGCTACTGGTGGTCCAGCTATGGTAACTGCTGCTTACTCTTCTGGAAATCCTGCCTTAGGTGTTGGCCCAGGTAACAACTGCGCTATCATTGATGAGCTATGCAATATTAAGGATGCAGTTTCTTCTATAATTTTATCAAAGACTTTTGATAATGGTATGATCTGTGCTTCTGAGTAATCTTGCGTGGTTGTTGATTCTGTCTATGAATAAATCAAGGAGGAATTCAAGTATCGTGGTTGCTTCTTCCTTAATAAGGAGGAAACTGCAAAAATAGGTGACTTCTGTCTTCCTATTAACCCTAAGACTGGCATCAGAGGTTTGAATCCAGCAGCTGTTGGCTAACCTGCTCGTAAGATTGCTGAAATGGCTGGTGTTTCCGTTCCCGCCGAACATCCTTGTAAAGTTCTCATTGGTGAGGATACGAATGATCACATTGGTCATACACATGCCATGAGTCTTGAAAAGCTTGCTCCAGTTTTAGGTATGTTCAAGGCCAAAAATTTCGACGAAGCATTAGAGGTAGCTTCCAAGTGTATCCATATGGCAGGTAAAGGTCATACTGGTTCCATCCATACTGCTTTTGAGGCTTAAGACCGTATCAATAAATTTGCCCAGGTTGTTTAAGCCGGTCGTTTAATTGTCAATTAACCTTCTGCCCATGGTGGTATTGGCGATTTATATAACTTCACCCTTGATCCTACCTTGACTATTGGTTGCGGTTCCCACGGTGGTAACTCCGTATCTCAGAACGTTGGCTGCCAGCATTTACTCAATTATAAAAATGTAGTTGTTAAACGTGAAAATTGCCTCTGGTTCAAATCCCCACCTAAGATCTACTTCAAATATGGTTGCCTTACCGAAGCCATCAAAGATCTTTATCACTTCAAGAGATGTTTTATTATAACTGATAAAATCTTATTCGATCTTGGATATACTGACAACATTATCAAACCTCTCGAAGCCAAAGGTATTAAAACAACAATATTCTCTGAAGTAGCCCCTGACCCAGATCTTGCCTGTTGTAGCTCTTGTTTGAAGTTGGTTAAGGCTTTCAAACCTGACTGCTTTATCGCCCTTGGTGGTGGTTCTGCTATGGATCTCATGAAGATGGTACGTTTGCAATACGAACATGGTGATGCTGATTTCATCGGACTCGCCTAACGTTTCGCAGATATCAGGAAGCGTATTTATGAGTTCCCTGAATTACTTGACCTTAAGAAGGTTAAGACTTATTCCGTATGTATCCCTACTTCTTCTGGTACTGGGGCTGAGGTTACTCCTTTCGCAGTTATTACTGATAACACCATTGGTGTTAAGTACCCTCTTGCTGATTACATGCTCGTTCCTCAAATGGCAATCGTTGACTCATCTCTTGCTATGACCATGCCAAGATTCCTTGCTGCATGGACTGGCGTTGACGCTCTTACTCACGCTATCGAATCCTATGTGTCCCTTTTGGCCACTGAATTCACTTAACCATTGTCATTATAGGCCATGAAGCTTATCTTCCAGTATCTCCCTGAATCTTGCAACAAGGTTACTAAGGAATCTCGTGAAGCTATTCATCATGCTGCTACAATTGCTGGTATGGCTTTTGGTAATGCTTTCTTAGGTATCTGTCATTCTATGGCTCACAAGCTAGGTTAAAAATTCCACGTTCCACACGGTCTTGCTAACGCTATATGCCTCTGCCCTACTATCAAGTTTAACTCTACTGATGTGCCTACCAAGATGGGTGCTTTCCCTCAGTACAAGTATCCTTAAGCCATATAACGTTATGGCGAAATCGTTGACTATCTCGGTTTCAAGCCTAAAGTTAACACACCAATGGGTAAAGTTGAATGTCTCATCGAAAATATTTTGGAACTTTATAAGTAATTAGATGTTTCTCCTTATATTAAAGACTTTAGAAATGCTCCTACCAAGGAATAATATGTTGAAGCTTTAGATTACCTCAGTTATCACGCCTTTGATGATCAGTGCACTGGTGCTAACCCTCGTTACCCCTTAATTGCTGAATTGAAGGAAGTTCTGGCTACTTTGTATGAACCTTCCAAGTGATCATTTATATAAAGTTTAAAAATTATTTATTAAATATATTTTCATTTACATTATAGAATGTTAAGAGGCTCATATTGATCATGGCAAATAAAATCAAAATTTACCTTATCTTTAATGTCAACTTTCCACACAACATGCTTACTATTCTCATATTTGTAATGATATTATTTTCTTTAAACAATACTATACATATAAAGTCTATGCTAAAAATAATTAATATGTTCGAGTTTTTAATTATATTAATAAAAATTATATTTGCTAACAAATATTATTTTGTAATAATAATAATAATAATAATAATAATAATAATAATAATAATAATAATAATAATAATAATAATAATAATAATAATAATAATAATAATAATAATAATAATAATAATAATAATAATAATAATAATAATAATAATAATAATAATAATAATAATAATAATAATAATAATAATAATAATAATCTTATTAATCGTTAGGTTCATTTGCGATGCTAATTTAACCAAAAATTGCTTAATATACCAATTAACAAATCATGCATTAATTAAATAATATATCAATAGTAGATTTAGTTCCTGGTATAATCATAATAAGTTTTAAACATATTATATGGAAATTACCTATAGTTAATTTTTATTCATCAAATGAAGTAATTTAATCTTAATACATATTTTAATTAACATTATATTACTTTTTAGTAGATTATAATATATTTAGCATCAATTAAATGATGGTTATTGGATATTACTTACTTAAATTAGATCAGTATTTTTATTATCAAATAATTTTTTATGATATTGTATTGGAAAATATTTGATATGAAACTAATTATTTGTTCTAATAGTTGACCTATTTTTACTCAGTAATTAAAAGTAGTTAGATAATAGATAACATAAAAATATTAGATCTATATTATCTTAAATTATTTATAAGGTATCAATATAAATAAAATCGTAGGCAAAGTTTTATATTAAAATAAAATTACTTATATTGGCAATACAAATCTATAAATATAAGAATAATAGGACTGGGTTAGTCCTTGCTTTGGTATTGTTTTATTTATTTGGTGAGCAAACTAAATATTTATAATTGGATCAAAGATTAAAACAATTTATTAAAAATTAGTTCTATGAATAAATAAAGGTTTTATTAAATTGTATTTATTGCTAGTTATATATTAAATGCAATAGAAACAATTGTTATTGTTAGAAAAGTTTTGTAATCCATTTCTAAGAAATGCAATTATTTTAATAAATTCTTCTGCAAAATATTACTTAGAGTCAGTATTGCGTCTCTTATAGTCAAATATACTCATAAAATTATGTAATGGAAATCAGGTGCTTTAATTCATGAATATATTTAACTTTACACTAAGTTTTTATTATTCGTTCTTTATTTTAGAAACAAGTAAAAATATTCTTACGTTATAAGTTATATTAATAGAATAAATATATCATATAAAATAGCTATAAATAATAATATCATTAGATAATATCTCCTCGTGTACTACAGTATGTATTACCATTTAAAATTGCCAGCTCAAATATAATTGAATTACCTGCTTATTACATCAAGGGAGTTGAAACACCACCAATGTTAAACAAATAATTGGAGGATTAAATGTTTGTAGATGTAATACTTGTTTATGCGGTAAATGTATTAGCCTAAGCATTATTATAATTACATATTAATGATGTCATCGTCATACTCTACAGATTTAAACTATTTAATACTCCTTAAACTGTTGTTCCTATAATATCTTATTATGTTAGTTATTATCCAATAAATTCTAATGATGTTGATTATACACCTAGAGAGCTAGGATATGTAATCTTATTATTTGCAAACATTGCAGCTCCTATATTTAAAGGCAGTGGAGAAGTAGCAAGGACGTTATTAATAATAGTTTACGAGATACTAAGAGACTACGAAGTTGAGTTTATTGTATTTATATTATTGGTAATAAATTGTCCATTAACTGTTCCATTTTAATTAACGGTCAAAGAATCCAGATTTATTGTTCCCGTAATAGACATACCTGTATTTACTTGAATTGTGCCAAATTATGTTACTCCAGTTGATGTGAAACTTGTTCTAGAAATAATATTAATCGCAGATACAGGAGTTGTAACTGTTATCAAATTTCCGTTCATTTATAGATTTGAGTAATCAAAGTTAACTACATTTGGAAACACTTTAGTGACTGAGTCTTAAAAAATCATATTTGAGTTATCAAAAATTAAATTCTACAAAGATACGGGTTAGTTTATAGTAAAAGCAGTAGCTGTTACAAAATTAGTAGTTGTTAATTAGTTAATTGTCAAAGCCCCAAGATTAGCATTATTTATAGTGTTACTTGGACATTGAAAATCTGTTAAACTGGTAGTTCCAGCTTATAAAGTTATTGGAGCAAAATTTTATGCATTTACTGTAGTTGATTCAAAGTTTTATGATTAAATATTGCCAACAGTCCCTAATTAAATCAAAATATTTGGCATTGTTTATGCAGAAGTAAATTATACTTAATTTTATAGCAATCCTGTTCTTGTAGTTAGTGAATTTGTGGTAATAGTTCCTGAATTTAAATTTGTTACAACGATCGGGATAGATTAAGTAGGTTAAAGTAAAGGATTTGGAGGAAAATTCACAGACTAAAATTATAATTAATTGAATTTCAAAGAGGTAAATGATGCAATACCTAGAAATAAGGAATATGGTGTATTAAATGATTATAATTGATTTATTTGATGGATATTATTAGAATTCAGAGGAGCAGGATTAAAGGTGTTAATAAATGACTATGCTTGAATAGAACTTTATACTTATGGTAAAGCAATAAATGAAGTACCTTTTGTAATAACATTATTTACTGTAAGTGTCGTATTTAACCTACCAATGAGTACTGATAGTATAATCATCGCTACAATTAGTAAAAGCAAGATAATAATAAGAATGAAATATATTATCCAAGAATGGTCAAAAACTTTCGGATAAGATATTCTCTATTCTTAAACTTCTTCAATTTTTTATTATGGATCGTCAAATGAGCTTTATGAATCTGTTAGATTTTATGACTATGCTATTTATAAAGGTTAGGGTTTCTACCCAATCATAGATAAGAAAGCTCTTTGCTAATCTTTAGAGAAATATTTTTCATTAATCCAACAGTTAATTTATATAGTCCCTAATTTATCTTACATCTTTTATTAAAAAGACTAGATATAAGGAATAACCTTGTTTGTTTTTAAATAAACTAACTAAGAAATTTTCTTTTATAAAGTAACTTATAAATCTGTTTTAGGCATAGATTCTAAAATAAAAATATCAATCGCATTCTGTAGTAATTTTTAAAAATCTACCAATATTGAGTATTCATTATTTTGATTTTATGTCATAAAACCATTTAAATAATAGTTTTCGTTAAAAATTTAATGTTATAAAGAGTTCTTATGAGAGGAAAAACTGATAATTGGAACTTATATCGTTTATAATAAATTTTAACAATGTTGACAATGTCTTTATACTTAAGAAAAGACAATTATCTACTCTTAATATCCACATTAGCATTATAATCCCTAAATAAAAAGCTTTGATAAATTCGGTGGTAATGATTAGATCATTAGCTTGATAGAATTCTAAGAAGATTCCGTTGTAATTTCATTCAGGAAACTAAGATCAACCTATTATTATGATAATGCATTATTTATAGCTAAATACCAGTGTTCATGACTTTAAAGTGAAGAATAGTTTGATTACTGATATTGAAGATTCTAAAGCTTTATGACATTTACTATTATTCTAAAAAAGAATGACTATATCGATGACCCTATAGTTTTATATGTGTCCACAGATACAACATTGGATTAAAGAATATTATGAGTTCCATACATTTTGTAAATTTTACATATTTGTATATATTAAGCTAATTTAGATATATTTTATTCTAAAATTATTTAGATAATAATATACAAGTTATATTATATTTTTATTTTTTTAAATCATGGTGGCTTCTATGTCTAAAAAAAGAATTTTATAAGAAGCAAAGGTGAATGCAGAGTTAAGGCAAGAAAGGGCTAAAATAGGCATTACCTTGGATCCAGTGTCATATGAAAATGTATATAAATGGGATGCTAGAATTCAATTTACGAATAAGGACTCACCATTTTATGATTAAATATATTATTTAATAGTTGAAATTCCAAATGATTATCCACAATACCCTCCTAAGATAACTTTTAAGGCTTAGATTTTTCATCCAAATATTGAAAAACGATCTGGATTGATTTGTAAGAATTTTTATTCACTAGCACAGTGGAGCACACAGAATACTATCTTTACATCTTTACTAGCTGTATAGCAACTAATTGATAATCCAGTGTGGACGGATATTAATAACTAGGAAGCATTTTAGTTATGGAGAACTGACTTTGATGATTTTTAAAAGATAGCTCAATCTGTTTGGGCATTAAATCCAGTAGATTTTAAATCAAAAATTTATAGGTTTCCTATTCCATATACTGAATAAACCCAACTTGAGGAAAGTCTTTTTCTCAAGCATCAGGAATCTCCAACATTTTACTTCTAGGGAAGATAACATGTGAATAAAACAAGGACTAAATCAGCATTCTATAATGAACGTAAATGCCATAACAATTTTATCAAAGATAGTATGAATTTTATCCACACAGGAGAGCTTGACGACGAGATTTAATCTATTTTTAGTAGAAAAAAATATGCTAATCATTCTGGCTAGCGCCTAATAAATTCATATGCAGGATAAACTGAAATTAAGACAAAAATTCCATAAATTACTAAAGTCTAACCTAAGTGTAAAGTCAATTATGACTAACTTAATAATTTATTCGTTACTTAGCGAGATAACCAGTATGGTATAACTGCATAGTCTTAAAATTTAAAATTTAGACGCTCAAACTTAAAATCTGCGCCTCTAGCACCATTTAATGTATGTAAATATGATGAGACTACGAATGTTTAGGATTTGATAATTTCTTAGGTTGGCTATTAAAAGCCATAGTGATTATTATATATGAAATTTAATATGTTAACAATACGAAATTAATATGCAGAAGCGCATTATGATTGAAGCAAAGGCAGCTATATAAGAACGCCAGAAGCGTTTGGAGTTAGGAATAGATTTACATCCTCGTTCAAAGGAGGATATTATGAGCTGGGTAGGTTATCTTAAATTTGTCGAAAAAGATTCAATTTATTATGGCTAAACATATGAGGTTTCTGTCAAATTACCTTCAAGCTATCCTATGGATCCACCATAAGTTTCTTTTGTCACAAAAATATTTCACCCTAATGTTAAGTATGAGACAGGTGAAATTTGTTTAAACTTACTGAAAAAAGAAGAATGGACGATTGCAACTTCATTATACAGCTTAATGATAGCATTATAATCCATTGTTAATGGCCCTAACTGTGACTCTCCTCTTAATCTAGATTCAGGCAATTTGTTTAGAAACTAAGATATCGTTGCATATAAGTCTATGGTTGATTATTGCTATTATGAGAATGATTTAAAGCATGAATGACTTATTAATTTATAAATGTAAATATAAATTTCATTCATAAAAATCCTACTCCATCACATGCTCTATATTTTCTAGATGCACATGATTTCAACAGTTTCAGTTCATATTTTTTAATCGTCTATAAATTGTATCCCAAAACTTCTAAAAAAATTTATTTGTCTTGAAAACTTAGCTAAGAGCCAGTGAAAATTACGCCTTTACCATTTCTACTTATTCTTCTTATAAAATCTAAAAATTTAAAATTAATATTATTAATTAAAATTTCAACTTACGTACCTTAATCATTGATTGCAGATAAAAAAGTCATAGACAGTTAGCTTGGATGTAGTTATACTAAATCTACAAACCCAGAACATGCTCTAGCGATTTCAGGACTGTTACAAATAGCACATACAATATCAAATGATTACACTTCTTTTGTTTTCAAATATGGTATCTAATTAATAGAAGTAATAATAATGTTAACTCTTTCATATTTTAATTTTAATAGTGGATTATTAAACGCTTATAATATAGGTTTTTCTTTGATATTAGTGATTACAGTGATATTAGTTTATCTTTTATACAGATGGTGAGTAGGTTATAAACAAACGTCCATTTATTTAATAGATAATTTTTATATATTTAATACAATAATGATTTGATTTAAAAATAATTTAATGCTGCCATTGAAGACATTAACATATGTTCATTAGTTTGCACATTAATTTTCAGTGAAGAATATTTTATGCTTCACAGAATTTTAGCAAGATAATGAATTATATTTTGCGTTTATTATTGAAAGGGATACGTAATTTATTTTGATAATTGATGGTATTTAAACCCAGTAGTTAGCATTATCTGGAACTTAAGATATTTAAAAATAACCAATTGGAATGTTTTCTGATTAAGGTAAATTGGTAATTTTTGACTCATCAGGTGTTTAAAGATTTATATAAGTTAAACAAAATTAAATAATTGAATAAAAATAGTAACTAGAATTTAAACCATATTATGTATTTAATAATCTAGGTACGCATTATATATTTACTGAAAAGTGTATTATACAAGTTGCACAAAGTGTATAAAAAATTATTCCATATGAATATATAGGTGTTTTGTTTGCCTTTATTTATGAAAATTAATTACTATTTATCGAGATACATGGACACGTATACCAACTGAAGAGATTCAACTTGTCACAGTTTTAGCCGAAGCCGAGGAACTAGGTGTTCCAGTCCATTTTCAAGGTTACCCAAGCGCTTCAACTAGCGAGACCTGAATTTCTGTGCGAGCTGGAGATCACCTTAATATCTGTGGACCTGCAATCGGCTTGCAGAGTCAAGCGCATGCTCCCTTCATCGTGTTATTTAAGCAATGACACACTCATGGTGGCTTCGGAATAACTTTTACAGTCAATTGATCTGAGAACAGCGGCAGTCACGTCTTTTGAGATTTCTGTGAATATCCCCTGTATCTTATCGAACAACCTCATGGCTGACCTAAATGGTGGAACGATAAATATCTACCACCTAACAAATCAGACCTCGCGGTACATGCAGTCTATCCAACAACCAGAGGATATTCACTAATGCGGCGACGGACTTTACGTGAGCTCCAATGGAGTCCTGTGCTTAGAGAGCAATAAGCGCCTGGTTTTTGACCTTAACCAAATCATCATATCCCATGTCACGCAGGGAATATCCCTAGACTATATCCTATCCAGTTTCGCTCTAGTAAACGGGGAACTCATTGATAAAGACTACATGGTGCTCTCCGCAGTTAGTAACCAGCTTGTTGAGCTGTCCCTCAAGTAAGTGTTAGATATTTTGCACAAAAAACTAGCGCAAGAGCTGAGCTAGGCAGCGTACAGCATGATTGTAGTAATTTTGTAGTCCATCGCGGCGAATATTACTACAACCGATCTTGAGATCCTGGTGAGTACTGTGCGTGATATCTTTACATTCGATGCATTTTATCGCGTTAGATTACTGTAGGATATCCAACGCAGGCTCTTGGATATTATGCTATAGGCATTCCATGCGGATTCCATGTAGAATGCTAAGATAGTGAGAGATATGCTTAGGTACCTGACAGATCTCTGTGTTTCTGAGATTGAAAAGTAGTACCACAGCATCTCTTCGGTTGTAGATGATAATTCTGGTAAGATAGAACTAATTATGTGCACAGATGAATTGTTATCTGACGACAACATCTTCACCCACACTCTGGTTGGATGCTTAGCACTTATTCGCTAACAATGTTCTAGTGTCGACGTACAAGAGTTACCTGTACATCCATGGGCAGCTCTATTGACCAGTCAATATTTCTCAAACCAAATCACTTTCTAGAAAGGGATGACATGTTTTGAACCAATAGCCGATATAGTAGAACAAGAAACAGCGGAACAGTGGGTAGAGGTGTACAGTAGGGGATAAACATGTGCCAATATACCAGGCAGATTTTTCAGTGACCTATTGACAATAATGTCAAACTCTGATATGCTATCTCAGACGCGCTACCAGTTACTCTTCTTCCTTATATTTTGTCAGGTGGAATCAACAGTGCAGGAGCGCTACTTGCCACAGGCATTGGAAGTCATGGATGCCTGCAAGTTTCAGCACTAGATCGTGGAGTTGATGGTGAGGTATGGGACTGCCCTCCAGCTGAGCGAATATGCGCTCTCCAAAGGCCTCTTCTTTTCGGCAATTTGCATCACTACCACCAGCTGCCAAGACCTCAACGTGCTCTAGAGGGAGCTAGGAGGTGTGCTAGACCGGGCCGGGCTGGACCACCTCTCCTATGCGCAGCTCGAGCAGCATCTGGGGAGGGAGTGGGTACAGCAAGTGCTGGGGTTACTGGTCGCCAGGTTTGCAGACGCCATGGAACAATTCAAGGCCGCCTTCCTGTGCCAGAGGGGTTTTGTGTACCACGCGGTGCGGTACGCAGTGCTGCATGACGTTTCCACCTCAGCGGTGGTGCAGCACATGCACCTCAGCGGCCCGGAGCTCCTCGCGATGTGGAGCGAGTGATTGCGAACCCAGTCAATGGACGCCCTTTCCAACATTCAGATGCAGCTGACCATCCTACAGAGCGCTCTCACGCAGCAGCAGACCACGATACAGGAACAGTCACTGGCCATCCAGGACCGCGACCAGGAAATTGCACGACTCAACGAGACCGTGGCCAACTACGAAGGCACCAGCCTGGCTTACTTCTCCCCGCCGGAAAAGGACCGTGCGCAAAAGCTCCAGGGCCTGTTCCACGGCGCGTGACAACTTATCTCACTCGAACGGGTTCAGAGGGCCAGCTGAATTCTTTCCACGCTGAGTATGTGCGTAATTAGCTGCATGCTCATTGTCTAAAAATTACTATTTGCATCCAGAACCAAGTTCACACACAGGTCTAGTTTCTGCAACTACACCCGTCCGCCAGCAACATGCAGAATAAAAAACGCCGGAATAACACCGCCTACAGCACTTACTGTCCCAATCTATGTATTTACTGCCTAAACGTACTTGTAAAAAGTAATTTTACTTCAACTCTGAGAGAAACCACTCCCAAACTTCAGCAATTGTGTTTTGCTATAAAATAACATCAATTTCTACGGAATTTGGCATACTAAAATTAGATTCAAGGCTTTTTTGCATATTCTCACCAGTAATCGAGTTCAGTAATTTCAGTTAATCACAGTTAGAACAAAAATACCTAGTGCAGCAGATACAATTGTTAACAACCCGGACTTCCTCGTCGTCATCTAAATACGATTTTGTCCGTTTATAATCTGGTGATTTTACGCCACAACCACCACAAATTCCTACATTATCGGACTCAAATTCTTTAAATAGGAAAGTACAGTTTTATACTACTTTTGCTAACAACTTAGATGATGAAAATGTTGCATCTTAATTGCAAATTGGGCATGTCACCGAATCTGAGAGCTCTTCGTTTTGGAAAAGACAGTATCTACACAAAGAATGCCCGCAACTAAGTTCTAATGGTTCGGATATTACACATTTACATTTTGGACAGTTCAGTTATTTGAAAAGAAAGTCGAGAGAAAATTCTAGCATTTGCTGTGGAAGAATTTCAGGAGAAATTGTAGTATTTTTCAGCTAATTTCGTTTACTTTCAATGTTTTTGAATGCTATTTAGTGGTTCTTTGACTGTTTGTCAGTTTTCGAAAGAGAGTAGAGAGGATTGGCTATTATGTCAATTTAGGGATATGATAAAAATTGAGTTTACAAGTTTAATTGAGATATAATTTCTACTGTTGGGAGTGCTAATATAGGAGGATCAACCGAGGATGAACGTGATGTAGATGGAGAAGACGACGATTCTGAAGAGGATGACATTCTGTAAATATATTTTAAATAATATAATATATTATAAAGCTAAGAAAAATTGGATAAATATGAAAAATAAGATGATATGTAAATATATAACAATGGTAGCGATATTATTGAATTGGATTAAAAATCACAAAAAGAAATATTACTCATTATTCCCTATCTGTAAATACTATTCAAATACTTAGACTCAGATCGTATTCACTTGAATCCTAGTCTATTCCTAAACTTTCTATCTTGCTAATTTGATTATAGGTTATAATTTAGCTATAATGATTTCCAAATACTATACTTGATTGCGGGCTCTAGACCTCATCTAATTCCATATTTGATTGGTCTTCTTGTAATTCAATATGTACTTGCTATCCAACAAATGTTTCTGCGGAAATGCAATTTCCCATTTTTAATTTAAGAAAAAAATGGTGAATTAATATTATATAATATAAAATAAATATCATTTTTTTCTAATAATCTTGCCTAAACCTTTTCTTCCGCTTGGTTGATTCAGATTCACACTACAA
This sequence comes from Spironucleus salmonicida, assembly GCF_000497125.1. Lineage (NCBI taxonomy): Eukaryota > Fornicata > Diplomonadida > Hexamitidae > Spironucleus > Spironucleus salmonicida. The sequence goes on from NC_090596.1 coordinate 1,810,851, forward strand.
CTCGCATTTTAAATTTTCGTAATAACTGGTGTATCAGTAATCATCTCTTTCACATCAAGAATTTACATCTCCTATTTATAATTCTCCACTTATAGTTTCGCGTTAGGCTATTCTTATTAGTTAGTTATCACTGATTATTATATAGTTGTTTAATTTGTATTAGTGGAAGCTTAATCTTCAAATTTATATGATATCTCTGGAATATTCATTAACTAAACCAAATCTTTTAATGCAGATTTTTAAAGCAAATCTCTATATGGTTGCAAACCATCACTAACAGATGGGTAATTTATTGGTTTTGTAATACTAAGGCTTTTACAATAAGTTTCAAATTTCTTGTTTCCACCAGAAATAATCAATTTAACATTTTCTTAAGACCATTTATCTAAATCAACTGATTTCATGAATGAAACCGCTACGCCATATGATCTATGCTTTCCAGCACAATTAATACATAAAAATATTCCTAAGCGGACTGAACACCATGTAGGATTAGACGAAGAACAGTCATGACAACATTACTATTACTTAGCAAAATCTATAGCAATTTATCTAAAATCTTCCATTCTACAATTAAAATACTAAATATTATGATATAAACAATATATAATTAAAATGTCATTTTTTGATAAATCTTATACTAGAGTATTTTTTTATGGGTTATTTTTAATACCAATTATATAAGGTATTTTATTAGTGGATATTAATATAAAGGTAGCATTAACTTTAGTATCTATTGGAACATGTGGGGAGATTTTTGTAGTTAAACAGTTTAGAAAGTTTATTAAAAAATGAGATAATATATATATTTTATAATATTGTACAAAATGTCAAAGTCTTTCTTAATAGAGTCCTTCTTTTCGCATAATAATGAAAGTGATAATGTATAATTACTGATGATGAGAAATAATTTACCATTCATAATTAGCATTGTCAAAACAGATTGGACATTTGATTTAGGATAATAGTTATATAAGTATTTTTTAGTCAGTGTATACCATTAAAAAAATCAATTATTATAGGAACTTTTAAACACTGTATTATTACCATAAATTATAACTGAATATTAGAGGTTATTCATAGACTAAAAAATAGAATATGACTAATAATTACTTACTCATAAGATTTTATTTAAATCATTATTTGATAATAATATTTAAAGAATTATTACCACAGCATCTATCTATGAGGTAGATTAAGAGTTTAAAGATTAGCTAGTTGTAGAATTGAGTAATATTGAATAGGGATAATTAAAGTTAATATTAAAATTAGTACTAGAATATCCATTACCTAATAATATATTTGTTATATAATTTTATCAATTTTTAATAGATTTCATTGTCTAAAATTCCAACTATGATATATTAGTTGTTAATGCTATTTTAAAATATGGACCACAGAATTTAGGTTTAATTCTTGATACGAATTATAAAAACATTATTAAATTACTATCTTAGTATTATAACCCAAAAGATATTTCGTTATCCTGGAGTTAACGGGTAACGTTTGTTTAGATGGTAAACTAGGAATTTATAGATAAAAAAAAATATTTTTCTAAATTATTTCGCTTTGTTTAGATGAAGTATAATATATTTAATATTTCAAATCAAATTAATTAAATTAATTAACTATATTAACTAGAAAGCTTGAGATCATTACAATTTCTAGTAGACTATTAAACAGCATTAGAAACGAAAGATATAGGTCATCTTAACTTAGTGGTAATATTTGGCCCTGACAAAATTTTATTAACTCATTGTTTACTATTTATGAAATCTATTATATTTAGGTTATAATAATTTATTCATGGTTTATCACAACAGGTTACACGTAAGTTATTACAAAGTGACATTCTTCTGCTTTAAACTAGAATTCCACTAAGTTTAATTTTCGAGCTTTAGGAGTTTATATATGGTCCATAATATTTGAAATAGTAATTGATATAGCTAGTTAATGAAATCTCACTTAATATTAAAAATAAATGAACTTCTATTTGTCCTAAAATATTTTTACAAGTCACAATCTTTAATATCTTCTGTAAGATATTTGAAAGGCTTTTTAACCTTTCCAGTTTTTTAAATCTCTTTCTACAATTCCATATCTTTTTAATATCTCATTGAATTCAATTTAGCAATTTCATCTAGTTTCTATTTCAATATTGATGATTCTATCTTAATTTATTTACAGGATTCAGGTTCTGTATCATTTCGAATTGGCATATATTTACCACTTGGTCTGTCAAATTTTGTAAATTGAAATTTTTCAAATGACTTAAATTTAGATAAAAGTTATTCTCCTATTTTTTAATCTTGATTATCAACATACCGCTGATTCAATGGAGGTTAGTTTAATTCATCTAAATTAAGATTTTCTAAACTTTTTGTAGATATACTGAACTGAAATTTTTTGCTTAGTGATATGTTTGTTGGTTCAATATTTTAGAATAGATCTGTAAAATCTGGGTCATCGTTTTAATACTATGGCCTTACTTTGTCATTAATATACAGAACTTTTTGATAATCATCAAAATTTGTTAAAAGTAACCGTGAATTATTAAGCTTTTCCTTGTATGTCTGTAATAAATCGTCATCATTAAGTTATAATTCTAAATCTCTTGTTCGTTCATATTTAACTGCTTCTTTATTTATTTTTTAATGGTCAATAATGCACTTTTCTTTTCTAGATTTTGCTATTTCGTTATCTTTTTTACATTTGAGTTCAAATTGGATAATCTATTGCCGTACACCTTATTATTACTAAAGCATATTATTTAAGTTTTGAATATTAGATTCTTTAACAGTTGCTAGCACTACTCTATCACAAGCAAAACATATTTGATTTTCATTTGCACGGCTAGTTTCACTGTCTTCTTCTACAAATTTAGTTGATACTTTAGATTCATTCTTTTATATATCTTAGAAAAATTGAGTATATTTTGATTTGACATAATCATACTTATTTATACAATTTACACTATCTTATTTTAGATTTACTATATTTTTAGATCGAATTGTTTAAGAAGTATTGTTTATCAATCGTGTATCTGTTCTACATTTACCATTCCCAAAATTTATTACTGGTTTATTTTTTAACCTTTCAACGCTTTATGATTTCAGAAGATTTGAATTTCTTGAAGACAAAGCTTTTATATTTTAGCTGGATTGAAATAATTACTTATTATCTAACTCAAATTTTTAATCAAAAATTTATATTGGTTAAATAAATTCTTGTCGCTTCTTAGCTATATCTTATTCATGCCTATTTAATTAAGATCTCATACTAACCTAGCTATCTTTGAAGCTACTACTCTATATTAAACTTCCTTAACTAGGTTAACCTTAAAACTGATCGAATATATAATTTCTAAAATCTTGCTCTATCAACATTTTTTGATCGCTCTTAATATCTTTTACTTTGCTTAATTTTACCATCCCCATAAATATCCGTGACATTTTAGCTAAAGATTTCCAAATAGTCTTTTAAAATACATTCGGCTATAGATATTATTATATTTATGCAACCTTGAAGTCGCCTAGCTGTGGAATATAGAATAAAAATATTTCATACATTGTCATCTATGTTCCAGGTAGGGTGATATCTCCTTATCTAAATTTAAACTAGTTAAATGCCCAAAATTAAATTTTTTAAAAATCAAAAATTAAATTTCCTTATAAGCCAGGAATATTTAATTATTAGTTTACTTATAAGGCAACGGGAATTTGATGAAATTATTCACACGCGGCTCTCATAGATTCTACAATCGCTAGATATTCAATATTTTCTAGGATTGGTTAATTCAGTAACGCAGATAATAAGGAATATGTTCGTTATTAGTTATTAGTTTTTGATGAGATAAACAGTTTCAAAGCTAATAACACAGAGTTTGAGATTTTCATGTAATTGTCTAGAAAAGATCTATTAATTAGGTTATTTCCCTCTGTAAGAGCTAGTAATAAGTTTTCCGGTTCATTAAGACCTGCAAAAATTGCAGCCTTAATAAAATATAATTGTTTATCTGGAATTAAGTATAAAGATTTTTATAATTTATTTTACGCTAAGTCGAATTTCTGCTAAAATAATTCGCACAATGCTTATTGTGCATAGATATCTGATACAATGACAGTAAAATGTGTCTTATATTGATATTATGCATAGTTTGGTAAGAACTTAAAATAAATCTCTAATATATGATGAGCATTCTGTAATGAATTTATAGTATCTTGATATTTTTGGTCTTTATATGTATACTATGACTTATTTATTGCAATATTTGCTTTTTCACAAATATCTAGCATTTTTTAATTTTTATAATATTGTATAATATAGTCAAATCATTTCATTAGTTTCGTTAGGTCTAGTTCTTACAATTGCTAACTTCCATTTGTCATAAGCACAGATTATTGTTGTGACTATCTTAATTCTGTTGTTAAATTATCCTTCTGAGTAATAAGGTGCTATACAACTTTTTCAAATTCAACCGAATTTTTTCGAATTTATACTTTAAGGAAGTCATTTGTTTATTCTTATTCTTATACTTATTGTTATAATTCATTAATTTTGCTTTATAATTATTAGATATTACTATTATGGTTAATTTTACTACTCATGATAATTGAATTTTCTTACTGTTTGATTTAAACTTAACTATTTAAATTTTATAATTACACAGATAATTCTTAATTAACTTAATTGGCTTAAGTATACTTTACTTATAACTCATTATATTAAATTTAAATCTATTATAATTATTATTCTAATTAGGGTAGTTTTAATATCTAATTATTGTAAGTTTTCATTTCTTATTCTCCTTATTCAAGTTTTATCTTCAGATCATTAAGAGTAACAAATTATTAATTTAAAATGTGAGTTTGTTCAGTTTATTTATCAATTAATTATTTGTTCTCGTCCAATGCTGATTTCATTTTACCCTCAGTTGTATTAAGATTTACTAATTTTTCTTCATAACTAGTTATTTACTATAACTATATATGAAGTTATTATTACAATTTGTTATTATTCTATTATGTAGAGGTAAGTTCTTTCTACAATTCGAAAATCTATTCTTTTAAACAATCTCTAAGGGATAATGCATCTGCCAAATCAGCTAATTTTTAAGCATAGCTACTATTTTATTCTTATAAAGTTTTATAACCTAATGTATTCTACTCTAATTCAATATATAACTATTTAATCTCTTGTAGTTATTCATTTTCTAAGAGTAATTTCTAGTTTTCTACTTAAATAGTTGCAAATGCTTATGCATCATTTTATAATATACTATTATCATTCTTTAGCTAAAGATTTTATGATGAAGCATGCTAAATAGTAAGTAATTATGATGTCAATTCAATTTACTATTCATCTACCTGTTTAGTTAAAGTTTAAAGCTAAATTTAATCTGATTATATAAATTACTACAAGGTTACTAAGCCATTAACAATATCCTATTCGGAAATTTAATTACTATTTAAAATTTGATTAACTAAAGAATAAACTTATTGGTTATCTTAAGTTAATTAGAAGATTTAAACTGCGACTTAACTTAAATCAGTTACAATATCTTAGGCGGTTAATATATCAAGACATTAATAATTAGTCGCACTAACTAGTTATGCCTATATTTTCTTATATTCGTCAATGAAGGTGTTAGATTCTATTTCTTTTTATTGTAAACACTGATTATATAAATCAAGATTTTCCTCTAGTTCTCTTTAAGTATCTAGTTTTTCCTACAAAATTACTATCTATTACTAAAGATCAACAATGATTTTTTATTTACTAGCTTGCTCTTAAGAAATATTGCTTTAGTTTATTTGTGAATTTTATTTATTTAATTCAGTTTGAGTGTTTAAACTCTAACAGAAGCTTTCTAGTTCTTATTTTTAACTCACTAGAGCGTTAATTTATTCATTAAATATAAATTCTTAATCTAGTTTTTATTGTAATTATTATCTAATTTTAATGATATCTTTCTCTTGATTTTATATAACAGAACAGTATTCATCAATAGATTAATAATTAAGTGAAGTTTATGTACATTAAGTAACACATTATGTTTTAACAGAATTAATTGGGGTTCTTTTATATGATGTAAAAACTTTTTGCTCTGTCACTAACATATTACCCTATGATGCTTACAAATTCATCTTAGGAGTATCATTATTTAATGCATTATAATCTAAACTTAGTTTTGTATTGCTTAATTCTTTTTAGTCGCTACAATATTGTAACTAATCTTCTAAATACAGTTTCTAATTTTATAGTTCTAAAATTTATGCCTTAAGAGAATTATTTTCATTCTAAATAAATTAGAGACTATCTTAAAATTATTATTTTACAGCCATAAATGTATCCTCTGCTTATTGTTGCAGTTATTATTATACATGCTAATTTGCTTCATATTATTATTACTTGCTAGTTAATAATTCTATTTCATTTTAAAGTTTTTGATTTATATTTTCTAATTATTAAACTTATTGGTGTAAATTATCACTATGTTTAAAGTTTTTATCTCGTTAGTCTAAATATGTTTATTATTAAGTTTTAAATGAATTAAATTAGACTTCAATAACTTAATATTTAGCTATTTAATCAAGTAAATCATCTATCTATTATTTTTATTTAGAATTTTTATTTTTGCATAATTAATATTCTTCGAAATCGATAACTTCCTTATTAGACGTAATATTATTAGCTTATTATCTAAATTATTACAATTATAATTCTAAGTCTTATATTTTGATCATATTATCTTAATCTTTCATTTTAACTTAAAATATCTAAGTAGATAAATCTGAATTTTTAGAAAATAGGTCATCTATATGCTATTATGATGATTTATTATCATTTTCTTTTATATCAAGCTCTTATTTCACCCGTTTAAGCTAATTCTGCAAATTTTTAAATTCCATAAGCTAGTTTTAAATATCTTATGTTTCCTTCTCTAGATTGATAGACTTAGTTTTAAAATAATCAACTTCTTTTTACAAATTTTCATTATTCTTCTTACACAATGTAATCTGATTATCAAGCTTCATATTAGCATCAATTTGGTCTTGTACTTTACTTTCCAAGTCTTAAATTTAGAGCTGGAACTAATTTATTACTATTTTACTGTTCTCAATTTTTAGGTCACTATCTACCTTTAACTATGTAAAACTAATGATTTATGCTTCAAGTTTAATTTTCTAACTTGAGAAACTAGTTACTTGTTCTGTAAGAGAGCAAATTTAAGACAATTAATCTCTAAGTTTAGTATCATTAGATTGATACAATTCATCTAATTTAGTGTTAAATGATTAACTTTTAACTTAAAATTATTGCTATAGCTGCATATAGAGAAGTTATTACTAGTCTAGTTCCTTTTGGGAATTTTCTTAAGTTCGTTCAGTTTTTTGTTATGCTTATAACAACTCATTTTTGAGTTAGCTATTTTCTTATTAAAGTTATATATAGTGCTATTATGTATCCTAAAGTTAGCAGGATAGATCATTAATCTGTAATAATTAGTTTCCATGTTCCATGGTCGTCTATTAATTTGCAATTTATTCAGTCTTAAAGAGTTAAATTTAAGTCTCTAAGTTATTATTTTAATCTTTCTGCTAAATAAGTTAGTTGTTTAAATGTAGAACTTAATTTTATAATTATTGGGCTTAATCAATAGTATTTTACATATTTTCTATTTTTATTTTAGAAGAATGATATTATTAGCTCATAATGTTGTTATCAACATTTAACTGCTCAATTTATTCTTAGAGATTATTTATAATATTATTATATTTAGTGTTTGCTTCTTCAAATTTCGTTATTTTTAAATTAGATTGTTATTCGAATTATTTCATATTAGCCACATTATCTGCTTATTCAATCTATATTTAATCAATATAAATATCTCGTTCCTTAATTGCTTCCTTCATTTCTTGTAGTTTTTATACTAGCTATGAATTTTTCTACTAAAAATTAATTAATTATTGAGACTGAGCTTCTAGCTTAAGTAAATTTTCTTAATTAAGCATTTAATAATTTTAGTCTTTTGAAGAAAAGGTTTTAATAATATTCTATTATTCATTAAATTTTGTCTAAATTTCTTAAACAGTTTATGCCAATTATTTGACTTGCTACTATAATAATTGATTTTACTATTATGAATTTTAATGTTATTCTTATAATTCTGTAATTGTTTACTTCGATAATTATAAAGTTCCTTATAGTTCTTGAGACATTTATTGACTCTTTTCTAAATTTTAACAAGTACGTCTCAGACCAATGATGTCTGCACTCAAAGATGAATTTTTACGTAAAATTTCATCCTTTTCATTATCTAATTCATATATTCCTTTTAGTATTTGTTCAAAAGCGGTTATAGCTGCATTAGGATCAATAGTTGGAATTTATTAAGCCTATTATAAAAAATCTGAGACATTTAGACCACCCTATTGCTTAACTTCTTAATAAAAAGATTTCTGAGAGTTAGGAAAGTTCTAATTCTGTAGGTATTGCAGGATGATTCCATATTCTAAATTTTTCATTAAAAAATTAATTTAAAAATTAAATAATTATATTCAATATTAGTAAATAATTTTTCAATTATGAAGACTAAAAGCGATTTACACCCATTCGTATTATTTCATTAAGAGTTAGCAATTGATTGCTCTAAAATTTAAATACAATCATAAGAATCAGCTATTACCCTATAAGAATATATTAGCAAAAGATAAGTATTAATTTCTAAAGTAGTAATGCAAATAAATAATATCAGCGAAATGAAATAGTTTTCTAACTAAAATATTGAAACTTTAACAAATGTCTACGACAATTAACCCATTTTTAAATCAGAGTTACTAATAAAGTTTGAATAATTAGAAATATAAAAAATTGATTCATAAACTAACTAAATTAAAGATAAAAATACTAAAATCAACGAACTTATGGATAATTATGAATTATTGGAGTAAAAATTATAAGAATTATTATAAAATAAGCATGAGCAAAACTGGAATGCATTAAATACCCAAGAGGATTTACAAAGCATTGCCAAAGTAGAGAAAGAGCCAGAGAACGTATAGACTTAGGATGAACATATTAACGACTATATCAAAGATAAGGATCAAGAATTACAATAAATTATCCAAGAGGTATAAGAAAATGTTATTGAGATATGATTTCTTTCGGATTTTATTTTACAGAATTTGAAAATCGTAACATTAAATAAATTTTCACAATACCATTATGTATTTTCATCACTCAAGTAATTCAGAAGTGTTAATAATTAAATTTTATTAAGTTCTAATTAATTCACTTTAAAAATCTATTAATTAAACAATATCAAATATATATTTATTTTACATTCAAATTTTAAAATTTATAATGTCCCTCAAACAAGGCTCTACGGTTAAAAAGCAATCAGACCCTCTATAAAGAATTATTCCAAAAAATCCAAAATATGATAATGCAAAGTCTTCAATAAATACTGGATAAGATGCTAAGAAGTTCTAAGATAAAATTGCATCAAATAATAATTATGGGGCACATCAAGTGGGTAAAGGTTTCAAGCGTATTCGGATGAATACCCTAGCAAAGTGGGTGGAAACTGCAATCTTGGTGTTGTCGTAGCCGGATTATTTTGAATCTAAAGAGTCTATTTTTGACTATTAGGAGTGTGAATCATACCAGGCTCCCATGTCTGCATCTAACTTATCACTTTCTATGGCTGAAAGCGAAGCTTCTGTGTGTGGAGAAGAAAAGGGCGTCCCACCTATGTTCATGAAAGGATAGGATATTTAAGAAATTTTAGATAATAGAAAAGATCAGTCCGAATACATGCCTAGTAATAATTCTAGACCTGTTTCCTAAAATTAATCTGCTTAATTTTTCAAAGATAAAAACTAAGCTTCTACTGTTCTTGTTGAAACGCCTACTGATTTAAGTAGTGTCTAGTCATTAACAACAAGAGAACGCCATCAAAAAGTTATTTCAAGAATTCATTTACTCCCTGAATTGAAGTTAGAAATCTTCAAATCAATTGAAGACAGCAAGGCTCCTAGACGCATTTAGTATTTGCCATTATTGACTAATTCTAAACAATTCGTAGTAGTTGATATGCGCCCTGATGTTCAGGATTTCTCAAGATAGCATATATTTGGTGCTGTTCATTTGCCAATGTCATAGCTTAGAAGGGCTACTCATAGAATGCCCTAAGATTTACATTATTTTGTAAAATTTGACGAATCTATAGTTGTTGTGGTTGGGTTATAAGGTTCTTCATTAGAAGAGGGTGGCTAAATGTTAGCAGAGTATGGATTAGCAGAAAGAAACATTGTTTTACTGCTCTAAAGTTTGGAAGAGATAGAAAAAGAGTTTCCTAATATTATGGTAAGAGACAATTGAGGAATTTTTCACTCTATTTATTATATATCTATAGCTGACTAGAAATTTTCATCATTTTCTGTCCACTAAATTATAAGTCTGTTCCTGTTACTTATTGTATATTAATCTATTTACGCTCTAGTATTAAATAAAACATAGTTAACGTGTTCTTCCTATGCTATTTCATATGTTTCTAGTGTTTATAAATTTTCTTAAATTCTTCCCATAAACCATTCTTGCTTTTCCTCCTCGTTAATAATTGATATTTAAATAATTTATATAACATCTTTGTATATAAATAGGGCACTTTTTCTTGTCTTATGGAAGCAAAATCTCTGCATTTCTAACTCTTTTTGTTATACTACTTCAGCAATCATACCATAATTAACCAAATAATTTTATGTTTATACTACAAGAGTTGAATCAGGAAGAATTAGAATATCATCTATTTTAAGCGTCTTATTGAATATGGATTTCAATACTTAATTGGATTTTATCGACATAGATTTCACTAATTCAAATTATCTAACAAAATGTAATGTTTACTAGTCCGGTGATGCATATACGACAATATTACCTTATTGACTATAATCATAGATTAGTTTCTCATAATACTTATTAAGCTTACATGAACAATGCATTATGCAACTTAGAGGGTTTTTCTTATTCTCCATAATAATATAACTATCGAATCTGCCTGCAATAACAATATTCTAGTCAGGAAAACACGTTCTAAACTAGTAACTTAGTGTGCGAGCAACTCCAGTCAAATAAATAACATCATCCCCGTGAACCTCCGGACTTTCAATTTCCTCGTGTTCATCATCGCTATCCTCACGTAAATCATCAAATTTGAGCTCTTCCTGAACTGTTTCAGTGTCTTTATTTTCAAAGAACTGAAAACGTTAAAACGTATACTTATTTGTGTTAGACTTAGTAATTAGTATTATTTCTTAGTTAAAATCAAATTGTAGTGTTTTACAGCGCTCACGAAAGTTAAATACCTATCTTTTGTCGTTAACATAATCAACAATTTAAAGCTAGTACTGATTTTTACGCACTTTAAAATATAGGGCTAAAAGATTATTAAAAATAGCTAAATGGGTAGGAAAACTTGTTTAATGTGTGTGAACTAGCTATATTTCATTTATCGTGGAATATACATCAATTTTTTCATTTTGGTAAATTGCAAAATAGTCATTTTTAAATGTTAATTTTGAGTGCTTTAATTTATTTTAAATGGTGGATAAAACTTTGAAACTAGAATCTAGAAGTTTAATCTCATTAGCACAAATTGCTAAAATTTTATTACTAGTTTTAAAAATATTTACTGGAACAAAGTCCAACTTTTCTATATGAATCGGTTTAAAGTCTTCTTGTGTCCTGAATGTGGTGACTTGGAGTGATTCCTATTATTTAGATACTTGTATAAACATTATTTAACTTCGTTGGTTAGTAAGGTTATTTTAATATATATATTATTTATTAAATTGATTATAGTTTTATGTAAAGGTATTTTTAAGTCACAATACTTATTACCGTTTTTAATAAGTATATCTATATTAGCAAATAATCTAAAATGAGTTTATCAGATCTGTGTAGCATTATTAATTTAAATATTTTATTAATTTTATGATTATACGTTAAATTTCATATAATTTTCTCTATTCATACTTAAAACAATAGTGATAATACTAAAATAATTATTTCCTATATAAATGCAGATTTTTACTTATATAATTTCATAACTAACCTAATTGCTACCTGATTGTTTAACTTAAAACTATTGAATAGAATTAAAATAAACTGCCTTGATACAGATTTCATGAAAATACATGGTAGAGTCTTGTTAAGATATTTAATAAATATTTATGTTATATATATTAAATTGTAGTTATAAACTAAATTTATAATTAAAAAAAATGAATATCAAAAAAATCAAGCTAAATTTATTAAATGCATATGTTACTAATAGAGAACTTTTTAACTTTATCCATACTATTGATTATAAATTGATTATGTAAATAACAACATATTTTATAAAACATGATTTTCATTCTAGTTATATTTCAACACCTATAGAGTCTTTTTCCAGTTGTAAGTAGTTATTATTAAGAGATAAAATTTCACAGTTATGTATAAAATACAAATCAATTTAGTTCAGTTTAAACCCAACATTATTATTATTCTCAATGAATAAGCCTAGAGTTTAATTTTGCAACATTGTTGAAGGTATTACATTTTTGCTAACATTATTTCATACATCGAATCTCAATTTATATTTAGAATAAAAATTTCCCAGTGATCTTATATTATAATATCAAGTTAAGGTTCAGTATGTACGATGGGATTCCCAATTATTAAATTTAATAAAAAGCCCATTTCATGAAAAATTATAATAAATTCGTAAAGATTATTTTTTACTTGAATTATAATTTGAAAATCCAATTTAAGAATGTAGTAGTTTATAAAGTCCTGTTAAAACTTTTAATTTCCGTTAAAATACACCTCTATCACAAAATTTATTTAAATATCCATAAGCACCAAACCATGATATTAAGTTGCGATAAAGGGCAAAATCAGCATATTAAATTAAATGATCATTACATTTCACTAATTTTTTTCTTTGTATTTTCATCTCCAATTGATAAAATTTAACTATAGTCTATTTATTCAATGGAAACGCCTTTGTTTAAATCATATACATCAGATTCAATTAATATAGCACTAGCTCTTTATTTTGCATTATTTTAATTTTCTTTCAGTTCAGCTAATAGTATCGCCCTTGATATAAAGAAAAGCTGATTTATTGATCCAAAGATATGCTTTTGCGAGTTAATTAAGTTTTCAATACTGATATAGTCACCTTATTAAATATATTAAAATATTTATTCATTAAATTTATTTAGATATTATGTGCAGCTTTCAATCAAGTCTAGTCTTCCACAAAAAATAAGTACTGGAAACACCACATTAATAGAAGTTTCTTTATCGAAAATAAGTGCTATCTACGCATTTTACAATCTTTATATCACAAGACCATCTTAGGAGTAGAAGGATGCAAGTTATGCAATCTGTTGAGGTGAAAATTCATTAATCTTTATATCTTTAAACCCTTTATTAACATTAGAAAGATTAAATTAGGATAATATAGACTATTAAATAATAAAGCAGTCTTATTTTTACCTTTAATCCATAATATGGTGCTGTAATTTCATTCTATAAAATCCAGTAGCTTAAATTGCAGCTTCTCTACCGATTGAAGTGAATGATGAAAATGTAATAAAAAGTTGAATATATTTGTCTACATTTTCTTTAACATCTTAGTCTGATATTTAAGCAAACACTGTTTATGCATTTTGGGGCGTAATCATTATGTGATAGAAATATTTATTAATATATAATATAATATTTATCATTTCAACTAGCTTAAATCAAAACCAATACTACTAAATTCGTCAATAATTTATAGTTTGCGTGACATATCTTATGCTATTAGTATATCAGTTTAATTCAACAAATTTTATCTTCGATATTATACTATATACCATTGTCTAAAAAATAACTTGAAATCACAGGTAAAATAAAGCTGTAATGATTATAAAACAATTATATTCTCAATAGTAAAATTAACAGCTAAATCTTTTTAAATGAAATTTTATAATATAAAGCTTACTATCTATTTAAAAAATGTAGTATCTTAAGTTTAAATTTTTATTTATAAAAGGTTATTTCCAATTTATTATAAAGAAAGTTCTTTGAAATAGTTTCGATTTATAGTAGATGCGATTTCAGTAATAATGTCTTTATTGAACAATTCTGAATCCCATTTGATAATTTAAAATATAAACTACTAAAATGAGCTTTCATCTATATTCAAATAATATTATTTTATCAGTTATGAGTACAAATCCTTATCCTCTTGTAGAAAAAGTGTAAAACATAACCTAAAGTTTTATTCAAAAAATTAAGGATATTCCTATAAAGTTGTTAAGAATAGCAGTTTAATTTAAGGTAATTTACTATGAATATTCTAAACAAAATAATATTTGATCAAGATATTATTTATTATAGGTGAAACTAAGCTCTTAATCGATTTATCTAGTAGTTATATTTAATATAATAAAGATTCTTCTTACTATATTTTTGCTTAAAAATCCTAATAAGAAAGCAAGTTCAACTGCTATAATATCTTACTGTCAGTAATATTTTTTAGTAAAACAAGTTAATTTTTCTCAATAATTACCTATTCTAATAATTTTTAAGACAATACTAGCTATTTCTAAATATCACTAATTGGTGTGTACGCCTCTTATGCTTTACTAATTTATGATTACTTTTCTTCAAATATTTTTTTCAATGAGTAATAGTCATCAAACAATTCTTAACAATCATCGCATTTATTTTATTGAATTAAATCTGATACACTACATGTTTATGAATACTATCTGTAAATATTTTAAATCGATTATTGCTTAAATGCCGTGAATAAATCATTCATTTATCCTTTATTATTTACTATATATTATTTATATTTATATTTTTGCTTTTCAAAATTTATGAATTAAGAACAAGTATAGAGCTTGTAAAAGGAACTCGACTTCTATGTTTAGCAATTTTAAGAACTACTATCTCAACTAGAACTCCTTACAACACCAAGTACGGCTAAGAGAATCCAGCAAATATTAACCACGGCACCATTACTCCAGCAAATTCATGCTAAGCTTGTAGATTTAGGCGTATGTGAAGCTTTCTGGCAAAATGCTGACCAATTAGCTTCAAAATCAAGATAATTCAGACTTGATATTTATTCGCTGGTCCCCTTCATTATCCGAGTAGAAGGCGAAGAAAAGAACGCCAGGCTGCTGTAAACAATGGCTGAAAATCTGTACAAGTGCTGCGCGAACGTCATCCAGTTCAAGCAACATTATGGACTCGATTTAGCAATGTAGAAATCGCAAATTCGGGAAATCGCTAAATCGCCTGGTGTCAGCGCATCGCGTTCGGGCGTATTTTAACATTCGATTAGCAATTCTGGAATTTCGTAATTTTCAGCTAAAAGGGCTGATAGGGCAGATGAAGTGATCCAAAAGCAACTCCAAACGATGAAAATGAGCGGCCTTTTCGAGCAGAAGGAAGAGAAAAGGGATGATTCAATACTGCAGGCAAAATTTAATATACTTGAAAACGAGCTCAAACTAATTTAAAATAGGCTTTCTAAGGTAGAAAATGCGTAATGGCAAACAGGAAACACCGAAAATGAACTGGTTAATTTGATGCAGAAAACAGGAGTCAAAGAACTAGTTTCGATTCTTTCAAGGAGTTAAAAATAGGAGCTACTAGTAGCTTTATTGGAAGAATAATAATGAATTAAAAAATTTCACTTTTCCAAAAAACTTGAGCAGTTGTTGGGGGTAAGTTTTCTTGAAACCTTATTCAAATTATACTAGTAACAGTCAGGGCAGTTTTATGTTGCTTTAATACCGTTAAAATTTCGCTACATACATTTTGTGTTACTTTCTGGAGTTATTGTTGATGAAACATTGTGTTGTCTATCGAAATCGAAATTTGGATTATAGGTGCCTACACCTGGTTTGAATTTCGTTTCTTTTAAATCAGCAAAGTTTCCAAAAGATGTTTATCTTCCATCATTTAAGTGGAGATTATGCACAATTTTACCAGTACTCAGAGAGTCCGTTTTTGTTAAATATTTACCAGGCCCAGGGCCAAAATAGTTTTTATTCTCATCAAACGCTTTAATTTTTATTTATTTTGTTTATTTAGATGAACTTAGCATATTATATTTATCTCTTGTGACATCATATTAACCAGGTCCAACCAATAAACCGTTTGTCTTAGAAAAATCTCTATTTTTATCATATCTTGAGGAGAGTGAAAATCCTGGGCAAGAATTAATCATCCCTAAGTTGTATTAGGCTACTGGTGTGTATGCTTATGGTCCAGGTGTTAATGATGTCGTAGCTGGAAGTCTAGTGTTAATAGGTTTAAGACTTTATGTAGTCTAAATATTAATCTTTTTCGTTTTAAATGATGGGACATGTTATGCTTATCTTTTACTTATTGATTGTAAATCTGTTATTTAAAAACATGAATCCTATTTAATATTAAGTACTGAATTTTATAGCAGCATTAATTCACTATTAAGATTTATAGTAGGTGTACTAGATCTTAAAATAACTGAATTAATAGTACTCATTATTACTTCTTTATCATTCTATTCGTTAATTAGTAATTAAGAATGCGGTAAATTCATTTTATATCTATTATAATTATATATCACTCATTAATATTAATAATTTATAAAACTTTTTTCGAAACTACTTCTCCTGCTTCGGTTAATTACGCATAAATTTCATCACCGAAGTTATACTTCCATACTATTTTGCCTAAAACTTAGACTGACATTTCTTCTAAATCTTTTTGCAATCTTCTTTAAGCCATACCCCCGTCCCAACCATATGCACCTAAGACAAATCCTATTTTACCTTTCATTATTCCTAATTGCTTTAAAAAACTAACCCCTTCTACTACACCTGGCATTGCATCTCCATTAAGCGTTGGTGTAGCCAAAATAATACCAACACAATCTTATGCGTTTAATGCAAGCTTATCGAGTAGGTTATATTTCATATTTAACATTACTACTTCAATTCCATGTGATTTCAGCACTTTAGCTACTAAATCAACCGCTTTTTCTGTAGTTCCGTACATAGTTTCATATAATGCAATAAATTTAGGCTATTTTTAAATTGACCCAGTAAATTTGTAATATAATTAAGCAGATGAGTGCACATTTTCCTCTCCTACAGTTTAGGATCCATAATCTGGTAGTATTTATTAGAATTTCATCGATTCAAACCATGTTAAATATTATTTTAATTAATTTGGAACATGAGTAAATAAGTTTGAAACAAAATAAAGTTATTATTCATATAAAACTTCATAATTATCTATTTAATCTGCAGTATATTATGAAAATAAATCACCAGTAAAAACTATTTTATCATATTAGAGATAAATAGCCATTGAATCAGGCCATCTAAGTAAAGGTGTTTATTTAAATAGCAATATATTGTTACCGGTGTTTAGGGAGTAATTACTATCCACAATATCGTAGTATAAATTTTTATAAGAAGGTTTAAACGTAGTGATAGTCTCAAATGATTTCCTATTTACCAATAATTATATTTATGGAAAGTTTATAAGAAAAATACTTAATGCACTCATAATAATAGGGTCGATTCTGTTTAAGATCAATGATTAAATGAATTAGCCATTAGCTAGTTCTTTTACTTTTTTGATAAACAAATTCATAAACAAAGGGGGAGGAAGATTAATAAGACATATTGATTTATCTAAAAAAATATATGAATTATAAGAGATTGCTTTACCACCATATAAATTGTAGATATTCTTCTGGTGGTAGTCTACTGACTAAATGCGATAAATCGTATCAGTAAATTTATGTATATTCATTTAGTAGTAATAAGTATAATATTATAATAAATATATATCATAATGAAATATCATTACAAAATAACAGGCGTAACAGAGTTAATGTTTTACTTAAATTATTAATACCTGAGTTTTATACCTAAAATTAATTCATTTTATCCTTCAGGTAACAAAACTAAACCTGTGATGATAAAAATGGAAAATGTATTAGATGCTTAATACCAATTTTTAGACATAAAATTAGGATGTCCTACATCTTCTCCATATTATAAATCATAATAATAGATTGAAAAAAATCGGTTTAAATGTTTATAAACTATTTAGGCTTAATAGTTTTTTCGTATTGTAAATTACAGTTATTAACATATTATTATTGGTAAATATGACTCTAGATATTTAAGTTATGAATAAACATTATCTCTTATTAACTTATTTATTTCAAATAAACATATCCTAGGTACGATTATAAATTTATAAAATATGTTGTTAAAAATTAATAAAATTAATGGATACTTTTTTGGTTCTAGTATACTTTTTTATACAATTTAAGATCATATATATGTAAAATTAATTGACTTCTAATAGTTTACTCCAATGAAACAAATAATCAATCCAAATGTATAAATTGGTATATATAATATAATTTAAATTTTAAAATAATTTTCTCATTGTTGCTTGGATTGATTTAATATTGATTATTATATTTACTGCTTCATTTCGCTTATTCTTTTGCTAACCAGATTATAAACATCTGTCAATTATGGATAGTTGTCCAAATTATCTTTTATAACTTGGAGACAATCTAATCCTTCTTAAAATAAAAATTATACTGAATGATAAAATATAGACATTTCTTGATCAATACCAATTACCAATTGTTTTAAATTAGGATACTTATAACGTAAAGTTTCGTCTTCCATTACCTAAATGTATTCATCAAAATTATTATTCATAAATATTTTTTCAGTTGTGAATATAGGTGTTTAGTCATTAAATTTTTAAAATAATATTCCAGGGCCCATCTATACAGTAGGTACAAATATGCCAAAAAGTAATGATTACATTTAGTTAATTTATTATTCCTAAACTGGTGTAGATAAAGATGATCTTAAATTGTATAAATTGTTTGCTTATTCATATAAATTAATTGCTTATGTTATTCGTGGAGTAAAATATAATGTGAATTATTTAAATATTTATTCACGAATAATATGTGAAGGTAGCGGCTAAAAAATCATGTAATATGTTACCAATTTTCCTGTAAAATTAGGTTCTTTCTACTAATTTTCAAAATAAGGTAGTTATGAGATGAATACATGATTGTTTAATTATATTTTAAGGTTAAACACATGATTATATGCTGAAAAATTATTAACATAAGTATTTGATACTTGTTTCTGTGATTTTTGCTATATATGCGCTTGAGATTTAAAATAGTCTGAGAATTCTTTTATAACGTAATCAGATACGATAGCTGTTTATACTTAATTTTCTGTCTAGCTATAATATTTAAATGGTTAAACTTCTTGTATAGAAATATAAAGAACGTCACCATATGTTTTTTTTCTTTCGATATAATTATCTGCCAAATTTAGACTTGTTTCAATGGTATTAGAATCTTCAATTTTTTCTTTTTTCTTTTGCTATTATAATATTATTTTTTTAACAAGGAATCTATTTTTATAATCAACTTCAGAAATAATTTAAACAATTTTTTAAGGTAAAATTTTAATTCTTTATTATGTAAGGATATTTTTATAGTATTCTTAATAATAAATAGAAAGAAAATTTGAAATATCCGAGATTCGTTAATTTTATTGATAATGGTAAATATATTATTTATCATTAAATGAATCTGGTAAATATTAACCGTGTAATGAAATTAGATAAAAAAGGCCAATTAGACGTTGAGAATTATTAATAAAGGTTTTGTTAAGTGTATAGATTGCTAGTAATTATTTTGTTTCCTTTTTCTAAATAATTTCCGGTAAAGATTGATAATAATATAATATCAAATCTTTAATTCCTTAATCTAACAAGAATACCAATTCATCTAATCCATAAATTTTAAATATTTTTTAAGATTGTTAAAGATAGTAAAGTACTTTTTCAAAAGCTTTTGGATCAGTATATTAAATATACACATCATTCTCTGTAATCTGTACTATGTTTTATGGAGTAATAGTCTAAATAATTTAATTAACAATAGGGTAAAAGCAGAATTAATTTTCTGTTATTAAATTTGTAATTTATCCAATTTATCCATAAGAGTATAAATATTAATTTAGTGGAATAGCATAATGATAAGATATAAAGCTAGCCATCTAAAGGTAGCAATATGCTAGCTCGATTTGATAGTCATTTTCCTTCAATAATTTAAAAATACGTTCAAACATATCTTTCTTAAGTCCCACTTATTGCTCATATACTGTAATGCTTTTGAAATAACTTTCTAATAGCTTAGGGACATCGGTGTAATCCTTTTAATTAACTCGTACCGTAGCTTCAAGGGCTTATTTGAGACCTTCTTCAAAGCTAGATTTTAGTCTAATTACTATAGATGTTAACACATTATTGAAAGTTAGCTACAAATTATCTTCTCTGAGATCTATAGGTATAATAAGTCTTTCAAATTATTAAAATAAAATTTGTTGCTATTCTTTATCTGCAAATAACATTATTTTGTCTTACAATCTACTATTTGCATTAAAGAATGAGAGGTCTAATTTTGGAGAAGCTTATTTCATAACAACAAATTCAAATTCAATTGAACATTATATTAACTACAGAATACACGAAAAATCTTGTTAATGATGTTATACAAATAAATCCCATATTTATTTTTAAATACATGAAAATATATCTTAAAAACTAAGTCTAGTATTACCTCGAAAGTAATCAGCTGTTCTTTTATATATATCAGAGTATTATAATGATGAAGAGTTAAAAGATTTAGAAAGTTGGTCCCAACCACTAACCACCAAGATATTATTTTATTTTAATTATTTACAGTCAATAAATTATCTGAAATTGTAATATAAAAGATTTGATATTTATAATTGAATGTCCAAATTAATTTATCTTAGTTTTAGCAATTAGGAAAAGCTTTGAAAATTAAGCCAAAGATCTCTAAATTCAATATTTTGTATTTATTAAAGATAATTTCTAAAGTAAAATATAAAATCTTATATTAAAATATTTGTCTCTGATGTATCAATCATGAAATATAAGGAATTAATTTCTGGATGATATTAATTGTCCAAGTCTAACTAACACGGAAGAGTTTAAGATGATTTATTAGTTTCATTATCAAAATTTGATTTTTAGTTAACAATTTTTTCGAGTTCTTATTCCTTAAAATAATTATATTTTTTTGTTGTTTAAACGCTTTAATTAGTACTTTCACAGTTTTATATATAATTATACTGCTTTAATTCAATTTTTGATAGATATAATTTTAAAGATGTAATTAATGGTAAATCTTAATGTACTTTTTTCTCTGTAACATAATACTATAAAAAATTAATAATTTTACAATTGTCTTCTGACAATTAAATACAATCTGAGTCAATATCTATAACATTGGTTTAAAATAAGTCTATAATAATATAAAAATCTTAAATTTAGAAATATTATATATTTTCTTTTTCAGTGTAGAAGTTATTAGTGAGAGAGAAATCTATAAAGAACACGATAAGCTTTTGGAAGAACTTCTGGTCTGCGATAACGTTTTAGCTTATAGTCTCGCTGCTTTTTATGATGAAAACTAAGAACAGGTAAATATTTAGGTAAGCGTCCTTTGACAGGTACGCAATCCCTATGTACTTGATTGTCGACTCAAGGAAGCTGAAGAAAGCGTTCATGAAATTGGTGAACTCGAGATTGAGCAGAAGACGGGGTGACACGTTAGTATCGTAATAAGTTTTCTACACCAGGTCGTTAAAAAATAGCGAGGTCAGAAACTGCTCCACCATCTGCGACTGATACAGCACAGCAGATTCCCGAGGCGATGCAGGATCACGCAGCTAGTACTATACCAGCGCTTCCAGGATGGGGAAAAATATATAGGTGAAATGATTGTATGATTTGAGGATAATCTATGAATTAATATTTTCAAAACTCACAATAGGAGCATTGAATATTTTAATATATTTAGCGAGACTAAGGGAAAAGTAAGGTAATTAGTCCAATGAATCTCCTTCTGGGGTATACACAAATTAACTAAAAAAGATAAACGAGAACTGATATAAATTAGAAAAAGACTATTATAAATCTATATCATTTTTGTGAGTGTCATCCAGTGAGAAAATTAACTATGATTAATAAAGTAATGTCTAAATCATCTATTCTTGATATTACTAGATAGTAATACAGTATTATATAAGCTGAACTGTGAAATTAATCTATGAAATAATTGAATCTCTATTAAATTTTATAGTCTAGATAAATGATGCAAGACATCCTGGTTTAAATAAAAGTTACTATTAAACCTTCGTCGCAGATTCTTTTACTTGGTTTAATATGCCTTAAATAGGATCTGTCTCTTTATCTACGGAAAAGATTCTATGAACATGCGAACTCTTCGTTGATCCATAATAAAGTTATAAAAAGCGATATGCTTAATTTTATTAAACTGACAATATCACATTTTCAGTACGTATTAGTTTCCCGATGCCTAGACATAGCTTCATATGCAGCAGATAAACATCTTTTTTCTGATTTGTATCTATAAACACTATCTTATCCAACAGACTAATATTATTAATAAGTAATATCATAAGACTAACTACAGACTAACTGAGTTGTGTTGTTAATTTTTTCTTCCCGTTAAGATATTGTTAAATTTACATAAGTATAGAATGGGTTGAATTAGAATATTCAAAAATAAACTTCTTTACAAGTTGCTAACTATTTTAGGAACTTATGTATAATTACGAAAATAACATTGCATTGTTTAATAACTACTAGACTGATATGTATAGATCTGCCCGTTTACTAGATATGGAATAATCACCTAGGTTACTAATATTGCTTGCTAGGTCAACACGAACTTTAATAACTGGAATAAATTTCTATGTAAGAGATGATTTTTGAATCCCAGGACTATTTTCCCAGTAACTAAGACCCAAACTTTGTACAATAATTACATCTTCTTCTCGTTTGAGATCTATAGTGAAGGGAAAATCCTTTTTATTTTTAAGACGAAGATATCCTATTCCAACTTTTCGAACTACTTTACTATCTTTTAAGTAGAGTAAATTTGGATCATTGACAAGAAAATTATCCGTATATGATTAATCAATCGATTGAGTATATTTAGCTACGCTGTCTGGTTCTGCAGATGAAAAAGATAAATGATATACTGTAAAAAGGATATGGTATTCATTTGATAAGATTACTGGTAAGTCAATTTTGAAAGTATCACACAGACGTGATGACTTTTCATGATAGGTTGCGGATGACAGTTACGAAAAAAGTTTACCATCTGATGCTCGTGCACATATACTCTTAAGGTGCTCGTTTCCACGTTTAAACTCTACCTTTACAAGTATATTACGACATGAACTAGAAGATAGATTAGTAACATTAAGGGACAGGATCGAAAGGTAAAGATTATTAATAATATTTCTTATCTAGTGTGTAGATTAGTGTTCCAACTTACTATATACGTGAAGATATCGCGGGAAGTCCTACACTGAACCTTAGAAATATAAATTAAGGGACTAGTATCTAGATTAAATTAAAAGCTTTTAAAGATTCTCTGATGATCTAAGCGAATTAAAAGGCGATATACTTGATGTAGGAAGATACTGTTCTTAAAACTAGGAATATAATTAAAATTACTGGATGCCATTCTTTAGAGATATGCTACCATCACTAAGAAAACACATATCAAACTAAAAATCTAATGGTGCTGTTTTGATACTTTACCCTTTTTCTGCTTGTTCCTAGAACGTTGCAGTGATAAGATCATTTGCAACATTCTTCATTTTTGGCTTAAAAAATTAGAATGGTGCAGGTTGTTGCAGCTGTAATGGGAGGATAGTAATGAGTTCAGAAAGATTTGGAAAAAGGTGACTATATCCAATATACACTAACTGCCGTAGTACCCCCACTTAATCGGTATTATCATACGATTCTAATATTAGATGATTCTATTCTGGCTCAAGATGATGTGTTTAATGGTCTATCAGGTCAAATGGAGACTAAAAACTAAATTTTTTGCAGATTTCAGGGAAATCCATGTTATCGAAAACCTCATAGAATGATTCTAAGTTACGCCCATAATCACGCTCTACAAAAGATACCATATAAAGCTATTTAAGGTTTAACGCCTAGTCAATATCAATGACAAATGTTTGCTATTACTCAGTATGGTAGAACCACTCTGAAATTTATTTAAATTATCCCTATTCTTTGAAGAATATTGCAAATTTAATATAAAAATTTAAAAATGTATCTAGAGCAATTTACACTTTTCGTACTCGAAAACATATACTGAGGGGAGCATTGAAACTTAACTAGTAGTCTTGATACTTATCGAATATAGATGTCTTGTTATTTATAATTATTTAACTAAGACACTTTCCTGAATGCATGATAGGAATATCACTTATTTACTTTTATAGAAATGGTAAGATCTCACACGATGAAGGAGTTTTTCGTAAAGGAAGCTATTCTTATTTATACAAATAATCAGGATCATTATATTAATTATGTTAAAATGCTGAATACATTAACTCAGTTAGTAACTTACTAGAATTTAACATAACTTCATCTAATATTAGTGAATCTGACATTTTATTCGATATATAAGGGATTAATATATATTAAGAATTAATAAAAACTTCAAGTTATTTAATTAAAATTAAATATATATACCAAAATAAGATCTATAATAATTGTAATATGTATGATAATTATGAAATATGGAAATTTATTCTTATCTGGTCTTCATACATCTTTATAATAAATTAAATATAAATAAGATATCACTTATTTGAATTCGTTAATAAATATTATTAATATACTTAGCTATGTTATAAAACAAATGGCTACATGAATGTAATTACATCTAAATTATCTTTTACTAGTTATTAGATTTCATTAGCATAATATGTGTGAATTAATAAGCAAATTATATTGTCATCAGATGGTTAATAGATTAACACAATAAAATACAGAACTTAAAATAACAATTTATCAGGTTTACATACTTAAGCTAAGGTCTTTGCTATTTATCCAGATAAATGATTAATTTAAGAGGTATACGTGACTAATAACACCAATGCTCCTAAATTTTGAGATTAATACTATGTGTACTTCTATAATAATTAATCAAATTCATCGCTTTATATTACTAATTACTTTTACAAAATTAACTACGTATAAAAAATATAAATATATTCATTAGGAATCTATGAATTTACTTAAATTTAAACATTAATTAGATAATTTTATACATTACAATTCAGTTGCAATAATATATAGCAAAAAACACCCAAAAATGATTAGTTCTATAGATCTCCATCTTATTACATAAAATTAGATATATATGTACTTACCTCAATTGTATGGGATATGTCAATAAATAATGTTTAAAGTCTTATTTATCCTTAATATAACATGGATAATTATTCTTAACAAATTTCAGATTCAATGCCATAAGAAGAATATGACATGTACTTGTTAAATGACTTATTAACCATTTAAATTAAATTAAATGTCCATTATAAAATACTTTATAAGTAAATTTCCTTAGATTCAAGCTAAGAAGTACCAGTAATGATAATTTAAAATGATGATAAAATAGGTTCTAATTCGTTTACAGTTCTTCTAGTTTTAATATCCAAAGCTTAATTAAAAATATTAATAACACCATCTACTATCTAATTGTCATTAGTAGCAATTAACATGCTGGCATAACATGAAGCTACATTTATAAATTAATATTACTTAATATAGTTAAATTTGTTAATCAGTTTCAGTGTTTATGTAACATGCTAACTAGACATTAATGGATTCTCAACGAACATATATTAAATAGCAGTAAACACAAGTTTCTATTACTTTAATATATACGAGTTGCATTTTTAATTTTCATCGAAAGTATTCTTTTCTTATTCAAATAATGGTGTATTGAGGGTATTAAAAAATTAAATAAATGATATGTCGACCTATGTTTAAGAAAACTAAGAAGCAAATTTAGTTAGCAATTATGTTATAGATATAATCAACGAATCAATAATTGAATGTAATTCATCAATACGTTCTTAAGCCAGTAAAGTAAATATACTATTTATAAATATTTCAGTTTATGTTGAGTTAAACTAACATAAAAATAGCGATAATGATTCTATAACTTAGCCAAAATATTAGATAAAATCTTAATTTTAAGCTAAGGAGAAAATCTGAGAATTGAAAGTAAAATATTCCTTAATATAATAGTCTAAATATATGTGAATCTAATCCTTATCTAACAATGATTAATCAATTAAAAGAGTTATGATTTTAAGAATAGAATACTTAATCTGCAAGTTTTAATTTTAAGAAAAATGCTAAATTATTGTTTTGATAAACACTAATTTATCTTCAGTAATAGTACTATTGCTTTAAAGAATGTTATTCAAAAGAGTTAGAAAAGTAATTTAAACATATTAATCACATTAGATTATGTTCTCTATAACTAAAGTTAAAACATTGAATATAATCTTGTTAATTTGTTAATTGTTTTCGGTCGAAACAATAATCGAATTAAAACTATAAAGAATCCAATATGCTTCTATTTACGTATTCATAGAAGATAGAAATTCGACTAGTATATTTGCATATAATTCTTAATCAGAATCCAATTATTCTGTATAGAATAGTTATTTAATGATTTCTATTATTGAAATTCTAAATTTTACGTCATTTTTATGTAACTAAATATAGTTATTTATAGTAGGTAGTGCTATTTCTTATATTTAACCTAAATACATTGAGAAAATACTATCAGATATTGTCTAATAAGATGAATTTACGTCTATCTTTTAATATTTTTCAATATTATCCATATCATCTTCAGAAATATTATTAAGGCTG
The DNA here is from genome assembly GCF_000497125.1 of Spironucleus salmonicida. Classification (NCBI taxonomy): domain Eukaryota; phylum Fornicata; order Diplomonadida; family Hexamitidae; genus Spironucleus; species Spironucleus salmonicida. The sequence continues at coordinate 1,837,776 of NC_090596.1, forward strand.
GGATAAATAATAGTTATAAGAAGCTTTTAAGAATATTCAAAATATTTTTCCTCCTAAAATAACGTATCAGACTAACTTATAACTGAGGAGCAGAGATTGATTCCAATAAGAAAAAGTTATTAGTCATCATTGCTTTATGTTAGTATAAGTGTAATAAATTCAAATATTTGGTCAATATAATCTGAAAATAATTCTGGTATACATTCGATCATTTCAACAAAACATTCAATAGTCTGCTTGAATGCATTACGATTTGAAAATGCAAAATTAGAAATTTTTTAAAGAATTTAAAATAATCCTGCTATAAATTATTATTATAAATCATAATCAACACAGTCCTCGTCATCATTAGCATATTATGCACTCATAAGAATATTACTAATACCTAAGAATGCATAGGAATTTATTGTAGGATCTAAAGATTCACATAGTACGGTAAGGTATTATAATATAAATGATTTAGTGTATCTCCATTTCGAATTTGTTAAGCTCCATATGATAATAGAAACGTCAGAAATCTTTGAAGTTGTCAAAGCTTAATCTATATATTGCAATAACAAATTTATATTTTAGTTGCATCTAATAAAATTAACAGCAATTTCGCCACAAAGATCAGCTAAAATTTTTGAGAACGAACGATTATTTGATAAAAGTTGCAAAATGATTATTAAAAATTATTAAGTGATATCTTTGTTTTAGCATCTATCAAAAAGAGAATCACCAGACTTAATTAGCAGATTCTTCCTAATAATGGTGCAACAGAAGGCGATAACATCATCATCCCCAAGTTCAAAGAGTTTAATCATATTGACTAAATACTCATCAGGAAATTGGTCTAAATATTAAAAGTAAGTTGTAGTAGCTTATATTCTAAGTTCATTATCTTAAGATTTAATTATATTATTCATCATGTATTAAAAACTCCCGAAGTCCATTAAAATGAAAACCTTATTGTTAAATTATTATATATTTAAATTTAAATCTCACTTTATTTTTCTTTTCTTATGGAGTTAAACTTTATAAAAGATAAAACCGAGCCATCTAAAATAAATTTTATTAAGAATGAACCTCTACAACGTCAATAAAATGGTATATTTAAGAAAGAGGATTTCTTAGACCTTCAAAAAATCGGCGAAGATCTATCTTAGGAACTAGCAAAAATAACGACTGATACACCTCAAAAATAAGATAGTCTGTTCTCTGAAGATCTATTGGAAACTATGGTTGGAAGCGAAAAAATACAGCGCAACCTATCCAAAATTGGATATAAAAATGCTACAAATATACAAAAAATGTCATTTGGAAAAATATAGAATAAGTGCGATGTTTTACTTAAATCTTCAACAGGATCAGGCAAGACACTTGCTGCACTGCTACCACTTGCTGACCGATATGTAAATGTCACAAGATAATTGAAAGTTCTAGTTTTATCACCTACAAGAGAACTATCAACTCAATCTGCTGACTTAACATAAAAGCTTTTAAATGGGTCAGAATGCGTAGTCTCATAAGTAGCTGGAGGCTAAACACGGGATAAAGAAAAGGCTTGTTTGCGGAAAGGTTAGTGCTTTTTATTTTGTACAGCTGGTCGATTATTAGATCATATTGATAAAACTTAGTGTATAATGAGTGCAATGAGAGCAGTAGAAGTAATTATTCTGGATGAATGTGATTAGTTATTATAACAAGGAGCGAAAGTAACAATTTAGCGTATTTTTGATATTGTACCTAGAAATGTTTAAAAAATATTTTTATCTGCCACTATTTCAGATGCAGTTTAGTAATTATCAAGATAATACTTAATTAATCCTTAGGTGATTTAGCTTTAATCATCAATTTTTTAGAATTTCTCTTTGCCTAATAGTTTACACTAAACTTTCACTATTGTACCAACAAAAGCTAGATTAGCTTGTTTGTTTGGATATTTATCTACACTTTTTTAAGATTAATCTTAGTAAACAAAGTAATTTAAATTAAATGAAGAAGAATTATCATCGTACTCTGAGGTATCATCTTCTATATCCGATAGTTTACCTTCCTAGACATGTGTTTTAGTATTTGTTGAATCCAGAGCTGTATGTGATTTCCTTCTTGATTTATCTGGTAGGTTAAGAAATAGCGTTGCTACACTTTTACCCCCTAATTTATTTAAATTACATGGCGGGATGAATCAAGAAGATAGAGATTAAGTTTGGAAAAAATTTATCTCTCATAGTGGTATTTTATTTGCTACTGATGTGGCAGCTAGAGGCCTTAATTTAAATGTTGAAAAAAGTGGAGTTGATGTTGTTATACATTATGAAGCTCCAGTTAGTGTTGAGTAATATATACATAGAAGTGGTAGAGCTGGTAGAATTGGTAACAATGGATAGACTATGTTATTTTTATAAAACAATGAGGTAAAATTTTTAGACATATTGATCTCTTAAACTAAATAAAAAGTCTAATTCATTCCTGCAGATTTATTAGGTAAAGGATCATTAGGATTTAGGCTAGGGTATCGGGCCTATGAGAAAATCTAAAATGAGATTGAAAAATTTGAAAAAGATCCAGCATTCTTCGAACTAGCGGCTAAAGCATTTTTGTAATATATGAATGGTTATTCTGCCAGGGATTAAGAGTGTCGTTCCGTATTTAGACCTAGTGCACTTCATTCTGGTCATGTTGTTAAAAGTTTTGGTTTGAAGGAGGCTCCAAGAAACGTATCTAAGGCGGTTATTGAGCGAAGTAAGGCTGCTAGTAATAATAAGAAAAATAACCTAGTAGCAATAAATGGAAGAAGGGGTACAAAGGTAGAAAAAGGTACGTATGACGAAAGATAAGTAATGTGATATTAATACTATTCACTAATTGACACTATTTGTTAAAAAAATATTAACATCATCTGCATTTTCGCTGAAATTAATATGATTATCTTATACACTATGACACTATCGCGATTATTTAATATCTGCGAGAGTTTTAACAGTCATTCCACCAAACTCTAAAATTGGTAACTCAAATGTATGAATCTATCTATTTCTTAAATTTAAATAAAGTTGGTTAGAGTTAATATTTCTAATAGGAACAATTTTTTCTTCAATATTAGACTATCGTGTTTTCTTTGGAGATGATACTTTTACTTAGCTATTAGTATAAATTCTTCTTTTATATAAGTTGAAAGAATAGTTTGCAGAGATAAAAAGCTCAGGTGTTTATTGATTACGATATCTTTTAAGTGCTGTTAAGTTTCTTTCAATTTTAAGAATATCGTTAATTTTTAAATGTTCTTCACACTTTTGTCCATATTCAGGCTTAAAATCTACTACAAAACCTGTTTTCTCCCCTTCAAATAGATCGTCTAAGTTATCTTTAGAATTAATGTCCATTTTGCGGAAAGTTATATAATATAATTAGTAGCTTAATAAATTTTACTAAAATACAAATACAGTTATTATATATAATTTTAACATAATATAATATTTCAATCTAATCTAAATGATTTTCATATTTACCCAAGTGTTTATCAAAGATGATAAAGCGTTATTTAAGATAGACGCAGGGTTTAATTTCTCAAAATTAGCAATAACTTCATTAATAGACTAGTCTTTAGGTTTAGTTGATTAAGGATTTTTTAATTTTAACCGAACTAAACTAACTGGATATGACTGTGTTAATGTAACATATACAAAAGGTAAGGCACCCAAAGATGTTTTACCTGCAACTGGTTTTGTTTCTTATAAATCATCATCTCTTTCTGGTCTAAAAGGTGAATTATTCTAAAATCCAACATCTATGGCATGTACTAATACACTATTAATTAATTTACCAAAATGGAACTCTAACTAGTAGCAAAAATCAATTGGTATAGCTGTGTTTTTGATTATAGCAATAATTATAATTGTCTTAGGTACAATGACGGCTATGGTGTCTATAAACGACGAAGCAATTGAAGAAGTCGATGATACATTACTATATAATTGTCCTGAGATGGCTGTATGTCCAGAAGCATTTTTAAACGACGAACCTTGGGAAGCAGGCGCAGATGATTTCTGAAAAATATATTTACTTTTATTTATAAAATCACTTCAACACATTATATCCAATATTTAAATTTAATCGTTCTTTTTTGCCAAATCTCTGGCCGATGATCCAAACTCGTTCTTTTATTTTATTTCAGCCTTAAGAATACTATAACAGTCACGGTGTTTACCATCTATAGCATACATTAATGCATTCCATCCATAATTGTCCTATAACTTTATTTCATATTTTAATAATAGACAAATATCAGCAAACCCTCGTTCTGCTGCCATCATGAGGGCAGTTTTACCTCCTATATATCTTTACTTTTATTCTTTTAATAAATACTATACACATTTAGTTTAGTGATTTTCTACAGCTATCATTAATGCTGTCTTATTATAAAATTACTTATTTAAATTATATGACTTTTACTAAAGATATTAAAGATTTTCTTAAATAAATTACAGATCTCCCTATTTAGCTGCTTCAAAAAATAACTAAGAATGTATAAAATTAAATTCAGAGGTACCAGTGGTAAGACACTATTATAAATATTATTTAATTTAATTAAGTTTAAGTATTTATGCTAAATTTAGGCACTGTGATATATTTTATGGCTCATGATATGCAATAAGTTATACTACTTCTATTCTACCAGATTCAACAGCAGCAAACAGTAATTCCTTATCTTCAGCTAAAAATATAGGCAATGATTCTCTAATAAGTGTCATAGGTGCTTTGCTCAATTTAGATTTGAATGACTTTACACTATTCATCTGAAAGCTTTATGAATATAGTAATATATTAATTATAAGATAAATAAAATAGTTTTTCACTGTTAAATAAAATTTTTTCCAGCAAAAGAAAGCTCCTCAAAATTAGTCTATATAATATTCTAATTTTCAATAATAATTAATTTGATCTAAGCTAATAACTATTAATCAATATTTTACATTCCGCTAACTGCATTAATTAAAGAAATAACGCTCTTATTAACTAAAAATCCGCGCTAAATCATGATAATTAATGCTTATATAAACATCAAACCCTCAAATTAACTTAAATTAATTTGAGTTAATATTTTTTCACTTTCATCCACTAATTGTACACTAATGAAATAAGCTAATAGGAACACTGCAGAATCCCCATTGAAGATTAAATTATTAATAATAAATACCTAACTCGCAGCTTATTCAAATTAACGCGAAAGCTCAGTATTTTCTAAAATAATCAAAGTTGCTAGTTGCGCATCTAATGGAGCTGCATACTCGCAAACGGCTAATCTTTATGCAGTTAGTGTTATATTATTTTATATAATAGATTATTTGCACTCTGTAATTTCGTATAAAGGAAGCATGAATATGTTCGAGAACGAAACTTATTCAGATAGTTCTTCGGACACTTATATAAGATGAGCTTTGACTTAATCAAAATTAGAGAATGTTGAAAATATGCGAACAATTATATTAATCCGTTCTGAAATTAATTTCACGTTTTAGATTTCTTCATTAATACACTAGATACGCTCTGATCTTTCCAAATCCTCATATTCTAATTCATCTATCCAGTGAGCTATCGAGGATATTGCTAGCTTAATTAACTGTTGAACAGCAGTTAAAATTATATCTGTAAATAATGGTCCAATTGATTAATTTTCACCATTCCACTACAGTAGTTCCTCAACAAAATATGATAAAGATAACATTATTTTAGCTACTTCTTCACTACACCTAGAGATTTCAGGCTTTAAAATAGAAATTTAAATAAGGTTAGTAATATAAGCTAAAATGTTATCGACTGTAGAATTATTTATCTTCATGATTCTGGGAACTAAAAAACATACATTTGATATATCTGTAAATGAATATGTAGAGAAAACATTTTTCTATGCAAATGCAGATAAAATGGCCTATAAATGTTCTGCCATTCTTGTGGGTATAGATTTAATCAATTGTGCAATTGCCTAATAAACATTAGATTATTAAGATCTAATATGAGAATTGAAAGATGGCGAAGATTCAGCGCTTAATAATGAATTTTTATCTTCATTAAATAAAGGAGTTTATATAATATGGATGAAAATGAATATTATTTAGTTTAAATCTGAAGATTCAATATAATTTGAATAATCCTTAACGATAAGGCCTAATGCATTAATTAAAACATCCATAAACATGTGTATTTCATCAGATATTGGAGATTTTATTAGATTAACAAATGATACAACAACTTATTCTGATACTTCTTCAAACTCTAGATGATAGAAAGAAATAATTTTACTAGTTGCAGTTGTTAACGCTGAGAAATACTTAATTTATTATTAGCTCATTGACAAAGTGAGTTACATTTATAATTCTAAAAATTTAAAGACTATAGATTTTAATTAGTCTAAAATCTATTCTTTAAGTACTCGTGGATTAGATTTTTCCAGTAAATGACATATAATTTATATACACTAAGTTTACAGAATAATATTATTCGATAAATATAAAGTCTATATTACTTAAATTGATAAAGGTTAGAGCTTGAAAAATTATTGGGGTTTGACAATTTCTAGCAAAGTCGTTAATATTTAAACCGCACCAATGTGCGTAAGAGGTTACTAATTAACAAAAATACTTGGTAGTACCAATAAACATTCTGTAACCACCTACTCAATAACTTATACTTCATGTCTATAATAATTGATTAGATGTTTTATTGCTAATTCTGCTCTATAAACTATAATAGGCTGTGGAGTTTGAAGCTGTTTAAATAATTATGGAATTAAAGTAGGAATAACTTGATTGGCATTATATGATTAACAGCAAATAATAATATCAAGAATCATAATAATAGCATATGAATACTACCATTTCTCTTATTTTGATTTAGAAAATAACTAAAGACTTGGTAAAGCAATAGAAGCAAATTAACTACCAAATATTCTTAAAAGAGCGTCATAAACTACAGATCGAACCGAATTAGGGTCTTCCAAAGATTCAGGATCTTCTATAGATAAGTAATCGCTAACTTCTTCATCAGTAATAAGTAAAAATACAGGCAATAAGCTTTCAACGACCATTGTAACAATTTCTTAAAATTATTCAGGTGAAAATTCTATAAAAGACATATCACCAGAATCGGTAATACTAGCTAAATAATTTGCACCGATTTTGTACAAATCCTCATTTTAAGGACCAGATTACAGAAGAGCTTAAATTAGTTAAATTATAACAGGTAAGAACTAGCTTATGACCTCTGCGCATAAATCTAATAAATCAGAGAATATTTCTAATGCCTTCAGGAACTAGCGTCTGCATTCATCGATTTAGGAACTCATAAAATATAACTTTTATATCACCACGTCTAGTAGCTTTATCTAGAGGTCACCCGCAAGCATGTCATCAACTGAATTAACAAATTAGTTACTAATTAGCAAAGTCTGTATTGAACTGATTCCGTGAACAATTGAATCAAACTGATTGTCAGCCAGCGACCTCTCAATGAATTCGAGAATTTTTGGCATACCAAATTGGTTAAGCTTCTTGATATTAGCATTAGAAATAACAGATACAATATGGGCTGCCTCGACGCGCATAACGTCGTTTTATTAGAATGCAGCATCGACAAATTCTAATACAACTGGACAATTTGGAAGCATCAATGCAGCTATCTCACCAGCCACATCTCCCAAAGAGCGGGCAAGCGGTTATTGCGAAACTGCGAGCTTCTACAGCACAGCGACTATAAGCTGTTACTTTGCGTTTTCATCTACACGGTAAAATGCTGACTTTGGGCCTTGCATAGTGATTTCTTTGCGCAAGATAATAGAACAGAAGAATACAAGTTCGTCTAAAGAAGGATCCTGCTATTAGAATATTTAGATCATGTTTAAAATAAATGATTCAGGCTAGTCCTTAAGTAAATTAAAATATGCTTCAGATGCTTATGTCCTCAGTTATTAGTCGAAAGGCTATTAGATGGACTAAATAAGCTACGTAAACTGGGGTAAGTTCATAAATGAGCAAGAAGTGGAACATTAAAAGTTACTATTATATCAAACATAATATATAACTAGAAAACATTAAACGGAGAATATAAATTTTATTGAATATAAAATAATATGATTTTTGGTTAACAATATATTTTTAATTTAACATATTTTATTTTATAAATTAATTATTCACAAATTAGATATTATCTTGGTCTATAAGATATTTACGAATATTTTTCCCCATCCTGGAAGCGCTGGTATAGTACTAGCTGCGTGATCCTGCATCGCCTCGGGAATCTGCTGTGCTGTATCAGTCGCAGATGGTGGAGCAGTTTCTGACCTCGCTATTTTTTAACGACCTGGTGTAGAAAACTTATTACGATACTAACGTGTCACCCCGTCTTCTGCTCAATCTCGAGTTCACCAATTTCATGAACGCTTTCTTCAGCTTCCTTGAGTCGACAATCAAGTACATAGGGATTGCGTACCTGTCAAAGGACGCTTACCTAAATATTTACCTGTTCTTAGTTTTCATCATAAAAAGCAGCGAGACTATAAGCTAAAACGTTATCGCAGACCAGAAGTTCTTCCAAAAGCTTATCGTGTTTTTATAACCTTTCTCACACAAATAATATCTAAGTCTATAAAATATACACATAGTAAAAATAATATAAAAATCATTTAATCTCAAAGCCTGGATTATTCAATTCCATACAGCCTCCTTAACATGCATTTTCGCGTTCATTCAAACTCTAACTTGTCATCAGATATCTTACCATAAATTCACTTGAATTACTTTTTAAAATATCTGATAAATATATCTTAGATTTATTTTATGGTTTGATATTTTCATATATTTCATCGATAAATGCATCTTACGGAATCGGGATTTAGTCATAGATATCTAGTAATTACTAGAATACACCTTTAAATGCTAGGTTGATATCTTATTAGCTTAAGTATCCTTTTTAACTTTCAGCATCTAACACAGAGAAAACAAAATAACCAGCTCCAGTATTGCAAGGAAAAGTATGTGTTAAAGCATAATCCATATACCCACGGAAATCAAGTTAATCGTCATATGTTTATTCAATAAAATACCATGATTTAGCAAATACTTGGCTAGGGGGAAATGGTAAATTATTTATATTCTTAATTGGTAAGAGTCCTGTCGTAGGATCTGTTGCCATAGAAAATGCATTATACACGTTTTCAAAACACTAACGAGAAAACCATGGTGATTAAGAGTACGTACCGAACTACCTAGGCATAGGAAGTGTAGTGTTTTATGAGAGTGCAGCATGCAAATATGGTGAAATTAAAAGATTTTTAACAGATATTTTATTAGTTTTCTTAGGATCTAAGAAAAATTAAATTGACTTTACAGCATAACACATATACATAGCCTCCATAATATCATTGAATATATTACCAATAAATGATTTATAATTATCTTAAAGAAAATCTTACAAAGCTTATGAAGTAATATAACCAGGTTGTTCACAATATGGATCTATATTAAATCTTAATACTGCCGCATCTATAATATGTCTAATAGCCTGAACAAAATCATTTTTGAATATAGCCTTCTACTTTTTAGATAAAGTGGGATCAACTGTCGGCAATAAAGCAAAAAGTTCTACTGTTAGTAAATCTTCGAAAACTGGATTTAAGCTCATTAGCTTTTCCTTCAATATTAAATAAGTATCATAACCAAAAATTGCTCCTTGTGTATTTTTATGAATCAGCAGTTCAACTTCATCCGCATTGAGTGAGGTCAAATCTTTAACAAAAGAATCCATTGTATTAATTCTACAAATATTTATAAACTCTATTAGTTCATTAGATGGTTACTTGACATGCAGAGGCTAATAGAATTTTGGAATTTCAATTAAGTCTTACTTCTCAGTATCAACTAATGACAAATATTAAGTAATATGTTTACTATAATCTTCATCTGAGTTTATGGTAGCTTCCTTATTTTGTTTAATAAATTATAATAAGCAACTTTCCATTAATTTAGGCAAAGATATGAATTATATGAATTATATGAATTATATGAATTATATTATTTATATATTTTATTATAAATAAGTTATATAATAATTATTATATGCTAAATATATGATAAATAATTTTAATAATGCAAGGATTTTTATCTAATTTAGATCATGACTATATATAAACATTGTTATAGGATCCTACATTTTGCCTACTATTATATAAATTATGTTCTGATTAATGTCAAGAATTTTTAATTTCAATATTATTAACTTATTCATTTGATGAAACGAAATTATTAACCGAACTTGATAAAACATGTAATCATTTTTCCTAAAACTAGCTTCTAACATAATTTGGTATTATTAAAAATTTCCCAGACAAAGTTATAATAAACGTATTATTTCTTAAAAATTTAGATATTGCGTTATCTAATCCAACTCCTCCCAATATTCTTAATATTAACGATTAATGGTATGATAAATATGATGAATTTGCATAAATATAATTGTCCTAAGTATTTTTAAACGACAAAGACCCTTATAATATAAAAGAATTATTATAAATTGAACCACGAATATTTGCACTATCAGGATTAAGAGACTAATTAACAACCCTGTTTAGTAGAATGTTTTGCGCAATTTAACTAAGAAAGAAAGAATTTCTATTATTTATTCAAAAGTCTACTCCTGAAAATATATCAAGACATATTTAGGATTACAAATTTGATATTAGTTAGCTTTAGTTTTTACTATTTCTTGTATATATTGTTTAGTAACCTATGTAAACGTCAATTAGATTAAAATTAGTTGACTTTAAAATTATTTTCCCTTATGTGCATTTTTTATCAGTAATTTCATTATTATCATATAGAATTACACCACTTAAATTAGTTATTATTAATTTATCTGATGATATAACACTGTTATAATACTAATATGAAAAAATTTAATCAATCTATGATGAATTTTAATACAAAATACCTAAACATATTACAAAAAGGTGTCTTACTGTTGAATCAACAGGTAGAATTTATTGCTAACGTAATATAGATGATTCAATACCTAAATTATTAGATTTTTTCTGCGAACTTATTTATAGTTTACCACACATGTACGTATATGAATTAAGAAGAGATATTTTAAGAAAAAGTGGAATTAAAAGTCAACTTATATGTAAATTTATTTAAGAAAATTTAGTTCATGGGAGATAATTCCCTGTTGATTTAGTAAATCTAATTAATGTATGGGAAGAAAAGGATGTAGAAGAAGGAGATTAATTAACATGTAAATTAGAGTTTAAATTTAGAGATGATTATAAGTAGACTGATAGACTTAGTTACGTTCATATATTGAAATATTGTATAGATAAGAATTGTGCATTAATGTATAATGAACTTTATTATACTAAAATTATTAAATAAGCAGACGAGCTTATGGATTTATATAAAAGACCATAGACGAAGAAAATTATGGATAGGCGTGAAAAATTAGAAAATGTGCTCAATGAATAAAAATTGAATGATTCATTAAGATGGATTATCATTAAAAGTTAGTTTTTACAAGTAGTTTAAAATGAATTTGACTAATTTTGCAAAACATAAATAAAATGAGCTATTTTTGTTTAATTTTATAAGTTTATATACTAGAAATACCTATATATTATTATAAGTAAATTATAGATATTCTTTCTATTTGTAAAGATTTTTAAATTATAATCAAATAGAGATTCATAGTATAATTATTAGCATTTAATAGCTTAATGAGAAAAATAATATTTCATGTAAGAATACTAAATTATTATTTAAAATACATTTTATATGAAATAGTTATTTGAACTATAAGTTTCAATTGTATAAATTTTCATTAATTATTTTTATTATAAGTATTAATGCAAAATCATCAATGTTAACAACATAGATAAAGTTTATAAATATAAATAAAATTAAGTATTAAGTTTATAGTAAACATTACTTTATACTACCTTAATTGTGTTACACCATATTAAAGTTTCATAAATTAGCCCATTCCCAATTAAATTTGATTGTAACTGCTTATTATTTATTAGTTTATGTTTAATATATTTAATTAAGAAAATATTGTTAACTAAAATATTAAATTATAATTATATTAAAATTATAATTATTAATCACTCAAATTAAGAATAATTAATTTTATTCATAATTAATCAAAATTTTATTACCATTCAGCTGATAATAATCAATTTAATCTTAAAATATCTATTTTAATTATAAGTACAACCATCAATAAATCTATATTTCTATGGTAAACTAATCACATAATACTCATTATAAATACAAATTTAATACATCACTTCTCGTCAATTTTCTACTCTCTAGTTAAATCTACTTTCGAGTTCTCTTCTACATTGCGTAAAATAAACTTCTGCATTTAAAAAACGGATCCAGAAATATGAGTTATGTTACAACTAATTCCTAAAATTCGCTGTATATCACATAAAACTTGCATTTTAAGAGTTTCAAAATTGCGTTAAGCAAAACGCACGACAGAGAACTTCGGGTCTAGGAAAATAACGTAGGGCTTTTGCTACATTTCAAGAAAAATACCACCATTTGTGATAATAGAGTTTTAAAGCTTTAATAATAAATTTTGTGATGTGAGTGTATGATTGCAATCTAATTCAATATAAATGTAGCGATATTTATATCTGACCATTTTCAATACACATTATATTAAATTAGATATTATAATTTACTTAACAAAATATGAGGGCGGTGAATTAATAAAAGTATCCTATACCGCCAAAAGATATATCCAGTTATAGGTATTAATTATTGGAAGATAAATTTTAATTTGAGTAACTGAGAGAACCTAATGTGGTAGTGGAAGAACATGTTATTTAAATCTAGATTAAAGAATTGAAGCAACATAATTAAGAATTATAGAGTTAAATGTGTTAATTAGAGAAAATTAATGATATTTAAGAATAGTTTAATTCATAGTAAAGTATTGATATACTAAAGTATAAAAAATAAATTGCTGATTTATCACGGTAACTTTTAGAGTAAGAAATTACATCATAAAAAGTGGAAGCGGGGTTTTAAGCTTAAATTGAAATGTATAATGCCAAGTTAATTCATTAATAACATAAACTCATCGAAGAGGGGTAAAATCAAATTAAAATATATTAATTATTAGAATAAAATTAGAATCAAAAAATTGAGATATAAAGATTAAACATTCATATAAAAAATGATAGCCTCTATATAAATGATTTAACAGATACAAATTAAGTATTAACAGAATAATACTCCTAATAATAGATAAAATTTTAATGCTTTTAATAAAGTCATGATTAAAAATTAAGTACTATTAAAACAGAACTAGCTTAATTTTATGATGCAATGAGTAAAAATTCGTAGTGATTATACCTAGTTCACCTCATTCTTAGTGTAGTAATATATTTAGCTTTGCTTTAAAGACATCATACCCACAAGATATATACTCATTTATATTTAATAATTTAGTTTCTAGTAAAGAAATTAATTTTTACTCCTAGAATTAAATTGACGATACTTAATCAATAAAAGAATGTCGTAATTTTTATTCTGACATAAGATATTAAACAATTGAAACAGACCTAGGAACAAATAATTTTAGATCAACATCATAAAATAAATACAACTCCATTTATGTCTTCATAAAAAATTAAAGAAGATTATTTCGATCAATAATCTACTAATAAAGTGTGTACATTGGTTGATCAATTAATTGACTAAGCTGTTTTAATTTTCTGTACTCATTGTTTATAGAATCAAACTAAACTATTTAAAGCAGTTTCTATAGCTAAAGATCAATTTTATTAAAAGTATCTATAGCAGGTAATACATTAGGAAATTTATAATAGACATGATTCTTAACTATAAGTTATTAATCTTTAAACCAATTTGAATAATAATCTATATAAAATTTCAATGGTTGCTCTCCTAAAACTGTTGTAAAGTCCTTTACTTTATCTTAAATAGAAATACCTTCAACTACAAGAACAATTAGTTAGTCTTAAGATATAATGGGTATTGAGATAAATTATGTCATATTCGGACTTTATTCTTTTAATCTAAATATATTGCATTTTGATATGTTACTTCCATTTAAGATAAACTATTAAATTATTGCCCCATTACCTAATGATGGTAAAATTTAATGTAAAAGATAATCTGAATTTTTTATAATAAAATTTTATTTAAATTTCATATCATTATAAAAATCTAGGTAATCCTTACTGAATTTATTCGCAACGACTGCGTTTTAGGTCATAAAATAATAGTATAATATTTATATTGTATGTTACACATTATAGTGTGGACAAAGAAAATATTTTATTGTTTCATAGTTCTAATCTTTTCTAGATATACTGCTAGTTTCTATAATTTTATCAATATGCTCTTTTTTATATAAATGAAACCTGATGACTGGTATTTTAATTAGTTAGAACTATTACTATACAATATCAATAAAAAACTGTATATCTTATTGATTTTATATTTTTTTCTTAAGTTTATTATGTAATAATAATTCGTTTTAAAGGATATTATCATTTACTACTATAGCATTTATAAATAAATTCGGATTTTTGATAATACTACTAATCTCTTAATCAATACTAATCTTTAGAAGCTAAGAAATTCCAAGTTAAAAAGCAATAGTAAGCTGAATCATTTCAAAATAAGATTTTTCTAATAATAATAGGTTTATATTTTTAAACTAAAGCTGCATATTATAAAAAAATATTTATTAATGCGTATATTTTTATGAAAAATTATTTCGTATATCAGTTTTAAAGGAAACCTGTTTAAATTTTATTAAGAATGAATTTACTAAACGCGTATTTAAAATATAATCCATTTTTATTTTATTTAATATATAGTAAAGTATAATAAAAGTATTAGTATTAAATTTACACTTTATTTTTCACTTCTTTATCATTTATTGGGAAAAATTAACGAAAGATGTTATTAATGCCGTTTTGGGATTTTAATTGAATTCATTAGTTGTTTCTCACTCATATCTATATATATAGAACTGAGAATATTTATAACTGTACCTCTGTTAATCACTTCGATTTTTGATAAAATTGTAGTTTCAATTGTAGGTAATATTTTTCAATTATTTATTTATATATTTATAGATATATCACGTCCATTTTCATTTGAAAAATGAACACACCTTATACTTTTAGTCTTCTAAATAATTCGCGAGAATATTCCCCTTTTCCAGAAAATTCCTTCTCGGTTACATTATCATTAAATATTGATGAATGTTCTGATGACTATAATAGCAGTGAAATTTCTCAAGTTTCCTATATTTAAGATGATGTTAATAAAGTTTTGATTTCTAATAATGAGTAGTCGTAAACTGATGATTTATTGGTCATTACTGAAACAATTAAAGAATAGTCTGAAAATTCTTCATCAACATCTATTTCTACAACGTCATATACAGTTAAATCCTTTTCTGTCGCGTAATCTGCGATAGACACTCAGTTAGTTTTGAAGAAGGCTAAAACAGCTACACTAGAAAGCTTTTTAGATAATGGATTCTTAAAAGGTATTGCTAATATGTATAAAAAGTGATGATAATGTATATTATATTTATTATTATTAATATTATTATTAAGTAAATGACAGAGAGATTTATTAAGCAAGAATAAGTTTATTCCTCTGAGTAATACGATATGCATTATGCATATGATACAGATACAGGACGAATAGTATATTGGTATGATATTAAATAAAAACTTGAATCAATATTAACCTTATTCGAATAAAATTCTCATATTTATTCTAAAATATTACAATCTACATATATATCACCATCATATCCTGGAAATTATTTAAACATAATATTAAATAAGTAAAAATAGTACAAACTTTAATAAAATGTATTGATTAAATGGATTTTTAGTTTACATTAAGAGCTAATGTCAAAACCGATTTTAAATCCATCATTAGAGAATATATTTGTTAATACAAGAGATTCTAAAGCTTTCTTTTCATTAAATTCTTATATAAAGTCTCCTTTAATAGATTTTTAATAACCTTAAAGTGAATTTATATCACATACAGAATTTATAACCTTTTTGAATTAAATTTAGTAAGAGTAAATGAAGCCTTATGTATTAAAATGCGATCATAAAGTGAAAAGTTGCCTATACTGCAAATAGATATTAGTAGCTTATAAAATTATACTAGATAATTAATAAACTACACATGATTCATTTTAATAAATTTACGAGGCTGCTATTCAAGATATTCGTTTAAAAAGTTTATTTGCTATTATAAAAACACCTCACTGCTAGAATTGTTGTTTATTTAGTTATTATCTTAGTTCACCTAAATTTAATGAGTTAGTAGTTTAAAACACTTCAAGATTTTTATTTGGATGCACATTAGTGTAAATTTTTAACCACAACCAAATTATAAACTATGCACTTTTAAATGCCTTAATGTTACTTAAAATAAGGATTCCAATTACTGTTTTGTTTCCATTGTTCTTTGAAATGCCTAAATTAATTTCTACTTTTATATTAGAATTTTTTGATGGTTAACTTTGTTTCGAAAGTTTATAGATCAATCCATTATTCAGCTAAGAATTTATAGTTAATGATAGCATATGTATTCCAGTTTTAAGTTGTGAATATAAAAATAAGCGTTAAAATACTATGACTATAATATGGAATAATAACGGGAAAAAAGTTAATCAATATATTATGGTGGATGATTCTTTAGATACTGTTGCAGATGCATGCTTTATAGATTCACTTTTACCTGGTGTCTCTAAGATCGATATTTATCGTTGCTTGAAAGATAAAGGTAGTTGGCAGTGATATTGATTTATATATATTTATATATACTAATTTTTAAATGGATTAGTTGAGTGATTTGCAGATCACTAAAATTATCACTATTTTGTTGGATATATCTGGATCTTAAAATTAATTGCATATTGTGAAAACATTATCTGATGTATTATAATAAGTTTATTTACTGTCACCGTCCTAACTATAATAACTATCAGGAGCAGTATATGGTAAACCATAAATTTTTAAAATTTTAATAAAGCAGTCTCCAGAAATGTAGATTATATCTTTTAAAATAGTTTATGCGTTAATATAGACTTAGATTACTTGTGCAGATTTTGTATTAGGCAATTCTTAATTTATTGATGATCTTGTAACAATATTATTGGTAGATTTTTAAGCAGACAAGATTTAGTAATTTACAGGTGCTTAAGGCCCAGAATTTGGAACTTATATTGATGAAAATTATCATTTAAATCTTTCTGATTTAGGTTCTAAAATAAATGAAAGGCTTGATGCAGCTGGAGCAATTTTGGAAAGTGTTGCACGCCATAGTTCATAAGGGAGAAAAGTATTAGAAAAACGTATTGATGAAATCTTAAATGTATTAGTATGCTTTAAAACTATTGAAATATTTTTACCATTAAGAATTATGCATATTTTAAATATCTTGAATTATTTAGTTGTTTTTCTTAAATTAGGAATAACTTTTATTAATGATCATAATATGCTTATTATAATAAACTAGTTTTGTGAGAAACTTTTTTATAATAATCCTAGATCTTTAGACTTTTTAACAAATAAAGCGAAGGAAGTATTCCCAGAAAAGAGTACCTGCTATATTTTCGCAAAAGATGGAAAGCTTGTTCACAAAAATGATGATCTTTATACTGCAAAAATTAGCTTACTAAGTTTGGCAGAAAAATTGTACACCATGTAGTGATTTTCCGATTTAAATATATTATACATTAATTTTGAGTTATTACTAAGAATTTTAAGTTATTTTGTTATACTTATTAATTTTGCCATTTTCAAAAGATTTTAATTTACTCTTACATTAAGTATATTTATTTATTATAAAATACAAATCTACACTTACTTTGTAAATTTATCGTTCTAAAAAGAATTTAATTTGGTTAATTTATTCTATTTACAATATGCTATATTATGACTAAGAGTTACTTTTTGCAAATAAGTATCAAAATTCTCCAATATACATAAAAATCTATTTAAAAATTTTATTGTCTATTTATGAAAATTAAAGATGTATTCTGCCAATCTCAGCTTATGCAATATAATTGTACTAAATTTTCATCTCATTAAGATAATACAAGTACTTCTATGCACATACCGCACTTGTAAGAGATAGGATAAATGAAAACAAAGATAAAGATAACTTGGATCTCATTTATTCAACTCAAGCAAGTGGATACACACACACATAAATGGGAATTTACATCCTTTAGATGTAAAAATTTGCATGACACTTTAATAAAACTCAGTACCCCACTTTAACTTAGTATGTCATTACCGATAATATTTTTCTAAATTCCCCACCTAAAAATATTATTTTACCACAATATACTAGAATTCTGAGTAGTAATTAAGAACAGAATCATATTAGATAAAGCTGTTTAGCGCTACCGAACGGAATGCTATTTTGCTATAATTACATTTATACAGAAATTTCAACTGATACAACATAATTCCAGCTTTTAAACCTAAAAATTGGTATATTTATTCCAAATAGTTAACTCTGTAACGATATCTTTACTACACAAAGTATAATCTAATAGTTTGTTTCCTAGCTAGCAACTCCTTATCAGCATCTGTTAACGCACCAGAAGCGAAGATTTTTGAGATAAATTTAAATACGTTCCTAATTATTATCTAACAAATTGATAGTTTCTAGTCGATAACCGTAATCAAGTTTATCAGTTGCTGGGGGAAATTGCGAAATTGCGATTCGAGCGTTGCAATAGTGGAAAAGGACGTTTCTTTAAGTTGGAATTTAGGGGATATGCTGCTACGGAGTTTGATGGCAGAATTTGTAACGTGATAACACATTATTAGCATATATTCTACATAATAGCTTTTAATTGAATTAGATAAATGCAGATTTAAGCAAGGTGGGCCCTGCTGCAGTTATGGCGCATTAAAGCTTAGAGATGGTCTTTAGAGCAGCTTGGGTTTAGTCATAAACCTGAGATTTAAAGGCTTTGGTGCTTTTCTAAATTTGATAATAAAATTGCACTAGTCTCAATTGTTAAAGGGGAATCAAATTTTAGTTGATTTCTAAGGTAGTGAAAATTATAAGGAATTGGAAAACACTGATTTTGCAAAAATAAGGTGACAGGAAAAAATATATATCAAAATAATATCAATAATTTTTATTTGTTGTTGATCTAGTTTAAATTTTAAACTTATAAAATTTATAATAGTTTTAAGTATATACATCACAAATAATAGAGAAATCCTACATATTATTATTAACTAATAGATTTATTATTATATTAAGATAAATTAATAGAATTTATGCATATTATTATAGACAATAGGTGATGTAGTTTGTAGATATAATAAAGCTTTATTAAAATTTAACCAAAATTAGAATTAGATTAGTGAGTCACCATTAAGTCCACCACCCAAATTTGGATTTAGAGGTTTCTAAAAGGATTAGCTATTTTATAATTGTTCTTGCGAACTATAAAACACCTGAACTTTTCATAAATCAACAAATGTAAATGGGGGGGCTGAATCGTGATTTACTACTATGTATACAGAATGTTATTATCCTATATGCATCATTAAGAGCTTTGATAAATATACTATTTACTACTTTAAGTAAAATTTTGCAATGATACAGGCAAGCAACTAGTTTACTTATAAATTAATTATATTCTAACTGACAAAGTATCATGCTTAATCATAGAATTATTTTCATCAAAGAAATTGAAATATGATAACATAAAATAAATACAGTATAGCAAATAGTAATTATAACAGATTGCGTATAAAGACTTATAAAAAGTATTATTATATAATTATGTAAGATTTTTACGATTTGTTTAAATTAAAATAATTAATATATTACTTAATAATACAATCTTATATTTTTACTCGACTTTTATTTAATATTATATTAGTATAAAATATTTATATTTATTGAGTTTCAACGCCTCGAAGTATGAAATTAAAGTTTTGTATTTTAAATTCAAATAGCGAGTTGCTGTTTGAGATTTATGCTACTTTCACAGATAAATTTTTATAAATTAGTAGAGTTTCAGACTAATACAAAATTTCATATAGGATTCAAATAATTTAGTGCAAATAAATATTAATACTATTTAAGATTTTCATGTATTTTTAGTAATGTATTCATATAAAATGATATTTAACGATATTGAATTGAATAAATTTATTATTAATTACTAAGTTTATGAATGTGAAATTAAAAAATTTAATATTTCTGAACTATGGGCAAACATAGGAATTCTTATATTACATTTAGGTTATAATGTATGTTAGAGTTTATAAGAAGTTAAATTTACTCCATAAGCTACTAATTATTTCCATGTTAAAACAAATCTATTTCCTTCTTTTTAATTTTATGAACTGTAAACAGCTTCTGTACCTCTGTTAAGTTTATCTCCTTTAAATATTACTGTAATTTTATTAAAATATGCTTTGAAACTTACGGATGAATATAATTCAAGTTTTTTGGCATTTATTTATGGTCTATCTGCTAATTTTTTAACTTTAGCTGATAATAATTAATAATTAAGCAGCACTTAAATTAAAGATTTCATGTAATAAGCTGAAAATCTTTATTATAGATCTGATAAAAACGAAAATATAGTAATGCAAAAAGCGGATACTATATTTCACATTCCAATTCATTTTTTATTGGGTGTATCTATAGATTTCTTTAAATTTTTATGTATTCCCTCTTTTATTTTTAAAACGGAGTATTTTATTGTTCAAACGGTTTCTGAAGGAGATCAGCAATACATTAGTGACATTAAAAATGGAGTTTTAAGTAACAGTTCCAGATCTGGAAAATCTGTATCTTTGTTATCAACGTATTATTACTATTATTTTTCGCTAAGAAATACAACAATTTATATTTAGTGTGCAGATAAAAATTCATAACCAATTTATAATAATTCTAGTTTAAATTATTCAAAAGCTTTATCATTACTTTTTAATTCAGAAAATTATGTCCATGAAGATCTCAAATATTAATAAATCTAAGCGAATATTCGTGAAGAAATAGTTTAATTATATTAATTGAGCTAACAATTTATTTCATAAAAGATCTATTTATATAGTTATAATTAGCTATTTGTTAATAGTTCTTCTATAAATTTTTATTAGTTTTATTATAGATTTTAGAAAAATTTAGATAATTTTTTTAATTTTACTTTATTCAAAATTATAAATTATATAAACAAAACCAAAGATTCTTAAACTTATTTCGATAACATTAGTATTGATGAACATGAATAGATATTGAAATACACACTTGATCATTATATTTTTAACGCCCATATTATTTATCCAATAGAATCTACTTATAAATAATTGAAGTTAGATTTTTAGAATAATTAAAATATTTAACTTATTAATGTTAAGCAAATAGTATTTATCTTCAATGTATATTAAAACACTATTTTTTGCAATTATTTTGAATAGAAGTAGCTGATACTATTTGACAAAATTATTAATAAGTATATTCTAAAATTGGAAGGCTATGTCAACTGGTAGGATGAGTAGTATTTATATAGTTAGAATACCTTTAAGTTATAACTGAGAACTAAATAAAAATAGTCTTTATGTAATATAGTAATAAAATGTAACTAATTTATATTAACTACAAAGGAGGTTATATTAAAAGCAAGTCAAGATACCATAGTAAGCGCTAAAGATAATTAAGTTTTGGCTAAGACCCATGACGAATCTTGGAGCACTTAGGAAATATCAACGCTTTTAAATTTATTCCAGTAACTACTAAATATTTGTCCAGATTTTGCCGATAGCAATTTACTGTATGATATCCAAAATATTTTAGATTCTTTTAAGGTGGAACCAAATAACTTACAGTTCGCTATATACTTAGATAACATTATAAAAGTTTCCAAACAAAATAATACTACGTTATATAGCAAAAACACAATCGCGCTGATAGATTACATTGTGGGGTACATTCGTGAATTTATAGCTGACAACCAGTAGTCTTTATCAACGAAAACCAAAGCCGTGGTTGAAAGCTAGGCTTCCAAGGACATTCTCGATCGAGATGAGTCAGAAGCGTGGGAAAATAACAAAATGTCTTTTATATTTGCTCTTTTTGTGCAACTAGTTGTTTCCTATCCATATTTATAGAAATTTATACAATTATATATTCAAGCAGTATTGAATAAGTCTGAGTAAAATGATGTAAATAAATTTGTTTTATAGGGTAATAGCCATCTTTTATTACTAGTAGACGAAGTTTTGCATTAATAAAATATAATACGAGAAAAAAATCAAACTAATATTTTAAATAAGTATGAACAATATTTTAGATTAGATAATCTTTTAGATTATTTGTAGTTATTAGTTTAAAATTCACCATCAATAACACACTAAAGAAATTTAAAACGTAGCACTGATCACTATACTAATTTGATTACTGAGAATGGTAAGTTTCATGGTTTATTCTTATTCATATAGGAACTATATAATTTAAGATCGATAGTGTCTATATTTTGGAGAAATATCAGTCATTATTTATAGAATAAGAGATGACCAAACAGATTAAATTCTGATTACAAATCAATGTATATATTCTGGAACTGATATGTCCTTATTCAATTTTCTAAACATTAATAAGATTTAGTAACATTTTTATTCTAGTGGAACCTCTTTAGAGTATTAACATGGCAGAATTATTGGATTACCATATCCTCATGTTACATTATGCAAACAGTTAAATAGTAACTAGGAAATAATTATTGCACTAGCTACGGATGAGTTTTTATAAAGCTATTGTAGATCATTAGCATAAATTAATTATACTGATTACTATAATATTTAATGTCCTGAAAATTCGTTACCAAAATAACTTTATTTACCACTTATATCGCCATAATTATGGTTATGTCCAAATAAAAGAGAATAATCTGTGCAGTTATCTTTCAATTCTTTGACTAAACTAAAAATCAACAATCAATATTCATATTTTATAAATAAATAAAGTTGCTTTAATAAATATTTTGAAATTAAAAAAGTTAAAACAGCAATCTAATATCATATCAATCTTGAGGAATAGGTGAAATCGACTTTATTAACTACTTCTTCTGGGTATATTAATTTAAAATATATTGCAGTGTTTTATTATTTAGTATAACAGCAGTTCGATGAGTTAATTATTAATATCGATATTTTGAGTATAAAATAATTATTAGTTTAATAGAAGCTTCAATATTTGACAGAAATTAATGCTTTATTATTATTCTTGTATACAATTGTTAAAAATGAAAATGTTTTGTCTAAATTTAAATTGATCTTATAAGAATAAAAATTGTGTTCAATGTATTTTAGTATTGTCGGTAGCTTTATTTCATAGAGAGAATCAATGGATTTACTAAAAGAGGTATGCTAAGGCTCTAACTTTATATTATTACAATAACCTTTTGACGATTTTATTTATGAAAATACTAGTTTCAGTTAATTTTAATAAAATATTCGAGCTTATGGTGTTAATTATTCGAAACTAGTTTTTGAATCACTAAAGCAAACAAAATAGATAAAAACCTTAATTTGCGCTATCTCTATTGATAAATAGAAGTTTTTTTCTAAATTTTTAAAGATTGACTAAAAACACCCTGACTTTTTAGTTACTTTTCATGGGTTTGAGGGACTATAATAAATAAGCAATGTTTAAAATGGAGTTTATTATATTTCATATGCTTCTGGTAATCCAAGCGATGTTGGGTTACACGAAAAAACTAAAAATATTTCTAGGTCTATTATTTAAGTAGGACCAAATTAATCAGATATTTTGTTTTATTTTTCAGAAATTAATTTGAATTAGTAATTATTGCTTAAATAAGTAGAGGAACTAAATTAATTTTTGAATAGTCTTAATCAAAAGTAACAATAAATATTTCATTTATATAGTATATTTTATAATATATAATAATTGTTATTATATTCACTGTTGTGTAAAATAATTATTTACAATCTATATATATCCAAATTATACTTGTACTACTCTAGATTACTTAATATGTTTTTTAAATAATAATATTTATAAGTAATGAACATTAAAGTAATTTATATACTGTTTATTTTAAATAATTAGGATATAAAATATTTATCTACCTTTCTAACTAGAGTCTGACTTAGTGAATCAAAAATCATCTAGCTTATAGTTATGAAAATCTAATAAACTAATCTAATAGTGTTTATTATACATTATCTTATTACTGAAATTTGTAATACAGAATACGATATATTGCTGTAAATATCAATGTATTTATATTATTAATAATGCTATAAATAAAATACCTTACACTCATAATTACTAAATGTTCTGATGAATAAACTAAGTTGCTATTGTGTAATAACAAAAATAATTTTAAACCTTCAGTAGATACAATAATTATTAATAATTTTATCGTATCACAATATAGACTATCTAAGTATAATAACTAAGTGGAAACTTATTATAATTTGTAATTTATACTCAGTAATTTAATTTACTAATAATAAACAAATTATAACCGTCTAAAAGTATTTTTAGCGAATTGAATGCCTGTGATAAAGAATTTAAGATTAAATAGGATATTTAATCATAAAAGTAACTTTTTCTAGATAAATTATATTATAATATACTTTAATCGAATAGGTTATAATTTATATTCATATAATCAATACTTTGTGTGTTGCGATTTATTAATGACCAGGAAATGATGTATAGATTAAAGTTATAAAGTTTACACAAACTAAGTAGAATTTTATATTCTTAATTTTCAGATTAATACTTTTAGCTGATTTTATGCAAGATAATGAAAGAGCATTAAAGAATCAGTTTTATAATAGACAAGCTATGCAATGTTTACTTTAGTATCAACTACTAAATATATGTATACATAAAATAATCATCGGTGATATTTATACTTACAATTATGTAGCATCTTTGTTAATTAGAAACTTATTCATTTTTCCAGAATAATAATTATAATATAAATTTAAATAATTAATATTTTTAGTTAGTTTCATGTGTATAATTCTAATATCAAACTTACAGTACTAAAGATAAAGTTTCAACTACTTATCTTTACCTTGCTAAGATCTACCAAAATAATTTATATATTTAAAATGATGGCATAGTAAAAAATAATATAATTATTGAGTAAATTTAATACTATGTAAATAACATTATGATAATAGCTAAATGTAATAAAGGAAAATTACATTACTATTACATGTTCATACAGTTGGATTATACTATAGTAAATATAAAATGATATAGATATAATGTTCTAGCCAGTGCTCAGCTAAGAATATATAAAACATTTGTATATATTAAGGGTTTATCATCTAAGTTAATTTTTAAAAATTATTTAAATTACACGTTTTATTATTCGGAAATATTTCATATAAATATTTTTTAAGTTTCAGAGTATAGGTTATTAGGATAATACGTGATATGGACCAAGAATGCTATACTATTGAAGAAAAACGATTCATATTTGTAAGTTAAAAGATATAAAATTATTATATAATATAGAGACTATATTTATTTCTATAGTTTAGAATTAAATACTTATTGAAGCCTAAGTTGTTCCCATTTATAATTTAAATTAATATTACTCTAAAGTTAAAATATTTTCGATAGTCTGTATAGTAGTAAAAATTGCTAGAGTTCTATATAAAATTAGTTGTTTTATTATCATAAATATTTGTAAACAAGAAAGCAGTAAAATATCATAAAATATCTGGCTTTATATACTAAAATTAGATTATTTTAACATAGATACGTAGTCTGCTAAGAAATCTAACTTTAATAATATTATAAATCATCAAAAGCCACTAATAATAAATTTATATTGCTATGATCAAAAATTTGTGAAGGTATTTGTAATTTATGTGCTGCTTCGCACATGTTATTTATTTTTACATAGCATTTATTATAAACTCAATAAATTATGTTGAATATTGAAATTACGCAAGTTAAATAAGATTTTTAGCTTTATTACTATTTGACACATAGTATAGTATCAATACTATACAAAATTAGATAGATATATGGATACTTCCGATAAAATAAACTTTTATAAAATTAAATTATATTCTTACACATGATAATATTATCAAATCTATAATGAAATACAAAATTAATTTATGATATAGCGAGATTACAATTTTTTATACCATGATGTTACTATTTGATAAATTTTGATCGCTTATAGGATTGTTTAGTTGTATTATAAAGAGAACAAGTATCATAATATCAACAGAGAATGCAATTACTTAGTTATGATTTATATTAATTCATAATTTATAAAAAGAGATGGTCAATGAAAATAATAATATCTTAAATTTTAGCAATAAATATTTTTTTGCCAATTATATTCTGAAATGCATTAGAAGCAATAATTTTAAACTTAAAACGTTTAATCTTAATATCCAACTTTATTTTTCAAATTAGTATAGAGATTTCCATCAATAGTTCACCTATTTAAATATTCATTTAATAAAGGTTAAGGTCTATTACTATAGTGAGTATAATGTCTACCAGAAAATGACTCAGTTTCTGTTTTAACAACAGTTGTAATTTTGGTATTAATTAGCAAAATAACATTGAGCTAAAACAACAAGCTGAGATAGTTACTTACATGCAAGGTGAAACTATTCCAGGTGAAAAATACGAAGATTGAAACATCAGTACAAAACGGCAACTATGACAAAACACTAGAATATAATGCACCTGGATGAAATTGATCATACGCCGTAATTACATCAAGACGGACTCATCAACATTAATAAATTAAATATTTGGTATAGGTGATTGGAAACTTAGCAAGTGCAAACTATGTCAAATATCTAGTTTTAGGACAAGTATCATTATTTACGTTTTTAGTGTAACTATACTCCTCATGGTTAATAATATGGGAAATATTTATTTTTTGTCACATGTTTGCTGACATATGAGGAATGAAAATACTCTATATCATGACAAGGAGGTGTGAATATAACTGCTCTTTGCTTAGTAATAAGCCTATTTCCGGTAGGACGATAGATTGCAATTATGATTATTTATTATTCATGAATATGAAGGAATCCATAATAAAATGCTTTAGATTCACTGAGAGTCAATTTAACCATACATGGGTATTCTATAAAACAAATATGGGACTGGGCAAGTAGTAAGAAGTTCATAGCATCCTCATGGTTTAGCCTTTTCTATTTTCAATAAAACAGAAATAATTTTACGATTAGCGTTGAGAACATAAAACATTTTTTCAAAATTGTAAATGCAAAATAGTTTTTATAATATGCACTACTTACTACTAAGTATCTGCAATATAATTACCGATGACAATTAAAATCGATGGACTACCAACTTTCAAATACAACAAAAGCAGGTTATCATGTCTCGAGTCGGCCGTTGCTCTATAATTCTGTTATATTTGAAGCTATACCTATCTGTACTTTATTTATTATTAATAAGCAATACTAGTACTTTCTTATGAAGAATTGTAGGCTGATATATAATTTTATATTGCCACTACGCGGCTTTCAGTAACATGCTTATTCAATAGCATATATTACAGCAGACAAAATTTCATTCGAAGTAGTTTCCTGCCACATCAATACATCCATGGTTTGGTGCATGTACCGGACACCAATTTGATGCGCATGATGTATTTTCAGTAAATTGATATGTATGTCATACTGCATTGCATAGACATGTAAAAGACAGTACGTTAAATCAAGTAGTGATGTTATTAAATTATTTTAACAGTTTATTTTTAAACATATTTCTGGTCTTAGCTGATGGGTACTTACCACCAATAGTGCCTAGTATCATATGAGAAACTCAACTTATGCGACTTAAATTATTTTGTTTCAAAGAACATACTATCTCTAATTAAGTTGATTTAAATGAATCTGCCTTGTGGGGTCGAGATGCAAGCTACTATATAATACTCGTATTTACCTTTGCTACTACTTCATAAAAATATAACACACCCACATACAGATAAAAGATATGGAAACTCATACATCATCCTACTGAATATAACATATTATGTATATTTTTAAAATCTACTTGTAAGAATAGTATTTGAATTAGAATTATAACACTCTACCCACAATATCCATTCCGCACCAGCCTGCAGTTCATCGGCACTCATAGCTGGTGCTCAACCACATATCATAGAATGAGCAAACCGTTAAAGACCACCTGGTATCCTAATGCAGTAAGTGCTCCCATCATCAGCAGCCTAGCACCGACTCACACCAATCAGGCAGCAGGTGCACCTGATAGTTGGCATGGAACTGATACATTGGAGTGGATACCTTTCACATTGAGCAGAATTAAGAGCTAACCCCACCCCACCTAAACTAATATGCTGCTCTCCCAGCGATCTTCAGGCGAGCACTGTTATTTTGATGCATATCAGGATGCCTGAGCTGCTGCCTCCGGTTGCGGCTAACAGTGGGGCATGCACAGATAAACTACGGTTGACTCGAATATGAAATAGGTGTATAGAATATAATGCATAAATATATAATGTAATTTAGAGAATGAAGAATATATACTATTTACACTTTGGTACTGAGCCTATATTGGTTATGCCCAGAGGACACATATGATAATAGATATACTAGGCTAGCACGCACTAGTGAAATACTAAGCTCGGTAAGTTAGTTAGCTAGCGTCCTCAAGCAGCTAGTTGCTAGCTAGCAAGAGCTAGGGTAAGATTAAAGCACGAACGAAGAGCTACCTTTAATAGCACGGTAGGATCCCCATCTGCCGCATTATACTATACCCCAATAGAAGCATATCGGAATATATTCTATTAGACGAATTTGTATATAACGAGGTTAGGGAGTATATTGCTAGCCTGAACTATTTACGATAGTATTTAGTATGAATATATCTAGTTATAATAATATCAAAAAAAACGATACTATGTTCGCAAAAGCAATCTAATACAGCGAGGGAGAAGGGAAAGTTAATCAGAAAGTCAAAAACAAGAGATTAAAATTGTATATGGATATCATACCCAGAGCGAGCATAATTTAGTTAAGCTTCTGATGGGTTTGATGGATATGAAAACTTGCGTTTAAAGCTAATCGTTCTATTTCGCTGCAGCATTACTGGAAGGGTTTAGGCATCAAAACTATTGCAAACTCTTATTTCGTTAAGTACAAGACGATGCCTCGGTTGCCAATAAGTTTTGATATTGGGTCCTACATTCTTGGGCATGGAGGCACAGGGTTGGACTTAGTGTATTCTACTATAAAATAATACTTTCGGTACAATGTTGGTAGTAAGTTCTTATAGTAGTAATACTAGCATTACTTCTATATTACCTTTCACATATCAATATCATATATATTTAATATATGGGTAGAACTTAGCGAAGCGGATTTGCTAGATGGGGAGTATGCTTCTGCCGGTAGGCACTTAGTACGCCTGTAAGAATAAATTAGTTGGGAAGTTTGGAGATACAGGTATCAGCTGTCTTTCTAATGTTTGCTTTAGCCGGTGACGAGATAGCGCTAGCTGGTGGTCAGGAGCCAGCGAGGTAGCAATACCGTAATTTATCGTGAGCAGGGTTGACCCTATGCTAGCTTAGGACCTCCGCATTTTGGTGCTACGAGCCTGAGTCGATGCTGTTGGCATAGTGAATAATGGCTAACCTTCATATTTGGCATAGCTGCCTGCTACTGAAGTGGGTACCACTAGTACTGGACCCCAAGTATTTCCATAGACAGCACGAAGGCAGGCATGAGTGGTACTGCATAGTGCTCGATGACTATACAATACTATAGTATATATAGTAATATCTTAAATGGAGTTTAGTAGTATGTATGCATTGGGAGTGGTGCCTATAAGGATATTTAGTATATTACTATTGTATTTATATAATACATTACTATGCTTAATAATATATATTCACCTATGAGCCCAGGTGCAAGCTATCACTAGGAAGGCTATTCTCACTAGTAATGCAAGCAAGGCTATGCCGAAGACCGTTTGCATTCTATCTTTAATACCCGCATGATGCATAATCTATCCAAAATGGTACTCTGCAGTCTCACCCGGTATGTTTATTAAGACAGAAGCCTAGGGATGGATGAATGTTAGATGGTAACGATGCCTCGCAGGATGAGTGTTACTGAAGAGAAGCGAAATCAGCAGAATATGATACTTATTGCATCTAGTAACGATAGGGATGCGTGGGATCATGCATAGAGTATGAGCTAATGTATTTTTAGGAAACACCTATATTTACTAATAATGCGTAATAGTTAAGTAGTATTGTATATTATTAATTCCATACTAGCGCTTAAAGGCAGATGGAAAAGTTACACGAGTTCATTTTATACTTTTTAGTTCGTAAAACGCCTAACATTCATTAATTATAATATGTATCAAATTATGTATTATAAATGCAAGTAGAGTTTTTTATTCATAGTATAATATTATATTAATATATAATATTAATATAATATTATACTTTACATCTTTCCTATTTCCTTATTAAATGACTGCAGATTTATCTATCGAGTTTGATGTTTATTAAGTTGAAGCTTTTAATGGAAAATTGAGGTATGCAAAAAATGATATCTTCAATGTGGAATTTAAAATTACTAATAATGAAATAAAGCAGTCAGTATAATTAAATCAAATAAAGTATGTACTACGCTCAACTATTACCAAAAAATAGTAACTTTGCGCAGTATAAGTTGTTTTACTTTATTAAAAACTGGGTAAAATAGCCTAGAATATAATATTCTAACTAGTGTAACCTACGGAAATAGTAAAATATGAGCAGGATTTTTTTTGGAACAATATTGGAATAGTAGCTGCTTAAATGGGAATTAAAGTTAAGTCAATTAAAACAGAGGGTGATGCTGATTATGAGAGTGCACTATAAGATATATCTTTATATGGTGTTCAGTACTTTTCTTACTATGATGACTTTGACACATTGAAAATACTGAAACCATTAAGTACTATTCAGAATGACTTTCATCAGGATATGATTTTGACTCAGTTGGCAGCGATATAATATTAGAGCATCGGAGATTATCCTTTGATTTTACCTCTAGTGTTTGGTTATTCAGGATTTAAGTTATATACAAATAGAATGGATGAAATTGTAAATCAAAATGTTTTATCAGTTGTAACGTAATAAAAATTAGTAGTCCTCAAAACAATATTTGGGCTGTCTAATACTGTTTATAATGAATAATTATTACCAAATAAATTTGAATACATGAACCTGTTCCAACTACCTATCCACTTTATCGGGACTGGGATCAGTTTGTTCATGTTCTAGCAGCTCTGCCACGTGTCCTACCTCTTCAAGGCGGAATATTTTGCATTATTCTCATTGATTGGAAATGAAGTAGCAGACAATCTTACGAATGCAGTCATAAGCCAGAGCTCCAGGTCTGGGAAAAGTGTAGCATTGTACACGCAGTACTTTTTCCACCTCCTGATGGGGAATGTTCCAATATTGTTTAATATGAGATCTGATAAGGAGTAACCTCTTTATGAGTACTACACAGAAAATTTTCATAGCAGTCTAGGTTAATAATATATAGATGTATATAAATTAAGCGAAATTAAACAAATAAGTAACGTTAAAGAATTAAAGGAAGTTGAAGATTTAAATAAATAGAAAGAGTCAAAGGAAGTTGAAGATTTGAAGAAAGATAAAGAGTTAAATAAGATTATACTTCAAAGTGTATGTGCCTTTCATTAATTCTAATTGGATAGTATAGGCAAAGTTTCAGAGCTATTTTATAAAATGGTAATTTTCATAGAAAATATTACGAAAATTAAGAATGTTAAAGGAAATAAATCTTTTAATCTGTTGGATGCTGTGAAGAAGCTGTAATATAACAATCATATATTTACAAAATTTGAATTGTTTTAAAATCAGATTTTTTTTATTTACAACAATCATAAGGATACCTCTGGTATTTCAGATGACTAAATATTGGAAAGATCAAAGAAACCAGCGTTGCATTTAACACCTATTATTCTAGTTGATGAATGCTTATAATCTCAGAAGAGTAAGTTCCCTAAATGCGTTAAGTTGTGCCAGATGATCTTCATGCGTTATGAGGAGAAACTGATTTAGTTAGGCAAAAAATAGTATATAAAGATATAAACCATGTTGGATAGTGATGAATTTAAGGTGATAAATACATTCGCATCTATCAAATATAAACAACATCATTTGGTTATTAATGTTATTTTGCCGCTTCTGAGTAAAGAGCTTCTGGAATCAGCAAAAACTGAACTGGGCAAAATTAGTATGACAGATCGATTCTAAAATAAAGGTATAGACGTGTACCAAACTATTGAAAACATCATAACCAGTGTTTAATCACAAAATGCAGATTAGATATTCTATACTATACACGGCAACCAAAAAATTATAGTGGAATATTTGAAATCTCTTAATAGTTTACTAGGAAAATCAGAGTACATTCTCATAGCGATGGAGTACCTTCGCCTCGAGATTGATGATTACGACCTTCTTGACGAGTTAGTCGTTCACTCACCGCAGATATTAAACATTAGGAACAGAACATAATTTAGAAAGATATTATTTTCAGGAATGGTATCTTACAGGAATCGAGGACAATACTATGAAGAGTTTGAAACGAATTTCTACAAGTTGATCCTATCGTTGTTCAACCCCAGAGGGGTAGAAACAGCGTTTTGGAAGACTTTTTCCATTGTAGCAATGATAGATGTAAAACTAGACGCGGCTACATTAAAACCTAAGGATATAACAGCAAATACAGTCATTAGCATATAATTTGTTATGGAAAAATTTTGGAAATATTCGGTTAAAGAGTTAATCTAAGAGTACTTTGGTGTTAGTAAGTCGCCAGATTTGAAAGAAGATCAACGCAAAGAATAATAGGTTGACAATTTTATTTCAATGTTTCATAAAGAACATGAACCATTATTAGAAAGCTTATAAAAAACTTTTGACACCACGAAATTTATCTCTGTACCAGGTGTAAAGCAGTCTACTGTAATTATGGTGGGAACAGATCTCACCGTAATTAATTTCCTTACAGTAAATTAGTTTTGCTACAATGCCATGTCAAGTAGAGCTAATATGGGTTACATTAATACTTAAATATTAGGATATGTTCAGCCTCACGCATCATTGCTGTCTAGCTTGCAGTACGAGGAGCGTCGGATGGTAGTGGATGATACTGGTTACACCAAGTCAGTAGGTGCTATACCAGGTACAGTCAAGAAGTTTGCTGAAGAAACACCAATTTTGGTATCGCTGCTGTACTCGATGATGACGGAGAAGTCGGTTGAGATGCAGTTCATGTGCTCATCGGTGTGTCCGTCTATATGGTTTCAGTATAACTAAAAAATATTAAATTTCAATGCAACCAGCAGGCATGTAGTCAGTTTTTGTATAGAAGGTAAAAAGTAAATTCCAGAGCAAACTATGTATCAGTTTGACAGCCTCACTTAAACCTATAGCAATATTATCATACACAAAGGTGCTGAGAATGACGCTAAATTTAAGCTCACAAAAGGAGATGCTCATTTTGAATTACTACAGGATAATCAAAATTATAATATCAGCTGCATTGCATCGTCGACTCTGAACTACGAGGTGGTATCCGTTTTGAACTATTAGCTCATGTTTGCATTTATAGCGAAATATTCAACCTCAGCGATAAGTGTAGCAGATGCTTAAGATACTCTGCATCAACTGTCTAAGTTCTTCTAAAGAAGCGTCTTGATGGAGTTTATGCAGGTCATCCTGTTCGTGGCGAAGCTCACATTGCAGACGGCAACCCTAATTACGAACATTTCCCTGATTATGAAGTAAGTGGACACTGGAAATATCTACGTCTAATACTTGCATGATGGAAGTATTACTGCAACGAAAAGCAAGGATGTTTTTAAGTTGCTAGAAAGAACGTCAGTCCCATATAAGTTTATGTTCCTAAACCCCACCTTTGACTACGCGTTCTAAAATTTTAATAAAAAATCATCTATTTCTATATATGAATAGGTGCTGAAAGATTCAGTAGCAGCTGCGAACGAAACTTTTCAGTTGCTGCGTTATAGACCGCCAGCCTAGCCAGAAAGTACCACCAAAAAGGACGAATCCTTCGCCAAAGAAGCCACTGTGGAGTAGGATGGTGGAACTCAGACTGATGTTGGCAGCACAGCCCCACCATAAGAGAGTTAACTATCTACAACTCAGGATGAAGCGTAGGAAAAATTAAAAGACTAAGAAACATGCCCTATGTTAATTATTGTGATCCCTTTCGACAAGAAGATGTGCTTTACGGATAGTTTGGACAAAGCAAGGCACAAAATATTTGACTTCATCGTCACGTTCCACGGGTACCCTGACCTCGGTTTGGAGACAAAAGATGGCTGCCAAGTGCTTCCGATAGAGTGCGGCCACCATATCCCCGAAGTGTTGGCCGAAAAGGTTAAAGCGTTCAAGCTTAATAATGTATTGCAGATTGGGCTTGATAGGAAAGGAGCAACCTAGTTATTAGAAATATAGGACAAGTCTGAGCAGTTTGTATTAGACCAGTAGACCAAGGAAAGACTACCTAAGCAAAACGCACCACCCAAGTTTGAAGACAAGATGCAGTGCCAGGTTTTCAAAATAAATGGTACCAAGTTGGATTACACTAAGATATTTGCAGCCTTAGATGACTAAAATATAATGATAAATATTTTCAAAGATAATGACTATTAATACCTTTTGCTTATCGATGAGAAGAACAACTGTGCTACGAAGTATGATGCGATATGTGAGAAATTTAGTGTGGACGCTAAGAATTCTACCTTAAATATTGATAAAGTTTGGAGTGTGAGAGGAACTTCCATTTTGCATTAGTATGTATCATAAGGTTTTATCTTACCGAAGTAGACGTTGAATTTAGATTTACAGTTAATAGAGGACTATAGTATTGTTGTTAAGAAACTGGCTACTAAGTTTTAGTCATTGCATTTTACATGTAACAACAGTAAAAATGAGATTTAAGTCACATTCAATACTGATACCGTTCTATTGAAGTTTTTGACATCGTTAAGTCTAGGAATTGTGTCCATTAATGAAAAAAATAATATCTACACCATGCTAGTTGTATATATATATGATGAGTAAGATATTGCTAATATGGACTAAGAAGCCTTATTGGAAAAGGAAAGATTAAAAAAGATATACAAAGAACCTCTATACGAAATCTGCAAGAAGAATTACGATGCCTATGGAAAATCTGGCAAGGTGAAAATGCTATCTGAAAAAGAAAATTAATACGAGCATATTAGATTATTTGAGAATTACCCAATTACATGCACGTATGGACAGAAGGACAGGGCATTTACGCTATCTAAGGAGGAGTTGCTTGACCATCTAGCCGTATACCAAAGCATTATATCCAAATTCGAAGAGGATATAGTTTATTTAGATAATGTAGAGCCCTCAGTAAAGCAAATGCTAAACGCTAATTAGTAAAGTTTAGTTAATTTTAATGATTAGGGGAACAAGTACTTTGCCATGTTTTTAAACGCGTTGAGATTAAAGAGTTATAAACTAACCTCTGCGTTTTAAGGTGAGGCTCCACTATTAATAAAGTTTAATAAATTAGTAGAAATCTAGAAAGAGTATAACGGAGAGTATGGTTTAAATATTTGCATTAATATATAATCTGCAGCTAGGAATTCGTTATTACTTAAGATGCTCATATTGGAAAATAAGTTTTTGACGTTCAAATAAAATACAAAATTCAATTAGGCGTAAATTTACGAATTATTTTTTAGCTTAAAAATAATTTTGCATGATATAGTTAAGGATGTCGCCCACATTGTTATCTTGCCTGAGTGATCAAATTTAAACGAGATGGCTGTATTTAATTATTATTTTGTGACGCTACACATCTATTTATTTGGGCCAATCAGTAGATGTTTCGACATAGCTTTAATTTGATGTCTTATCTATAGGGATATAATACTATAAACAGTATCTACTTCACATACTCATGGATAGGAACATTAAGCAGGATTATACCATAGAGATTTCATCCAGTGTGATGTTTCATTTTATTAATATTATATTATATTATATTATATTATATTATATTATATTATATTATATTATATTATATTATATTATATTATATTATATTATATTATATTATATTATATTATATTATATTATATTTTTTTTTTTTTTTTTTTTTTTTTTATATTATATTATATTATATTATATTATATTATATTATATTATATTATATTATATTATATTATATTATATTATATTATATTATATTATATTATATTATATTATATTATATTATATTATATTATATTATATTATATTATATTATATTATATTATATTATATTATATTATATTATATTATATTATATTATATTATATTATATTATATTATATTATATTATATTATATTATATTATATTATATTATATTATATTATATTATATTATATTATATTATATTATATTATATTATATTATATTATATTATATTATATTATATTATATTATATTATATTATATTATATTATATTATATTATATTATATTATATTATATTATATTATTATTTATATTATATTATATTATATTATATTATATTATATTATATTATATTATATTATATTATATTATATTATATTATATTATATTATATTATATTATATTATATTATATTATATTATATTATATTTTTATATTATATTATATTATATTATATTATATTATATTATATTATATTATATTATATTATATTATATTATATTATATTATATTATATTATATTATATTATATTATATTATATTATATTATATTATATTATATTATATTATATTATTAATATTTAGATATAAATTTTATTACCACTCCTTAAATGACCGATCAAGACTAGAATACCAAGGCAGAAGCTAAGCCTACCTAGCTCACTTTTTCCTCTTTAGACAAAGATCTGATGGAGCTTCAATAGGATGTGGTGTTTTCATTTATCGGAATTTAATTTAAGATAAGCGAAGTTGGCGATGCCGTATGTTACCTAAAAGTAGCCATTGATACTGTTGAAACCCTCAGCCTACTGCACCTCTTCATGTGGCAGCATAGACAAGGCCTGCTACTCAGAAGCGACATCCAACTGATCATAATACAAGATGACCTGAAGGATCCTAGTATATCAGTATCTGAATACTGGTGTAACTTGGCTTCGTTGTCCCTTCAAATGGGGTTTTCCACTATGTCATTTAATGAATATAATGATATTTTGTTATAGAAGTCAACCCATTAGATGATTATAGTATCAGACTTCCCCAGAATCGACTCTCAGTAGCTAGACACCATGGAGGGATTGAGCAACTTCCAGTTTGATGATAAAATGTCCTATTCCATGAAATTGGTTATTTTGGAGCGAATTGGCTTGGCTGCCCATAAATAATAGCAATATGCGCATCTCCTGCCAATGATACTAGGCTATAGCGCCTACATTATTTACAATCAAATTATTTAATATTAAAAATAGGATATGGAAATTCTTGTTGAAGATGCTGGTTATATTAATAATGTGAAATCTGGTAAAACAATTCATCTCCCAAATTTCCCTCAGATTTATATTCATCATGCATAAGAAATGTATACAACTGCAACCCACCCATCTGCAATTTCATATAAAACTACTTTTATAGACTAGAATAGAAATGATAGGATCGAAAATTTTACAGTCCGTAAAATCACTTAAGTCTTCAAGAATATCTTTGAGCTCCCAGTGCATTTACTAAACATATTAGACTTTAACGATAGCAACTAGTTCATCTTCCAGCAAATGTGCGACGTGTCCTACCTGTTCAAGGCGCAGTACTTTGCGGTGTTCTCAGCCTTCTTCCCTCTCGAAAATGCGGTTATGAGCCAGAGCTCGAGGAGCGGTAAAACTGTCACCCTGCACACCATCTTCTACTTCAACCTGTTCTCGGGGCTGAAAATTCCCATATTGATCAACACTGGATTCACAAAAGATTCACATGATCTGAAAACGCAGCCTTTATATAATAGAGGTTCTATCGAGATGGATTAAAAACTAAAAACTTTATTTTCCGCTTATCAAAGTCAAACTGACCTTGGAGATGTTATTAGTAGTAATTTGAAAGATGGAGTTGAATATTCTAAAACGATGGCTTATGTTAAAAAAAAGTGTTTCAACCTAATCAAAACATATGATATGCATACTGCCTAATAATAACTTAAAGGTGCATTTGAGTTATATTTGTAGGGTACGTCAGTATTTTGTGAATTTTCTGTGACCGGCCTGCTTGATTTTTTTAAATTTGATCCGAGCGAGCAATTAGAATAAACTAAACAAGTCTTAAAATTAACTACAAAAGCTTTAGATGATGAAATTTAGAAGTTTACACATGAAAGAGACGTCGCTAAAAAAATAATAGATACACAAAATTAAGAAGACAAGAGTAAAAAATAGAAAGATATTAAAAAATATGAAGACAGTATTAGAGCTATAGAGTAATAAATTGGGATATTGTAGTAGCGTACAGACTATTATGCAACATAAAAAACTTCGATTTAGTCCGATAATGTTGAATCGTATAACTCCAATAAGGAAGTCATGCTCTTAGTCGATGAGTGTCTGGCCTAACAAAAGGGCAAATATGCATTGTGCACCAGCGCGCTAGTCAGAATAACCTACTAATTCGTTGACAAATTTACGAAGAAGGCAAAATATAGTATTGATGAAATACTTAAAAAAATAGATGATATATCAGTTTATTATCTCTCATAATTATTAGACTGGCTAGAGATTCGTCAAAATAAATTGCCAATAGATAAAGTTGAGAGTGATGAAGCACAGTAATACTTAGAATAGGCAAAGTAGAAAATAGAATACATCCTTGGTGACCCTATAGAGATTGACCGATATTTCCTTAGGTTAATACTGTCTGAAGTATTTAAAAATTGTAAAGCTTATAAACTTATTGATCTAATGGGCATTTCGTCACCAAATTTTATCAACCTTAGAGAGTCATTAATTGTAAAGAAGTCATTCTAGGAAATGATGTCAGATCTTACAAAATATACTACGTTGGAAGTATTTAGAGAGAAACTCTACTAGTTTCTCCTTATGCTGTACAACCCGCGTGGGATCGAGACTATATTCTGGCGAAACATTTCTTTTGTTATGAATTAAGGAGCTGATACCATCAGTTCATTTCATAAGTCAATCGAGGTTAAAGATAAACTAAACGAATATTTGGGCGAATAGTTTGGTACAGAAGAACAGTACATAAAATTCTTCAAGAATATATATGCTATTACTATAAAATTCCCTATATTGAATGTTTATTAGGAAATACCCTTTATCTCAGTAAAAGTAACTCACCTTCTGGCTGCAGGAACTGATCTAGCCCTTATAAACTTCCTCAGATAAAATTAGTTTCTTTATACTTCCGAAAATAGTAGAGGTAAAACTCCGTATACACAGTCGAATATCCTTGGCACCTCCTAGATGCACCCTTCTTGTCTGACCTAAAGCTACTACAGGGATATGCGAATTACCACTCAAACAAACAAATCTATGATAGAATAGGTAAACGATAAGGTAAAAGATATGAGCATCAAGGACTTCTACCTCACGATGATGCCAGAGCTAGCTGCAGAGCTGCAGTTCCTATGCCCCTTGGTGTGCCCATAGATAATTATTAATGAGAGTGCAACTAAGTACCTTTTCAATTCCACATACTAATTCTAGTTAATTATTAATTCAAAGTCTATTCTTTTGAATTAGATTTCTTCTCATATGTAAATTCACAATTCATTGTTCATAATGAGGAATAAGGATTTAGTTGGAGCTAATTAGTTAATAAATTAAGAAAGCAAAACGGAATTGTTAAAATTGTAGTCAATTGCAGAATTTAATTAACAATTACATCTCACTTCATCTTCATCGCTGAATCGAGATGTGGTGTTCGTATTACATTTCTTAGCAAGCTAGAGGTTTCTAGATACGCTTACCATGCTTAATGGAGAATCGGATTAAGCCTAACTTAGCCAGTTATGCACTACAGGACAAATCGAAGGCATGTTTAAATAGCAGCAGATATCAGAAATTTCATCCGCAATAATCCTTGTTATATCCTTGTGTAGATAGTACCCTACTCATATGAGTGGATTAACTAAGCTTTTTAAATAGATTATCAAGTATTCACAGTATCTGGAGATTTATGTGAATCCACTGTAGGTCTAATAGAATAATATCACCACGCTGAAAGAAATTTATACAGAGTTTTAGTCGCTTTTTAAAGGTGCATTTTTCATGTTTTTACAAAAATCTTTCGATAAATACTGGAACGTCGATACGCCAGATATAGATATGTACATTCGTGACGCTATTCAGAACTCCAGCGTTTGCTATGTAAAGCTAAAACAACTAGGTCTACTATAGAAGGATGAGAAACTTGCGATCGTAACTATTACTGATAAAACTTGCATTTCGAATCTATTTTTTGAGACATCTCCGCCGATGCCGGATTATCTAATTTCACTATTCGGGGTGGAGGATACAATAAGAGATTCATTTTCTAACAAAAAAATGCTATCAATTAAGACCCATGACGTGGATGAAGAGAAAGTTTCAAGCATTAATCTGTTGATGGATTCAGGAAACCACACTGGGGAAGAAATGTTTAAAAAATAAAAAGATACCGGGATTGCAACATGTTTCCAGGTAACAAATAAATACCAGCAAAACTTCAAGTAGATTTGCCTGCACCACTAGGTGAGTCCATAATATGAAGCAAGAACGGAAAAAGTAGAAGCATACTAAGCACAGAAAGAGGTGAAGGTTTTAAGTGAAGTAAAAGCCAAAGTAGAATAGCTGAATAATGATGTAGCCCAAGCAAATGATAAAGTAGAATAGCTGAAGAACGAAGTAGACGAAGCTGAAGCAGAACTAACTACAGCTAAATTAAAAGTAAAGGAATTAAAGGTTG
This sequence comes from Spironucleus salmonicida, assembly GCF_000497125.1. Lineage (NCBI taxonomy): Eukaryota > Fornicata > Diplomonadida > Hexamitidae > Spironucleus > Spironucleus salmonicida. Next base: position 1,878,888 of record NC_090596.1, read on the forward strand.
AAGTCAACCAAGCGGAAGCAGAACTAACTACAGCTAAATTAAAAGTAAAGGAATTAAAGGTTGAAGTCAACCAAGCGGAAGCAGAATTAACTACAGCTAAATTAAAAGTAAAGGAATTAAAGGTTGAAGTCAACCAAGCGGAAGGAGAACTAGATACAGCCAAAACCAAAGTTAATTAAGCAGAAACAGAACTAACTACAGCCAAAACCAAAGTTAATTAAGCAGAAACAGAACTAACTACAGCTAAATTAAAAGTAAAGGAATTAAAGGTTGAAGTCAACCAAGCGGAAGCAGAATTAACTACAGCTAAATTAAAAGTAAAGGAATTAAAGGTTGAAGTCAACCAAGCGGAAGCAGAACTAACTACAGCCAAAGCCAAAGCAAGCTAACCAAATATAGATGCTAAAAATATAGTTATTTAGTACGAAAAACGGTAAGAATACGCAATGTTAAATGCAGTGTAAGAGATTGAAAAAGCAGAAAAAGCATTACTATATGCATAATATGCATCAGTTTCTCCAAGAAAATAGTTTAATATTGAATAGGCAGAGATATAGTTATAATAAGCAAAAGATTGGTAATAAATACTAACAGAAAATACTAATAAAGATAATGATATTGAAAAAGCGGCCATAAAAGCGTAAGCTGAGTTTGAAATGTTATAAGCAAAGTATGATAATATTATTCATTCATAATAAATAAAGCATATGGCAGAAAAAGTAATAAATGTAAATTATTAAACTGAATTATTAACGTAGAATTAAACAGAAGCTATGAACATGACTGCGACTGCGAAATAACGGGTTGAAGACGCTTAAACAGATTTAACATCCAAATAAATTATATCAAAAGAACGCGAAGATTCTGTAAATGCCGCCAGGAATAAACTGAACAGATTAATAGAAATATTGAAGAAAAAAAAGGAACGGTAATCTACGACACAGGAAGAAACTACATTATTAATATAACAGGCTAGTAAAGAATTTGAATAGGTATAAGAAAACGCTAAGTAGCCAACAGCAGACACATTAGTTGCTACATAAAAACATTAAAGTGCAGTGGCAGATTAGAGTTTTGTTGATAAAATGCTAACATGTATAAAAGGTGAGTTACTATTAGGAGAGAAATCATAAAAGGATGTACAAATCTAAATAGGGAAACAATCACCTTAAGACTAAGTTGAAATTTAATAATATATGAATATATGGAACTAGGCGATAGGATTTTAAACACCAACTAACGAATCTGAAACAAATTACGAAGACGTAGGACTATCGGTACTAGACTAGTAACTTGTGTTTGATATGCTCGAATTATGTTAGCTATTTGATTAATTATCTTAAATTTAGTTGGCAAAAGAATCGAGTTGCTAATAGTAAATTCTAACCGCATCAAAATATGCGGCACTATCCGTAATACGACTAACAGAATAATATAACTAAGGCAATAACAGAAAAGTATTATAATAGCATGGCGGTGCAACTCCGAATTAGGTAAAAGTAATGTCAAAAGAGGAGAATAAGTAGTTACAAAACGTAATATCAGAATGGTGCACTAGCGTTCTAAAGAAAGGATAATAAGCATAAATCGAGATTAGTGATTTTATCACTTAGTGGAAAAATCTGTTCGGAGTGCCATAAATCATAGTTCATTTTGCGTTTAAAGTGTTATTAAGAAAGATAAAATAATTACTATAGTAATTAAAAGATTAACTACAATTGCAGTAAAATATTTAAGATAAGAACGCGAAATCATATTACGGAACAAAAAATACAATTGTAGCTAATTAATTATAATAACCAGAAGAAAAATAATAGTACTAGAAAAACAAATAGTTATTCAATGATAAATTTTTCTGTCTTGACATTTTCTACTTTGTGAACTGTAAACGCAACAGTACTTCTTCTATGTTTTGCATAGATTATCTAAGAAATATAGAAAATTAGACTGTTAAGAAGATTATCTAATAAAAAGATTTAAACCATTAGAAGAAAAAGACAGAAGAGCCTGCTAAATAATAAACGGAGGCTTAACCGTAAGTAGATCTTGAAATAAATCAATCCTATATATATTTCAAATTTAACTTACCTATAGAAGCAATTAAAGTTATATTCGTAGGAAAAACTATATAAGAAAAAAATAATTATTTTTATTTTAAAAAATAAAATGATTAAACTATAGAAAGCGTGTTACTTTAGGCAACGATTCCAATTAAATGTGGAAAATAGGTTACTAAAGTAGTTACTAAGTAATAGGGTAAATATTTATAAGTCTCATTTAATTTAAATATGAGTCATATTTTTGTAAACTTGGTAATTTCTATCCATTAGATAAATCCATAATTAAAGGTATTAATGGTATTAATGGCATGTGGATTTCAAATAATTGCTAATCAGGGACTATCAACGCTATAAAGTTTACAAATAATGTTTTGCTCTAAATTCTAGAGAAAATAAATTAATGTTTACTTGAATCAGCTATAACCTATAAGATACTGGCCAATGAAATTACTATAAAATAAGTTATTGTTAAGAAAGATATTATTGGATTTTTGCTTAAAAATCATCTTTTCCCGGTCTCTATCGATGGAACTACTTTAATCGTCGATCGTCTAACCGAGGACAATAAAGAATTCTTGTACTCTTCGCAGTACGAAATTCTATGCAAGATTGCAATCCTAAAGTATAGAAACGCGCTTTCAGATCCCTAAATCGAATTCCTGCAAAAGAACGAAACCGAGGTGTTTGATGCAGCATGCAAGTTGATAGAATCTAAGGATGAAATTTTGACATTGAAAGTAAAATATTTACGTTAAAGCCCTATTGTAGAAGGGTAGAAAGGATATTTTGAGGAGTATTGTTTTGAAGTTTTTTAAACATCCAAAGAGAACTTAATGAATACGTTAACACAGCTGAATGCGGTTATAGTGGACATCGAGGAAGGCTTCCTCCACGTGATAATTCTTGAGAAAAAGTGAGGGTTTATTTGTTCTACTGCCTGATGTCACTACATGGGAAACTGGTGGGCTAAATAACTGCTTATTTATATTATCCGTTTCGTATATATTATATTGTAGAATTTTGAACGGCTTCCTTAAGCTAGAAATAAGGAATTCCTAAATAAGTAAGGTTTTAAGAATAGATCAAAACTCTGTAAAACATCTCAGTGTTCAGATAATTTTTAAGCATTCTGGCTACATGATATTTTATAGGAATTACTTTGCTTCAGCGCTTCAATTGCTAAATATTGGATGCTGCATTTGCGATAAACTTTGTTTCCCGATTTAGATTGGTGAATATCCTTGGTCGAGTGTGCTAAACATTCTTTTGCACTGGCCGTTTGGCGGTCTAAGATGACACATATTTCCATTATGGCGTCAAGAAAGTTTGCTCGTTTCCGTTTCAAGCGCATTTACCATCTTAACTCAAACTGCCGATCAAGTAATAAAAGACAGCCTGGGCCGGCAAGCCGGTCTGCAGTACAATGTAGATACCCAAAATAGGTAAATGTGCGGTTTATGTTATTTTGAAAAATGGAATTACTGTGCTGAAAGTCTAGCTTCATGTACTACTCCGGGAGTATTAACAGAGCGGTATGGTGGTTTTGAGCTGGACCAGTAGCGCATCTGCAAATTTAAAAAATTTAGGATAGTGGTGCTGAATTTAAGCTTAACATATATTGGTGCCTGCAATTTCAATTAGAAGGAGTAGTGATTTAATACGATAGTGTATTTTGCTGATTAAAGTGGTTGCAAATGCACCATACTGGCATAGAGCTGATTTACGATACATTAATGATGAAATATTCTATCTGCAGTTTTCGCCATTAGCAGTGATCTTCGTTCCTGGTATTGCTAAGACATCGAGCCCCTTTATATTTCTTGGTTGAGGCTGGCCATAACTTCTAGGTTTGGGTTAACAGTCAGTGTTATTATTATGTAACATGACTTTGACAGATCAAAATAGCTGGATATCCTTCGTAATACTTAAAACACAGTCATGTAAACTATTTGCCAATAGGTAGCTGTAGGTTAATAGAGCAGACAAATTATTTCTAGCAACAGTAACTTGTTTCCGTATGCTAGTATTGCGATAGCGTAAGGAGTTAATATAATGACTAAGTATGCTACGTATTATTAGAAGATTATAATTCCTATAATTCTCGCCTCCTGGAATGTACCTCGATTCTGGAGGTAAAACCGATATACAAGACACACCATGTGACGTTCCTGACCATATTCATACTTAGTGAATCTGAAACTATTATTTGGCGATCGGTCGATCAGTAATGATGTTATCAAAGGATGTAGGAAATTTCACCCCGCCTAATTGCAGTTATGTTACTTACAACTTAAGTAAGAAATAATGCTACAGGCATACTAGATGATACTCAGGTAAGTCAAATTACCATAATAGTGGAAGAGAATCTGGTTAGGAGGCCTCGTGACGCAGAAGCATATTACAGCAATAAACTGGACAGCGCGAAATCCATAATTATTGTAGAAACGAATTCCAGCATACCATGCATAGTACACAACTTATGGGTTGAGCAGCGGGTAGCTGATGACTGTTGTGAGATGGCCTTTCTTCCTCCGAAGATACACGTGGCCTTTTAATAAAATTACAGACTACATCCGCTGACAGTGGTTAGGAATGCTGAATACCAACGCAGATAATGTAGTAGTGCAGTAGATGAAGATACACATGGCAAATGTAGATAGGCAGCAGGTAGTGTATATTGTAGTACTTCTGAGGAGTTATATGTTATTTAAAACTTTTAAACTACTTGCATTCATTTACTTTTCAAGTTTTTGAACACAAACCGCCACGTAGGAGTTGTAGCATGTTTACTATACCAATTTATATTGTATGTTAGTGTAGAATAAGATCTAGATCTTCAGTGTTGCGAATACCCAGCCTGCAAGCTTGCAAATTATCAGGATAGAGGATTGTGTAAAGAGGCGCATACACAGACTCTCGACTGGCATCTCAAAGCGAGGAAATATATAATTTCGCTGTCGTATGGTGGTAGCGCGTGTCTATTGGTTGTCAGTTTTCCTCGAGCAGTATCTAGCGTTACAAGTTTCTGTGGCAAGAAATACTAGATCTATAAAGAAGCATATTGATCATAAATATCTATGAATATTAGCTACTACGAAAGAGGAAATAAATAAAATTTTGTCATGCAAGGAGCAGCTGGAAGTATGGACTCCAAGGGCCATGCCAATAAAGTTGGTTAGAGCGGAACTGACTGATAATACATTGTCGAGTACAAAGCTAATTGGGCGAATAATAAGAAATCATATCAACTATACAAGTACAATCACCTAGAATACCAAGCAACACGCAGTTTATCTTTGTATACAAGTACCAGTAAGTAGGCTGGACAGATAGAACTGTCAGCAGTAGCGAAGGAAGAAAAATATATAATCTCACATTTGGATCAGTTTTGTAGTTAGAGGTGTATTGATCAGGCTTGGCAAGGCTATCAGTACACTTAGAACCAGGTTTGCATTTTTCATAATCTTACGATAATTGCGAAATTCAAATTCAAATCGCGAATAACAAGAATAATACTTACATATGTCATATTATCTCGATAATAGTATGCAGGTTTTGAAATTTTTATAATTAAATTTAGGTACTCTAATATAATTATATTCAGATAAATATATAGCATCCTATTACATGAAATAGCTATACTTGGAGAAATTGCTATTGAAGGAACATACTTATTTGCTATATAATAGTTATTGATAGAAATATTTAAAAAGATTATACCGAAACATCGTCACTAGTCTTTTTTAGCCTATTAAGTCATCGCATACATGAGGTAATAAACTATGCAAACTATAAAAATTATTGCTTATTTAACCTACGGGTAGATTATTACTGACGCAACAACGACTTCTACTACTCATAATAGTTATATCCACGAAATACGTTATCTGAAACGCTATATATCAATAATTTAACCTAAATTTTTCAAAAGCTTATCAATAACTGCTCAACTATTTATGCACCCATTTGTGTGTTTAATAATGTAAAATAATAACCATTGGTGCTTTCAAAAATATTGAGCACAATTTCATTTTCCAAGCAATATTCTTGAAACAGTTTGAGTTCTAGATACAAATTATAATGGATCAAAAACTTGTAATACATAGCAGTGATGTATTTTTTGGACAGTTTCATACTTAATAATATCACGATTTTGAGTATATATCATTTAAATATTTGTAGATAGAGATGGATAGAGTGGTATTATTTGCATATCATTTTATAGGCTTTATCGTAAAATACTGTATTTAACGCAACTGGATTGGGTTTCTTCTAATATGAAATTTATGTTAGGATAAATTAATTGATTTTTGCAATGTATATGAGCATTACTAACAATTTGTATGGTGTGGGAATGTTCGAGCATAGTAACATATTTATATAACAAAAGAGCACTAGTCTAGAAACAGTACGAATGCCTTTTCAAGAATGTTAAGGCTTATTAGAATGTAAATACTAATGTAATTAGTACAGATGCATATTGGTGACGACTACTAATGTATTTATAATAGTTATTGGTAAAGATGAGTTTTGACAAGATTGCAGACTAAGCACAGTATATGGTGCAACATTATGAGTCATACATTATTTATAATGAAATTTTCTTAAGAGTAATTAGATAGTCTGGAATATCCTAAATTCAGCAGCGTATTAATTTTCTGCTGGTTTACCGCATATTACTGTAAGCGGATTGAATATTTAAGCATGAACGAAAAACATAGCACTGAGTCACTTTTCTAAGACACTGCGCAAGCTACAACCTTTGAGCCGAAAATACCCTTAAGTACGGCATCGCACATCATAATTGGGGCCTTTACAACGCATTGTCTTATTTTCTTAGCTGCTTCTATGCGTTCATTTTTAGGGATAGGCTTGGAAAGCTATACAGTAAGTCTAACAGCTTCGCCATTCTCAACTGCAGTAGATGTACAAAATGTTCTAAACGGTTCCACAATTTCTGGTTTAGCGTAGTTTATGCCGCCTTTGCATTAATTGATTGTGATTTCTTCAATCTCATTGGCATCCCGATTTTTACAAATATGGTACACCCATTGGGACATAGAACACAAGTGATCTATATTTGAGATTTATCAATCGCCACTTCTTCAAACTTTTCAATGGCGACAGGTACATTACTAACATATTACTTTATACGAACGTGCAGCATCTCCGCTGGGACTGCGTGAGCAACCTCCGTCTCTCCCGCAACTTGCATCTCCCAATAACCTTGCTAACACGCATGCTTATTGACTACGAATCGAGCTCTTACCAAGGAATTGCGGCGCAGAGAACAATATGTTTTCATCAGCTAGTACAACCGGTGTACCGGGGGCTGCAGATGTTTCCAAAAGAAGAGCGGCCCTCTTCGGCAGCATCGTCCACCAAATTATGAACCTAAATGCAATTTCCGGCTGAAAGAAGCGCCCGCTAACAAGCTTGAACGAACCAGCCTCTATAGGCCTGGCTTTTGGATTAACTTTTCCACCCAAAGACACGGCAACTTTATCCTGAGGAATAAGGCCAACCGAGAGTGACAAACAGCCGCATTCGAGCCTTGTAGTTTTCGTGAGATCTGGCTGCAAAGTTACAGGATCCATCGGAGCAAGGTACACCGCGGCAACCCGAGTTTCCCCAACTAGATTTAAAGCCGTGGTTACCAGATGGAGCGGAATTCCGAAATCTGTTCAGCACTATTCGATATTTCGCTAAAGGCCAGAGCAGCGCGGTAAGAGCCCGTAGACGCCCAAAGCGCGCGCCCTCCAAAGTGCACCTGTGGACCATAGTCAGACCGATAGCGCCAGAACCCAGGATTCCACGTTCTTCCCAGGCGGCTACCCGTCCATGTTGATCATTTGCTGCGCCGAGTACCGGAATGCTCGCTCCCCCTCACGGCAGCCGCTCCCGAAATCAACACCTTTGCCGAGAAGTGCCGCACACAGAGGCCCCTCGTGACGGTCGAAATTGTGTACCCGCTGCCAGTTTCTGTGCACTGAAACACGAACGAGTGCATAAGAATGCTCGAATTCGACTGAAGGCAGTCCGCCTCGAGCAGCTCCGCATACTCGGGCCCGTGAGCTCCTGCTTGTACTTGCAGAGCCCGAAGCCGCCGTGAATGCACTGCGCCAGAATTCACTACCACGTGTGCTATTTTCTAGCACCAGGTCCGCTTTTCCGAGTATCGTGGCCGTACGCTGCAGTAGCACCAGTCGAGATATTTCAGCACCGTTCGTTCCAGAGCGCGGAAGGCCCAGGTGAACATCAGCTTCCAATTGGTATCTTGCGTCTCCTTGCTTTCATCGAGTGGCACGCCATCTATGCAGGCGTTGTAACGCAACGTTTCTGACCGCGGGCTGCTCGCTCTGCGCGAGGTGCCGGAGGATTTCGCCCCAGCTCCCGTCCACCTCCTTCTGGATCTTGAGCCCCAGCTGCTGCTTCTTGGCCCTGCATACCGAGTTTTTGGGCGAAACGCGGTGCGCGAAGTCCAGCACGAGCTGGTGCGAGGGCGCGATCAGCGAAGTTAGGAGTCTGTGAGCGTGATCTCAATATCTGTTGGCAACAACTGTGGGGGCAGCGTGAATGCTACGAAAATCGTAGTACTGGATTCCGAGATCTCGTATGACAGGGAAAGCATTTTTCAAATGTGGCAAGGGATAATATATAAGAATTAATGTATAATATTGTGTAAATGTTTATTCGTAAAACGTGTTTTGCTATATTTTGTATATATCTTGAAAAATGAACTGTGCTCAGAAAGTCTCCGAAAAGGTAAATCCTTCATTAACGAATATCGTAAAATATGCAGGCGGTGGGAATGCACCGTCACATGTCTGTGGAGCCTTGTATGCAGTTTAGCTGGCAAATCCCAGTGTATAACCGTTATTGGAGGAATAATTCTCAAAAAAATTGGAGGTGTTGAGTGCAGTGAGCTTTATGGGAAAATATCATGCGATGAATTAGTTGAGTATGCAGTCAGTTTAGTAAAGTGATGATTCATTCGTTCTCTTCTAATGTCATTAGAATTCTTTTCTTTGACTTATTGTTTAACTTAATAGATTCCGATGTGACGAACTCAATTTTCAGTAACAGAAAATTTCATCAGAATGATTTTCTAAACCCTGGCTACTCCTATTTTTCCTGAACTTGATCTTTTATTTTTTTGTTTGGATCCTTTTGGATCAGAAATATAGTTCTCTTGAAGCTGGTTAAATATTTTAAATAGTTTTCACTTCATCTTTAGTTAATAAATATTAGATTTGTTTATAGTATGAGCCAAATTGATATGTTTCAATCTTATTAATTATTATAAACTTACTATAGTCTTGCATAGTGCTAAGTACATCAGGAGTATGATAATAGTTCTATTGTGCAATTTCTTAAGGTAGTACAACTATTACTTCTCTATCTTTATTAAGCAATCTTATTTATTCAACTTTGCTACATACGTTATTACTTTCAAATTTCTATTTAGTACTAGCTTTCTTATTTATCTTTATGAGTTCATTATTTATTACTAATTCGATGAAAGCTAGGTCATCTCTTTTTCTTCAATCAGCAGTTTTGCGTTTATGAACTTCACCATTTCTTTGGTTAAAAAATGAAGGTACTATCTTTTAAATATAGATAAAAATTAACAGATATTCACTTAACTTGCTTATCAAAGTTTATAAAGATCATTGGGTCTGGTTAAATAATTATATATAAAAAACTATATTTGAATTAGCCTCTCTTCGAATAGTCGTTTCCAAAATAATCAATTGATCTATTATACAATTCAATAAACTATTTCTATTCGAATTCTTAACTTGTTATCCTTCCAATATCCTTAAAGATATCTTTTATATGTTCTTCCTTGAGACCGTTCATTAACAAGAAAGTTGTAAACAACTATCTAAAAGGTCCATACAATTTCTTAATAGAATGCAAACATGAAATGGTCCCCCAAATTCCAAGATATATTCTTTAAATAATTAGTTTATAGAAATCAGATTCAGTTGTAGTTTGAAATACTGAACTTCCACTCATGTCATCTAATAATAAAACTATTTTTATATTCGTATCTAATATTTATTATAACGCAATCCAATTTATTCATACAGCAACTACGTATACTAATCAACATCATCACCTAAGCAATCTTTCTATAAAACTAAACATTCTTAATACTATTGCTTTAGCCACTCGAATTGTGAAAGTATGTTTTTGAAAACTTGGAAGAATAGTTTTTGATCTCCATTTTTTAATTTCTTTATCTTTTAAAGTAGTTCGTATCTAATCTTATGTTATCAATGATAGATTTATAATGGTTTTCATTTTCTATAATTCTTGACATAACATTAATAACTTTTATTTTGAAGTCATTCCATTCGAATCAACAAATGGTATATTAAGTATATTGTCTTTGGTTTTTGATTTTTAATAAGTTTAATCACAATCGATAGTTGGACTTAAGAAGAATGTATGAGTTATAGCTCTATTATTTAAATGAGGGTCATCTAAATTATACTTTGATAGCTTACTTTAATCTAATACGCTTAATTTATTTTATTCATTGAATACGTTTTGACTGTTCCTGCTGAACCCATAAGTCCAAAATAACAATAACCATAGCTCATTATTTCAATTTAGACCTCCTGGGATCCGGACGGTTGCGTCAGAGTATTTTTTTTGTTTTTATATCAAAAATTGAATTTCGTCTTATTGTATATTGTACTCCATATATTTAATTGAAGCAAAAATAATAATAAATTAAATGAATGAATGTCACCTTAGCAAAAACCTACAAAAGATATAAACTGATTCTTGTTAAACTTCTGCTTGTGATGCAACTCTTATACTATCAGTTTAGTTTAAAATATTAAATGATAATTAATTAGTTCTGTTAGTCATATCTTTCCAAACAAATATATATGGATTCAAAGGCTACAGCATTAAACTTTTATATATTAAGATACTAATGGTTTCATCACATTAATTTGCCTTTATATAAACTGTATTTAAGTATCTAAAGAACTTAGCTGAATTAAGTTCACTTGTAAGATCTCTTTTAATAATTAATATTTCTTTTGTTATTTCTAAATCTATCTTTGGTTAATAGCTGAAACATGCATTCAAATTTAAATTTTTACTGTTGGATCAGTAGTATACTCATCGAATGGTAATTTAAACTAATCATAAAACATCTTATATTCAACTTCAGGAAGGATGTGATATTAATTATTGATACGATTATGTGAATCTTAATAAACCAATTTAAAATGTTTATCGTTTATTATTTGCAATGGTACTTTATCATTTCTAAAAGCTGTTAAAATTTTATAATGAGTAATATTTATATAGTATGTCAATATTGAACTTTATAAATTACATTACTTTTAAAAGATGAATGTTTCAAATATATTATCATTACCAGGGTTTAGTTACGATTGACCATGGTCCTCTTAGGGATCAGTAGCCCAATGGGATGTTACTGTCCTTTGTTTTGCCTCCGCTAGCAATAATCCCTTTTAATTGATCCTAACTAATAACCTCCTGTTAATTATGTTTTGAAAAAAATAGGGGCCTGTTGCCAAAAGCTGACCTAGCATTATCTAGTATATCCTTTCTCTGCTTTGGAATATCCGTGATAGTGTAGGATATACTATTATTTTACTAGATAGGAGTTAGCAGAGCGAATCAGAGTAACAATACTAAAAGCAAGTGAAATTATTTGTGCAAGATGTATCAGTAGGTGCTCAGGATGTGAGATTCGCCAAAAATATAACCAGAGCTTGCTAAATATATTATTTGTGTAGCATTATATTGCTCTATGTATTTGAAAGGATTGATCCTGATATCTTGGGCTGCTAGAGCACTTATTTTACTAAGTATGTATTTTATAACTATGCAGATATATAATATATTAGCAAGGCGCACAGTAGGTAATTAGTTGTATACAGAAACTAAACACAAAATAGATTTAAAAGCTTACCCATAATTAGTATATTTCGATGCAGTTGGTAATAATTACAATACTAGTTTATATAAAGATCGTTTACTCAGTATTAGACATGATCTGCTTGATGTATTTAACTTAACTAATCCTGCACAGTATCAAATTTATCCCTATCACTATGCATTAAATTGTTGCTAATGCATTCCATAGGATACAATGTTCTGGTTTTGAGTCGAAAATATGCTATGAATTATAAGAATATCAAATATTTAGAACTAATTAGTTTTAACCTGAATTTTTGATATAAAATAATGCTAAATGTTTACAATATATATTAAATACTAATATAGTATAATCAGTAAACAAAACTTATACTAGTAAATATAAATATAACTAAATCTGCTCATATGCATACTTTGAGTTTCCCTATATAATAACACTAGCTATGCATATTTTTATAAAATATCATATAATATAATTTTAATTATCAGAGCAGTAATTTTAAAGTCTTAAATGTCGCAGCCTCTCATCGATAGCGGAAGCGCTTTAAAAATCGAGATTTCATATTTTATTATACATTAAATTTAACTAAAATGCTATTCCTTCAAAATGCGTTCAATAAGTTACCCAGACAATTCACAAGCGCCATTTGGCTAATGCTATCCACTACATATCGAATGTACCTATCATACCTCCATTTATCACTATTTCATCATTCCTGATACCGCCAAGAGTAAATGCAAAGCACCCTGCAAACCGATCCTCAGAAGTTTGAAAACAGCATCGTCAAGATGTCCCAAAGCGGTACGGTTTTAATTCTGCAAAATACGCCGATTGCACCGATTTAAAGTTGATAAATTCGTGAAATTTCAGCGGAAATTTGGTCGATAACTGCATGGAATCTCGAGAGCGCGAGAGCGAAGTATACACTGAAGGGAATTTATTAGGGACGAAGTTGCATGAGCTGCACGAAATCTAGAGATTTGGGAGCGAAGAGGGCCAGCGAAAATGTGACTATCAGGGTGACGAGATGGCGCTAGCTGGTGGTCAGGACCCAGCGAGGTGGCAATATCATAATTTATTAAGAATAGGACTGACCTTATGCTAGCTTAGGACCTCCACATTTTGGTGCTACGAGCCTGAGTCGATGCTGTTGGCATAGTGAATAATGGCTTAAGCGTAAGATTTGGCATAGGTGGCTGCTACTGAAGTGGGTACCACTAGTACGGTACCCCAAGTAGTTCCATAGACAGCACCAAGGCAGGCATGAGTGGTACTGCATAGTGCTCGATGACAATACAATACTATAGTATATATAGTAATATCTTAAATGGAGTTTAGTAGTATATATGCATTGGGAGTGGTGCTTGTAAGGATATTTAGTATATTACTATTGTATTTATAGTATATAGCACTACCCTTACTAATATATATTCACTTATGAGCCCAGGTACACAGTACACTAATAAGGCTATTCTCACTAGTAATGCAAGCAAGGCTATGCCGAAGACCGTTTGCATTTTATCTTTAATACCTGCCTGCTACCGAACTGGGCACCACCAGTACGGTACCCGTAGTAGTTCCATAGATAGCACCAAGGCAGGCGTGAGTGGTACTGGGATAGTGCTTGATGACAATACAATACTATAGTATATATAGTAATATCTTAAATGGAGTTTAATAGTATATATGCATTGGGAGTGGTGCTTGTAAGGATATTTAGTATATTACTATTGTATTTATATAATATACTACTATGCTTACTAATATATATTCACTTATGAGCCCAGGTACAAGGTACACTAGGAAGGCTATTCTCACTAGTAATACAAGCACAGGCTATGCCGAAGACTGTTTGCATTCTATCTTTAATACCCGGATGATGCATAATCTATCAAACATGGTACTCTGCAGTCTCACCCGGTATGTTTATTAAGACCGAAGCATAGGGATGGATGAATGTTAGATGGTAACGACGACTCGCAGGATGAGTTTTACTGAAGAGAAGCGACGTCAGCAGAAGATGATACTTATTGCATCTAGTAACGATAGGGATGCGTGGGATCATGCATAGCGGATGAGCTAATGTATTTTTAGGAAACTCCTATATTTACTAATAATGCGTGATAGTTAAGTAGTATTGTATATTGTTAATTCCTTACTAGCGCTCAAATACAGATAGAAAAACTACATTAGTTTATTTTATACTTTTTGTTTCGTAAAACACTTAACATTCATTAATCATACTATTTATTAATATATAATAAAAATACATAAAGTTTTCAAAGGATAGCAAAGTATTTTATATAATAATACCCTATTTTACATCTTACCTCTTTAACTCCTTAAATGTCATCAGGTTTATCTATTGAGTTTAAAGCTCTTCCATATTCAGTTGACTAGGGTTATAATGTAATAATTAATAAAAAGATTAAAAAGCTTAAATTTACTATAAGAGATAACGAAATTAGTTAATCTATCTAACTTGATAGTCAATAGTAATATATTCTGCGCGCCAATATTAGTACTAAAGAACAACTTTGTGCTGTATAAATAGTGCTACTATACAAAAAGTTAAAAAAAATTATACCAAACTGTGCTATATAGCTAGTATAAAAACACGAACTTTTTGTTTATGACGATCTTTACTTCTGGAATAATATTGGAATTGTAGCTGCCCAAATGGGACTTAAGACCAAATCAATTAAGATATATAAAGACCATAAAGGGGAAAATTAAACACCAGATTTAGATCTTTATCTAGCAGAGATCAATTAGTACGATTTACAGTATATTTCATTTTATGATAGCTTCGACACATTGACGATTCTATAACCAGAAGGTATAAACAAGTGTGCTTTCCATGAAAATTTAATACTGATCTAGTTAGCTGCAATCTAATACCAGCATACAGAAAAGTACCCGTTAATATTGCCATTAGTTTTTGGATTTTCTGCATATCAGTTATATACTGACAGATTTGTTCAAATTTTTTAGAAAGCTGAAGTTGCATCAGCATAGGATCTTAAGCATTCTATTTTAAGAAAAATATTCGAATTGTCCAATATTGTTTATAACGAACAAGTATTACCAGATAAATTTAAAGTTATGAATCTGTTCCAACTACCTATCCACTTTATCGGGACCGGGATCTGCCTGTTCATGTTCCAGCAGCTCTGCCACGTGTCCTACCTCTTCAAGGCGGAGTATTTTGCACTATTCTCGTTGGTTAACAATGATTTTTACGAAACTCTTACGAATGCTGTCATAAGCCAGAGTTCCAGGTCTGGGAAAAGCGTAGCTCTCTACACGCAGTACTTTTTCCACCTCCTGAAGGGAAATGTTCCAATTTTGCTCAATAAGAAAGGATCTGATGACTAACCTCTATATAAGTACAGGACACACTCATTTCACGAGCAACTAGTTGATCAGTATAAAGATATATTCGAGTTACAGAATTTAAAAAATTACAAAGAAAAAGTACTTGCTGATGTTTGTAAATTCCATACCTTTCAGTTGGAAAGCTTAGACTAGATGTCTTTTATTTACTAGACTATGATTATATTTATTAACAAAATTGAGGGCAACTTGTAATTAGTTCAAAAGCTAAAATACGATAATTCTATATAGTTGCAATTCGATTAACTAAAACTAGCTTCGTTTTTCATTATAGATACTGCAAATATTATAAATGATATAGACTAAGTATTTCTTGAATAATAAAAGCGAAATAATATATAATTGAAACACCCTATCATTTTGGTAGATGAGTGCTTGCAGTCATAGAAGAAGAAGTTTTCGAAATGTGTTAAATTGTGTCAGTCGTTGTTCAAATATTACGAAGAGAAGCTGATAAAGTTAGGTAAAGATTAGTATCTAGAGATACAAAGCACATTGGATAATGCAAAATTTTGGTAGATAGGTAGATTAGGAAATATCAGAAATACCAAATATCATTTAGCTATCAATGTTATTTAACAGCTTCTGAACACTGACTCACTTTTAGCTGTAAAAAGGAAACTGGATCGAATTAGTGGGAAGCTAAAATATGAATACTAGGATATTAGCTTGTACCAAACTGTTGAAAACATTATAACCAGTGTTTAATCACAAACTGCAGATTAGAGATTCGATACTATACACGCCAACTAAGAAATTATAGTGGAATATTTTAAATCTCTTAATAACATACTAGGAAAATCAGAGTATATTCTCATAGCGATGGAGCACCTTCACCTCGAGATTGATGATTACGACCTTCTCGACGAGCTAGTCGTTCACTCACCGCAGATCCTGAATACTGGGAACAGAACAGATTTTAGAAAGATATTATTTTCGGGAATGTCGTCTTACAGGAATCGAGGACAGTACTACGAAGATTTTGAAGTGGATTTCTACAAATTGATCCTATCGTTGTTCAACCCCAGAGGGGTCGAAACATCATTTTGGAAAGCATTTTCAATTATTGCATTTAAGAAAATTGAACATAGCTAAGTGGATGACAAGTTATCTAAGGATAAAAAAGAAGAAAAAACTAGTAGAGAGAATGCTTTCCCTATAAGTTAGCAGGGCATGCTAAAATAATATTGGTCTTCTTCAGTCCAGTCTTTAATATGTAAATATTTTATGAATACAAATACAGAGGATTTACATTAAGATCTATAACAGATGATTCTAAAACTGCCAAAAATGTCGGAATAATACAGTACTAAATACGAAATGCCTAATTTTGACTATTTTACTGTTATAATGGCTGGAACAGATCTTGCCATCATCAATTGCCTTACTCTCAATTAATTTTGCTACAATACCATGTTAAGTAGAGGTTGGTTGCACTATATTAATACTTAAATGTTAGGATATGTTCAGCCTCACGCGTCATTGCTGTCTAGCTTGCAGTACGAACAGCGTCGGATGGTAGTGGATGACAAAAGTTATAAGGATTCTATTAATAATGTAGAATAATCAGTCAAGACATTTGCTAAAGACACCCCAATTTTGGTATCACTACTGTACTCGATGATGACGGAGAAGTCGGTTGAGATGCAGTTCATGTGCTCATCGGTATGCCCGTCTATATGGTTTCAGTATAAGTAAAAAATATTAAATTTCAATGCAACCAGCAGTCATGTAGTCAGTTTTTGTGTAGAAGGTAAAAAGTAAATTCCAGAGCAAACTATGTATCAGTTTGATAGCCTCACCTAAACCTATAACAATATTATCATACACAAAGGTGCTGAGAATGACGCTAAATTTAAGCTCACAAAAGGAGATGCTCATTTTGAATTACTACAAGATAATCAAAATTATAATATCAGCTGCATTGCATCGTCGACTCTGAACTACGAGGTGGTATCCGTTTTGAACTATCAGCTCATGCTTACATTCATAGAGTAATATTCAACCTCAGAGATAAGTGTAGCATATGCTTAAGATACGCTATAACAAATGTCTAAATTATTCTAGAGAAGCGTATTGATGGAGTTCATGCAGGTTATCCTGTTCATGGCGAAGCTCACATGGCAGTCGGAAATCCTAATTAAGAACATTTCTCTGATTATGAGGTACGTGGACACTGGGCATATCTACGTCTAATACGTGCATGGTGGAAGTATTACTGCAGCGAAAAGCGAGGATGTTTTTAATTTGCTGGAAAGAACGTCCGTGCCGCATAAGTTTATGTTCCTAAACCCCACCTTTGACTATGCGTTCTAAAATTTTAATAAAGACCCAACTATTTCTATATATGAATAGGTACTGGATGATTCGGTAGCAGCTGCGAACGAAACTTTTCAGTTGCTGCGTTATAGATCACCCGCCTAGACAGAAAGTACTAACAAAGAGGACGAATCCTCCATCAAAGAAGCCATTGTGGAGTAGGATGGTGGAACTCAGGATGATGTTAGCAGCACAACCTAGATTGAAAGTACCACCAAAAAAGGGAATCCTCCACCACAGAAGTCAATATGGAGTAGAATATAGGATCGTACTAAGATGTTGTTAATGCAGGTATATACGATAAAAACTATATCGCAGGAGAATCAGTGCAAGGCATAGGAAAACTTAAAATACTAAGAAACATGCCCTATGCTAATTATCGTGATCCCTTTCAACAAGAAGATGTGCTTTACGGATAGTTTGGACAAAGCAAGGCACAAAATATTTGACTTCATCGTCACGTTCCACGGGTACCCTGACCTCGGTTTAGAGAAAATAGATGGCTGCCAAGTGCTTCCGATAGAGTGCGGTCACCATGTCCCCGAAGTGTTGGCCGAAAAGGTTAAAGCGTTCACGCTTAATAATGTATTGCAGATTGGACTTGATAAGAAAGGAGCACACCTGATATTAGACGTTAACTATAAATCTTAAAATTGGTAATATAATTTGTAAAAAGCTGAAGATTTAGTAAAGCTGCAGTAATAAACGGAAAAAGACAAAAATGTCAAACATGCTGAAATTTTACAATCAGAAAAATAAAAGATTGTAAAACACTCATTTTATAAAATAAGTTGCCGCTAAGATTGCTATACCGAAAGTTTTATTGAATTTTTAAAAATCAATATTCCATTCAATGTGTTTTAAGATTATGGATCTAATTTTATTTAAATAAAACAAGAGTTAGACTAGACTGCTAAAGATAAATTAGATACAATGGAATAATTTTAGAAATGCATTAATTTTGATATTTAATTCTAACCATAAGGCATAACTTAATTTGAATTGGGTAGTACTACAATGAAAGCATAAACGAATGATAAATAGATTCGGCTGTCAGTTTTATTCATATAAGATAAATAAAGAATTATCTATCAATTAAGCCAGTTATATCATATGCTAGGCTTTAACATATGCAATGACGAAATTATTAGTGTATTTTTCACTGTCAGTGTTGATATATACAAATTTTTAGAGAAATTGTAGCTTCGTCTCGTATTTGCATAAGGTGAAAATGATTATCAGTATTTATATGTAGAAAACAATCCTGACACGATACAATAGAAAGAAGAAGTATTGAGTGCATAAATTTTGATGGATGCAAACCTAGCAGCTGTGTAAGCCTTAAATAACTAATAGAATTTTTCCGCAGATGCACGTAATCTTGTCATGTATACTGCCATAATTTTGTCATTCAAAGCAGATGTTAATATTAAGTGTTAGTATTAAGCCAAAAATTTTTAATTTACGATAACTTATAATGATTTACTTGAACAACTGTCCACTTTTGGTAGTATAATTTATTAATATAAAAATGGTACCTTATTCTTAAAAAATAGCAATATCCATTTGATTTCTATTTTCCGACTTAACTCACCTAGTTTTTAGAGTTTTTGCGAGGATGATTGGAAATATTTTAGCTTATTAACACAATTTTGCAATTAGTAAGAGAATACGAGGTAGTAGTTATTTTAATAAAAGTTCTAGACATACTTTGATTAAATTTCGAAGCTGCTTCAGAAAGTTACCGTCGATAAAGTTGTTTACTTTGGATTTTAATACGAATGTGAATAGATTACTTATGGCAAGCGTGAACAATTTAGTTAACGTTAATTTTTAAGCCCAAACAAGTTAGACAGTAAATAGTTGCTGAAGTTATTTGTGGAATCGAAAGTAATTATACTTAGTACCAAAATAAAAGATAACAAGAAGAATAAAGTTTTGGTAAAAATTTATTTTTTTGAGTGAAGCTTTATAATTTAGTAATTTCCAATTAACATGGCTAGGTAATGATAGTTGCCTTGATGATACTTAGTTCATAGTTGACTATTTATTCATTTATATATATAAATGAATAAATTATTATAATATAGTAATATAGTAATATAGTAATATAGTAATATAGTAATATAGTAATATAGTAATATAGTAATATAGTAATATAGTAATATAGTAATATAGTAATATAGTAATATAGTAATATAGTAATATAGTAATATAGTAATATAGTAATATAGTAATATAGTAATATAGTAATATAGTAATATAAATATAGTAATATAGTAATATAGTAATATAGTAATATAGTAAATATAGTAATATAGTAATATAGTAATATAGTAATATAGTAATATAGTAATATAGTAATATAGTAATATAGTAATATAATATAGTAATATAGTAATATAGTAATATAGTAATATAGTAATATAGTAATATAGTAATATAGTAATATAGTAATATAGTAATATAGTAATATATAATATAGTAATATAGTAATATAGTAATATAGTAATATAGTAATATAGTAATATAGTAATATAGTAATATAGTAAATAGTAATATAGTAATATAGTAATATAGTAATATAGTAATATAGTAATATAGTAATATAGTAATATAGTAATATAGTAATATAGTAATATAGTAATATAGTAATAATAATATAGTAATATAGTAATATAGTAATATATAGTAATATAGTAATATATATATAGTAATATAGTAATATAGTAATATAGTAAATATAGTAATATAGTAATATAGTAATATAGTAATATAGTAATATAGTAATATAGTAATATAGTAATATAGTAATATAGTAATATAGTAATATAGTAATATAGTAATATAGTAATATAGTAATATAGTAATATAGTAATATAGTAATATAGTAATATAGTAATATAGTAATATAGTAATATAGTAATATAGTAAAATATAGTAATATAGTAATATAGTAATATAGTAAAATATAAATATAGTAATATAGTAATATAGTAATATAGTAATATAGTAATATAGTAATATAGTAATATAGTAATATAGTAATATAGTAATATAGTAATATAGTAATATAGTAATATAGTAATATAGTAATATAGTAATATAGTAATATAGTAATATAGTAATATAGTAATATAGTAATATAGTAATATAGTAAATATAGTAATATAGTAATATAGTAATATAGTAATATAGTAATATAGTAATATAGTAATATAGTAATATAGTAATATAGTAATATAGTAATATAGTAATATAGTAATATAGTAATATAGTAATATAGTAATATAGTAATATAGTAATATAGTAATATAGTAATATAGTAATATAGTAATATAAGTAATATAGTAATATAGTAATATAGTAATATAGTAATATAGTAATATAGTAATATAGTAATATAGTAATATAGTAATATAGTAATATAGTAATATAAATATAGTAATATAGTAATATAGTAATATAGTAATATAGTAATATAGTAATATAGTAATATAGTAATATAGTAATATAGTAATATAGTAATATAGTAATATAGTAATATAGTAATATAGTAATATAGTAATATAGTAATATAGTAATATAGTAATATAGTAATATAGTAAATATAGTAATATAGTAATATAGTAATATAGTAATATAGTAATATAGTAATATAGTAATATAGTAAATATAGTAATATAGTAATATAGTAATATAGTAATATAGTAATATAGTAATATAGTAATATAGTAAATATAGTAATATAGTAATATAGTAATATAGTAATATAGTAATATAGTAATAATATAGTAATATAGTAATATAGATATAGTAATATAGTAATATAGTAAATATAGTAATATAGTAATATAGTAATATAGTAATATAGTAATATAGTAATATAGTAATATAGTAATATAGTAATATAGTAATATAGTAATATAGTAATATAGTAATATAGTAATATAGTAATATAGTAATATAGTAATATAGTAATATAGTAAATATAGTAATATAGTAATATAGTAATATAGTAATATAGTAATATAGTAATATAGTAATATAGTAATATAGTAATATAGTAATATAGTAATATAGTAATATAGTAATATAGTATATAGTAATATAGTAATATAGTAATATAGTAATATAGTAATATAGTAATATAGTAATATAGTAATATAGTAATATAGTAATATAGTAATATAGTAATATAGTAATATAGTAATATAGTAATATAGTAATATAGTAATATAGTAATATAGTAAATATAGTAATATAGTAATATAGTAATATAGTAATAGTAATATAGTAATATAGTAAATATAGTAATATAGTAATATAGTAATATAGTAATATAGTAATATAGTAATATAGTAATATAGTAATATAGTAATATAGTAATATAGTAATATAGTAAATATAGTAATATAGTAATATAGTAATATAGTAATATAGTAATATAGTAATATAGTAATATAGTAATATAGTAATATAGTAATATAGTAATATAGTAATATAGTAATATAGTAATATAGTAATATAGTAATATAGTAATATAGTAATATAGTAATATAGTAATATAGTAATATAGTAATATAGTAATATAGTAATATAGTAATATAGTAATATAGTAATATAGTAATATAGTAATATAGTAATAATAGTAATATAGTAATATAGTAATATAGTAATATAGTAATATAGTAATATAGTAAATATAGTAATATAGTAATATAGTAATATAGTAATATAGTAATATAGTAATATAGTAATATAGTAATATAGTAATATAGTAATATAGTAATATAGTAATATAGTAATATAGTAATATAGTAATATAGTAATATAGTAATATAGTAATATAGTAATATAGTAATATAGTAATATAGTAATATAGTAATATAGTAATATAGTAATATAGTAATATAGTAATATAGTAATATAGTAATATAGTAATATAGTAATATAGTAATATAGTAATATAGTAATATAGTAATATAGTAATATAGTAATATAGTAATATAGTAATATAGTAATATAGTAATATAGTAATATAGTAATATAGTAATATAAGTAATATAGTATATATAATATAGTAATATAGTAATATAGTAATATAGTAATATAGTAATATAGTAATATAGTAATATAGTAATATAGTAATATAGTAATATAGTAATATAGTAATATAGTAATATAGTAATATAGTAATATAGTAATATAGTAATATAGTAATATAGTAATATAGTAATATAGTAATATAGTAATATAGTAATATAGTAATATAGTAATATAGTAATATAGTAATATAGTAATATAGTAAATAGTAATATAGTAATATAGTAATATAGTAATATAGTAATATAGTAATATAGTAATATAGTAATATAGTAATATAGTAAATATAGTAATATAGTAATATAGTAATATAGTAATATAGTAATATAGTAATAATAGTAATATAGTAATTATATTGTATATAGTAATATAGTAATATAGTAATATAGTAAATATAGTAATAATATAGTAATATAGTAATATAGTAATATAGTAATATAGTAATAATAGTAAATATAGTAATATAGTTAATATAAGTAAAATATAGTAATATAGTAAATATAGTTAATATAAGTAATATAGTAATATAGTAATATAGTAATATAGTAATATAGTAATATAGTAATATAGTAATATAGTAATATAGTAAATATAGTAATATAGTAATATAGTAATATAGTAATATAGTAATATAGTAATGATAGTTAATATAGTAATATAGTAATATAGTAATATAGTAATATAGTAATATAGTTAATATAGTAAATAGTAAATAGTAATATAGTAATATAGTTAATATAGTAAATATAGTATATAGTAATATAGTAAATAGTATAAGTAATATAGTAATAAAATTAGTAATATAGTAATATAGTAATATAGTAATTAGTAATATAGTAATATAGTAATATAGTAAATATAAGTAATAATAGTAATATAGTAATATAGTAAGTATATATATAGTAATATAGTAATATAGTAATATTAAGTAATATAGTAATATAGTAATATAGTAATATAGTAATATAGTAATATAGTAATATAGTAATTATAGTAAATTTATAGTAATATAGTAATATAGTAATATAGTAATATATAAATAGTAATATAGTTTAATATAGTAATATAGTAATATAGTAAATTATAGTAATATAGTAATATAGTAATATAGTAATATAGTAATATAAGTAATAATAGTAATAGTAATATAAGTAATATAGTAATTATAGTAATATGTAATATAGTAATATAGTAATATAGTAATATAGTAATATAGTAAAAATATAGTAAATATAAAAGTAATGATAGTAATATAGTAATATAGTAAATATAGTAATATAGTAATATAGTAATATAGTATTATATAGTAAAAAGTAAATAGTAAATATTAAGTAATATAGTAATATAGTAATATAGTAAATATAGTAATATAGTAATATAGTAATATAGTAATATAGTAATATAGTAATATAGTAATATAGTAATATAGTAATATAGTAATATAGTAATATAGTAATATAGTGTAATATAGTAATATAGTAATATAGTAATATAGTAATATAGTAATTATAGTAATATAGTAATATAGTAATATAGTAATATAGTAATATAGTAATATAGTAATATAGTAATATAAATATAGTAATATAGTAATATAGTAATATAGTAATATAGTAATATAGTAATATAGTAATATAGTAATATAGTAATATAGTAATATAGTAATATAGTAATATAGTAATATAGTAATATAGTAATATAGTAATAATAGTAATATAGTAATATAGTAATATAGTAATATAGTAATATAGTAATATAGTAATATAGTAAATATAGTAATATAAGTAATATAGTAATATAGTAATATAGTAATATAGTAATATAGTAAATATAGTAATATAGTAATATAGTAATATAGTAATATAGTAAATATAGTAATATAGTAATATAGTAATATAGTAATATAGTAAAATATAATATAGTAATATAGTAATATAGTAATATAGTAATATAGTAATATAGTAATATAGTAATATAGTAATATAGTAATATAGTAATATAGTAATATAGTAATATAGTAATAGTAATATAGTAATATATAGTAATATAGTAATATAGTAATATAGTAATATAGTAATATAGTTAAATATAGTAATATAGTAATAATAGTAATATAGTAATATAGTAATATAGTAATATAGTAATATAGTAATATAGTAATATAGTAATATAGTAATATAGTAATATAGTAATATAGTAATATAGTAATATAGTAATATAGTAATATAGTAATATAGTAATATAGTAATATAGTAATAATAGTTAATATAAGTAATATAGTAATATAGTAATATAGTAATATAGTAATATAGTAATATAGTAATATAGTAATATAGTAATATAAATAGTAATATAGTAATATAGTAATATAGTAATATAGTAATATAGTAATATAGTAATATAGTAATATAGTAATATAGTAATATAGTAATATAGTAATATAGTAATATAGTAATATAGTAATATAGTAATATAGTAATATAGTAATATAGTAATATAGTAATATAGTAATATAGTAATATAGTAATATAGTAATATAGTAATATAGTAATATAGTAATATAGTAATATAGTAATATAGTAATATAGTAAATATAGTAATATAGTAATATAGTAATATAGTAATATAGTAATATAGTAAATATAGTAATATAGTAATATAGTAATATAGTAATATAGTAATATAGTAATATAGTAATATAGTAAATATAGTAATATAGTAATATAGTAATATAGTAATATAGTAATATAGTAATATAGTAATATAGTAATATAGTAATATAGTAATATAGTAATATAGTAATATAGTAATATAGTAATATAGTAATATAGTAATATAGTAATATAGTAATATAGTAATATAGTAATATAGTAATATAGTAATATAGTAATATAGTAATATAGTAATATAGTAATATAGTAATATAGTAATAGTAATATAGTAATATAGTAATATAGTAATATATAAGTAATATAGTAATATAGTAATATAGTAATATAGTAATATAGTAATATAGTAAATATAGTAATATAGTAATATAGTAATATAGTAATAAGTAATATAGTAATATAGTAATATAGTAATATAGTAATATAGTAATATAGTAATATAGTAATATAGTAATATAGTAATATAGTAATATAGTAATATAGTAATATAGTAATATAGTAATATAAAAGTAATATAGTAATATAGTAATATAGTAATATAGTAATATAGTAATATAGTAATATAGTAATATAGTAATATAGTAATATAGTAAATATAGTAATATAGTAATATAGTAATATAGTAATATAGTAATATAGTAATATATAGTAAATAATATAGTAATATAGTAATATAAGTAATATAGTAATATAGTAATATAGTAATATAGTAATATAGTAATATAGTAATATAGTAATATAGTAATATAGTAATATAGTAATATAGTAATATAGTAATATAGTAATATAGTAATATAGTAATATAGTAATATAGTAATATAGTAATATAGTAATATAGTAATATAGTAAATATAGTAAATAGTAATAGTAATATAGTAATATAGTAATATAGGTAATATAGTAATATAGTAATATAGTAATATAGTAATATAGTAATATAGTAATATAGTAATATAGTAATATAGTAATATAGTAATATAGTAATATAGTAATATAGTAAATATAGTAAATATAGTAATATAGTAAAATAAAATATAGTAATATAGTAATATATATATAGTAATATAGTAAATATAGTAATATAGTAATATAGTAATATAGTAATATAGTAATATAGTAATATAGTAATATAGTAATATAGTAATATAGTAATATAGTAATATAGTAATATAGTAATATAGTAATATAGTAATATAGTAATATAGTAATATAGTAATATAGTAAATATAGTAATATAGTAATATAGTAATATAGTAATATAGTAATATAGTAATATAGTAATATAGTAATATAGTAATATAGTAATATAGTAATATAGTAATATAGTAAATATAGTAATATAGTAATATAGTAATATAGTAATATAGTAATATAGTAATATAGTAATATAGTAATATAGTAATATAGTAATATAGTAATATAGTAATATAGTAATAATAAATAGTAATATAGTAATATAGTAAAATATAGTAATATAGTAATATAGTAATATAGTAATATAGTAATATAGTAATATAGTAATATAGTAATATAGTAATATAGTAATATAGTAATATAGTAATATAGTAATATAGTTAATATAGTAATATAGTAATATAGTAATATAGTAATATAGTAATATAGTAATATAGTAATATAGTAATATAGTAATATAGTAATATAGTAATATAGTAATATAGTAATATAGTAATATAGTAATATAGTAATATAGTAATATAGTAATATAGTATATAGTAATATAGTAATATAGTAATATAGTAATATAGTAATATAGTAATATAGTAATATAGTAATATAGTAATATAGTAATATAGTAATATAGTAAATATAGTAATATAGTAATATAGTAATATAGTAATATAGTAATATAGTAATATAGTAATATAGTATATAGTAATATAGTAATATAGTAATATAGTAATATAGTAATATAGTAATATAGTAATATAGTAATATAGTAATATAGTTAATATAGTAATATAGTAATATAGTAATATAGTAATATAGTAATATAGTAATATAGTAATATAGTAATATAGTAATATAGTAATATAGTAATATAGTAATATAGTAATATAGTAATATAGTAATATAGAATATAGTAATATAGTAATATAGTAATATAGTAATATAGTAATATAGTAATATAGTAATATAGTATATAGTAATATAGTAATATAGTAATATAGTAATATAGTAATATAGTAATATAGTAATATAGTAATATAGTAATATAGTAATATAGTAATATAGTAATATAGTAATATAGTAATATAGTAATATAGTAATATAGTAATATAGTAATATAGTAATATAGTAATATAGTAATATAGTAATATAGTAATATAGTAATATAGTAATATAGTAAATATAGTAATATAGTAATATAGTAATTATAGTAATATAGTAATATAGTAATATAGTAATATAGTAATATAGTAATATAGTAATATAGTAATATAGTAATAGTAATATATAATATAGTAATATAGTAATATAGTAATATAGTAATATAGTAATATAGTAATATAGTAATATAGTAATATAGTAATATAGTAATATAGTAATATAGTAATATAGTAATATAGTAATATAGTAATATAGTAATATAGTAATATAGTAATATAGTAATATAGTAATATAGTAATATAGTAATATAGTAATATAGTAATATAGTAATATAGTAATATAAATATATTATAGTAATATAGTAATATAGTAATATAGTAATATAGTAATATATAATATAGTAATATAGTAATATAGTAATATAGTAATATAGTAATATAGTAATATAGTAATATAGTTAATATAGTAATATAGTAATATAGTAATATAGTAATATAGTAATATAGTAATATAGTAATATAGTAATATAGTAATATAGTAATATAGTAATATATAATAGTAATATAGTAATATAGTAATATAGTAATATAGTAATATAGTAATATAGTAAATATAGTAATATAGTAATATAGTAATATAGTAATATAGTAAATAAATATAGTAATATAGTAATATAGTAATATAGTAATATAGTAATATAGTAATATAGTAAATAGTAATATAGTAATATAGTAATATAGTAATATAGTAATATAGTAATATAGTAATATAGTAAATATTAGTAATATAGTAATATAGTAATATAGTAATATAGTAATATAGTAATATAAGTAATATAGTAATATAGTAATATAGTAATATAGTAATATAGTAAATATAGTAATATAGTAATATAGTAATATAGTAATATAGTAATATAGTAATATAGTAAATATAGTAATATAGTAATATAGTAATATAGTAATATAGTAAAATAAATAGTAATATAGTAATATAGTAATATAGTAATATAGTAATATAATAATATAGTAATATAGTAATATAGTAATATAGTAATATAGTAATATAGTAATATAGTAATATAGTAATATAGTAATATAGTAATATAGTAATATAGTAATATAGTAATATAGTAATATAGTAATTATAGTAATATAGTAATATAGTAATATAGTAATATAGTAATATAGTAATATAGTAATATAGTAATATAGTAATATAAATATAGTAATATAGTAATATAGTAATATAGTAATATAGTAATATAGTAATAATATAGTAATATAGTAATATAGTAATATAGTAATATAGTAATATAGTAATATAGTAATATATATAGTAATATAGTAATATAGTAATATAGTAATATAGTAATATAGTAATATAGTAATATAGTAATATAGTAATATAGTAATATAGTAATATAGTAATATAGTAATATAGTATATAGTAATATAGTAATATAGTAATATAGTAATATAGTAATATAGTAATATAGTAATATAGTAATATAGTAATATAGTAATATAGTAATATAGTAATATAGTAATATAGTAATATAGTAATATAGTAATATAGTAATATAGTAATTTTATAGTAATATAGTAATATAGTAATATAGTAATATAGTAATATAGTAATATAGTAATATAGTAATATAGTAATATAGTAATATAGTAATATAGTAATATAGTAATATAGTAATATAGTAATATAGTAATATAGTAATATAGTAATATAGTAATATAGTAATATAGTAATATAGTAATATAGTAATATAGTAATATAGTAATATAGTAATATAGTAATATAGTAATATAGTAATATAGTAATATAGTAATATAGTAATATAGTAATATAGTAATATAGTAATATAGTAATATATAAGTAATATAGTAATATAGTAATATAGTAATATAGTAATATAGTAATATAGTAATATAGTAATTATAGTAATATAGTAATATAGTAATATAGTAATATAGTAATATAGTAATATAGTAATATAGTAATATAGTAATATAGTAATATAGTAATATAGTAATATAGTAATATAGTAATATAGTAATATAGTAATATAGTAATATAGTAATATAGTAATTATAGTAATATAGTAATATAGTAATATAGTAATATAGTAATATAGTAATATAGTAATATAGTAATATAGTAATATAGTAATATAGTAATATAGTAATATAGTAATATAGTAATATAGTAATATAGTAATATAGTAATAGTAATATAGTAATATAGTAATATAGTAATATAGTAATATAGTAATATAGTAATATAGTAAATAATATAGTAATATAGTAATATAGTAATATAGTAATATAGTAATATAGTAATATAGTAATATAGTAATATAGTAATATAGTAATATAGTAATATAGTAATATAGTAATATAGTAATATAGTAATATAGTAATATAGTAATATAGTAATATAGTAATATAGTAATATAGTAATATAGTAATATAGTAATATAGTAATATAGTAATATAGTAATATAGTAATATAGTAATATAGTAATATAGTAATATAGTAATATAGTAATATAGTAATAGTAAGTAACCTTATATGCTTTTAAATAGTAACTAACTACTCACGTATACGACTTAGGTTACATAACAAGAGTTAAAGCTAAACCTAATTCTCTAATTAGTTTCACCAAAGGTAATGATATGATTATAAATGAGTATTTAGAAATCTATAATTTTTTATAGATTTAGTAGTTTGTTATTATCTATTAAGGTTTCAAATTCAAATTATGGATCAAGTTAAAGAATCACTTCAAATAATAAATAGTTATCATATTCTGTTGTGTTATGGGCATATGAATATGTCACATCATACGTTTTAATATTAGTAACATATGTCTAATAGATCTTATTAGTTGGTATCAAGTGATAAAATATAATTCCACTAGTAAGCTACTATCATCAAACACAAGTGTATCTCATTATTAATTAAAAAAACGATATATCATCATTCGCGTTGCGAACACTGAAATACCTTTCCTTTTCTAACATAAAATTGGTATATATTTATTTACTTATGGTGGCTTACTACTAATCTAATCAAGTAAGATCTAAAGTGCGTTGTCTGAGATATCATAGACAGAATTACCTAAAAACAGTGATATTTGCATTTCAATTAGCATGCATTAGGATATTTATACTACTTGGGATTAAAAAAACTGAAGAATAATTCGAATATAATCTTATAAAAATGAGTATATAATTAGTATATCTTAATTATTATATAAAATATCAGATCAAAATTGTATGAATGGTAAAATAATGTAAATGTCATATATACCTAACAAATAAGCAAGCGATATTTGAATGAACAAGATCGGTACGTTATGTTTATATTAATTTAATGAAGCATATCTTACTTTAATATAGGATGAGTACTCTAATTATATGTAAAATATATTCAAAATTTTAAGCTTAAAAATACTTCGGAGCAATCTGAACATTCTGAGACGCATATATTTTAAGTAGTAATACTAAATAGGCAATATCATGGGATCTTTGCGTGGAAAAATAATTCAATAGCAAAGCTCAGAGAAATATTTATTAAGATGCATCAAGCACTTATATGATTCAACACCATAGAAAAAACATCACTAATAGATCATAACCTATAAACTACAATATCTATTGTTTTAGATAGGTTTTCTTGATTTTAATATCTGCTGTAGTAAACATACAGGGGAGAACTGTTAATAGTTATCTGATCAATGAGCACCTAATCAAAAGTTATAAAAAGTAAATGAGTAAATTATATTTTATCGTTTTTGCTGTATTTTAAATGGATAAATAATAAATCATAATATTACCTGTCATTTCACTGCCTCAATTATTCTAGGAATCTCAATTAAGGTTGTACAGACTGCTGCTATTACTAGCGCACAGAACACCGTAAATATAATCTTCTTCAGCAAAATATGCTGATCCAAGATCTTGGTTGCCGTCATATCACCACAAATAATAGCTCCAGTAAATCCACCGCCTGGGAAGCTCCACGCAGATGAAAAGCACAAGTTTTTGTACATGGGATGGAAATTCTTCATTCTGTGTTGAGAACCAAATTCGTCAGGATTGTATCCATATAGTGATCCAGATTCACTTCTTGTGTATCTACGCATTGTGTTAGGAGTACCAACCTCTATATGATCAATCACAGCCTTTATGCCAGGGTAGTATTACTCTAGTCTATTGATGTAAATATCAGCAACTTCCTATTTCTTCAGCTTATATGCATCTGGAGTAAGATCCTTCCACTCCTGAATATAGGCTGCGGTAGTAATATTACAGAAAGTTCTGCCTGATGCGGTTAACCTGGAATCGACTTTTGAGTGGTCTACAAATACAAATGAACGTTCTTCTATCTTTTCATACGCCACTAGGTTAAGGTCAGAGAGTGGGCGTGACAGATCGTTAGAGAAGAAAGTAGAGTATGCATTATTGGGGAAAAGCGTATTGAGATCAGCATTGCATACGAAGTAAATGACAAACAAAGATACTGCTGGCGCCTTACGTTTAGACCTCTCATCAAAAGTATTTTTAAGCTTCGGTATCATTCTGCCAAATACTAGGTCTGGAGCACAATTGCAAACAATCTTGTTGGATTTGGAAATCTTAGTCAGGTTTACATTTACCTAAGTTTTGGTTTTTCTATCGAAGTAGCTCACGCCAGTACAAATTGGTTTCTTAGCATGTTCGTCCTGAAGAATTATCTTAGTTACATCCGCCATGAGCCGCACTTCGCCACCATGCTCGCGGATCACTGAAACCAGGTAATTTGAGAGGGTTCCTGAGCCACCTTAAATCTAAACAGCTTTCTGGTAATAGCAACACTAAGGAATGGCGTGATAGATTAGATTCATATTGTAAGGATTGTCGGAGTAGTAAACAATGTTTGTGTTAATTACATTTTTGAGCTTTTCATCAGTAATATAAAAATCCAACCATTAACCTATAGTATGTTTTCTGATCATTGGCCAGGTGAAGTGGACAGAGTGTACAATGGGGAAGAAAAAGAACTAGAAGTAACCCATGTTATAAGGAAGCGTAGTAGCACATCTGGCAGTATTGTATATTTTTTTGAAGTATCTTCTGATACCCTTCTCTTCATGAGGGAACTTTTCAATCAGATAATTTCTTGCATTATCTAGACCATGAGGTATAGAATAGTGATTCTCTTTATCTGCTATATCCCAGACTGAGTTAGATGACACAAAGGTTATATTTTTATCAATACCTAGTTCTTTAAATATCCTGTGTTTTCCATCTGTCTTCTTATCTCCAAGATCCATCTCGTGCAAAGCCACTTCATACACATCCTTACCACGTTTGAAGGTAGTTGCACACCCTCCTGCCTGGAAGTGCTATTCAAGGACAATAACTTTCTTCCCATTAAGGGCAAGCTTAGCAGCACAGATCAGACCACCAAGACCAGAGCCTATAATAATATGATCAAATTTATTCTGAAGACTACTATCTGTAGGACTGTAAAGGATTCCGAGTTCACTCGTCATTTTAGAAATGCCCTGTTTTAAAAATGTTATTAGTTAATTATGATTATATTATAGGAAATATATAGAGTAATAAAGATAGGTATTATTGTCTTATATATAGTATACTTAAAATTTATGAGATAAAATGCCAGATAATGTATATTAAAATTTATATTTACCTTGTTGTATAAAATTTAAACAGTGTATTCTTCTAAATAATTTTTATTTAGAAAAACTAAAATTGTAATGTAATATGTAAAATTAATTATATTTATTTTATATATATCTTAAAATAGTGTCAATGAAAATTTTACTGTGACTATAGTATTTCAATATTATATGTAATAAGCGATTTTTTTAATACGTATAAAATGCAACTTTTGCAGTATAATATACTATTTATTATTTTTTCTAAACATATATAAATAAATAAATAAATAAATAAATAAATATATATTTAAAGTATTTAACTACATTATACATTTGTAGTGTGACTTTTATCTCAATTACTGACTATTGAATTAATTGATATGTATTTCACCATTTTTATCAAATAATAGTATGATAAGTATTAAAAGTAAATTTTACAGTATACAATATCACAAATTACCAAGAAAGATATTGATCAGGCTAAGTAAATTGTAGAATGTGTTAAAATAATAGTTTTTAAGTCTATTTACAGGTTATCTATACCGCATATCCAAAATTTTATTTAAGTAGTAACTTATCTACAATTACCAATAACATTAGCGTGCAGAATATGGCTTTAAAAGAACCAGAATATTCTATTGCTAAAAACTTACATTATCTTAAGAATTATTATTAATAACGAATATAACACAACTAACCGCTTACTCGCAGTAGTCAAATTCACATGCACAAACTGCTCGTCAATAGCTTGCAAAAACACGTAGCCATAATTTCATAGTTGTGCTTGAATTTGTATGGATTTTATTTGCTGAAATTCGAGTTTAAGGAAAAGGTAATTTGAGCATTTTTAGTTAATTTTTAGAGTTTTAGACGCTTTTGAATGGAAATTCAAAGTGTGAAATTATTATTTACTTGTATGTTTTGCAAGCGTCGTAAGATGCTGAGTCGCACAGGTGGCTGCGTAATACTCAGTCAATTTGTGAGATTCTTGATTCCGTAGGGTTGTTTGCATTATGGCGGTGCACAGATGTAAGCAATTTATTTTTAGCATGCTGACGTGATCAATAGGTTAAAAAGAGGGTTGAACGGGTAGATTAATTTTAAAATTTCGTAGTTTGATGTTTAATAAGCCTAGGCTGGAGTTGGAAAGGCGAAGATGAAAAGATTGCAGACTAAATATGAAAAGAGAGCATGAGCTTATGCTTTAAGTATCTGGCGGGATTTCAAAAAATAGTTATTCTGAATCGATAGAAAACTTTGTATAATGCAAATCCATAGATATCCCAAAATGCATATATTTTAGTAATATGATGTGGGTTATGGATTTGCGGGTATGTAATAGACTGGCAAAGTTGCTGTATGTCAATAAAAATTTTTAGATCAGGAGGTTAATATTTTGATCGTTGCAGGTGTAAAATTATTGAAAATGGAATTAAACTCAGCTATAGCTCACCAGATGAATGTGAAATCTGTGCATATTAATTTATCGCTAATAGGGATGGAAGTATGTGCCTGTTGTTAACTTGTGCTGACTAAACTGTTCATTGGGGTATGATAGCTAATGTGGGCAGTGCTGGGCTAATTTATAGTTTAACTTGTTTTAATGCGTTTTAGGGTCTCCAACAGGTTGTTACCTTGAGAATATATATGTTAGAGAACAACTTATGTTGATATTGGAACTTGTTTGAGCACGGCAGTTAATTATAATAGTTATTTTTATGCTGACAAGAGGGCTGCGATATTGCCAAGCTTAATGGGTGCGTTATGATGATATAAAAAGTTGTATAAGTATGGGTATGTATAAATAGATCAAGGTGTGTAAGATCTGTGCCAGGGTGGTTCTAATGCTTGTGATGTCTGCGATGGAGAAATGAGTTATCTATCGAAACTGCGAGAAGGGAACTTAAAAAAATGTACTTGGCTTTAGTTTTATTGTTTATATTATTATAAATGGTAATACAAATATAATTAGTGAGCGAACCAAGTAAAGTGCGGAAAAAGCGATTACGTCAACTTAAATTCATTCATTCGATTTTAACAAAATAAAATTCATAGATTTAAATTATCTTAATCACCTTTAGGTAGTTAACTTTATTTACTTACTACGTTAGTGATGCCTACCGACGCTGGGCGGAAGATGCAGGGCGACTTGAGTTGATGCGTTTATTTTATATTGTATACTAATATATAATAGGTTCGTAACACATAATTGGAAAGAATGCCAGCGGAAATGGGATGCGATGCCAAATCGGAATGCTGAAAGAACTAGCCTGATAATAGTATTATATGGACATAAAGATGATACTATACGCGATATAATCAATTTTACCATTACGGTAATATCGAAGCAGAGCATCGTGATATTTTAGCGCTGGCGCACCATTTGAGTGCATCGCCAGAAATTTATTGGAAATGCAGACACAGCCAGCTGGGAAGGTTATACCATGAGTAGCTGCTACGAGGGCTAGTTTCCTGCAATTTGCTTGTTTCCATAATTATTGGTTGAGGTCTCAGGGTGGTGGAAGGTCTATAGTACAGAAGTTTCATAAACAAAATTCTGCGAACTTCCTGATAACGGTGTCCAGAGTGTTATGTAATTGATATATGATGCCGCGGACGTAGTGGAGTGAGTGACGCATTCCACAGTGCACGAGAGCTGGATCCTCACCTCTACCATACAACGCAAGGAGAGGCAGATCACTGTGCCAGGAAATACATACAGGATGCACAATAAATATTATAATTGACTTGCGCCGAAGGATGGGCAGCACGCCAATCTGCCTAAGGGCCACGCCAATAGAGACCTTGTCTGCAATTTTTAATATATTATTAAATATAGTATTATATACAATACTACCAGTTTATATGATATATGGCTGAAAGTGCAATTACTTACTACCTAACATATTTAATTACACGGGCTTCACTCAAAATGACAAATCCACTATCAGTAGACTTCGCAGTGCACCAATACGCGATTTGTGATGGAGAAGTCAAAGTCGAAAGAAATACCTAGGCGATGATAACGTTTACCATAGAAGGCAGCGAGATCACATAGTCCAGTCAGTTGGACATGAGTTGCAGGTACATACTCCGATCAGCTATTACCACCAAGGAGCAGCTGTGCGCGATCTAGGTAGTCCTGCTCTACAAGAAGCTGGGGAAAATTGCGCAGAATGTTCAGTTTTAAATATCATAATTAAAAAAGATAATTAACTCGCGAGATCCAAAATTTTGGGACAATACAGGCCTAGTTGCAGCACAGATGGGGCTTACGGTGCGTTCGACAAGATCCACACGAAACCCTGATTTTGCTAAATTTGCATAGAGCATCGAAGACTACCATTTGCAGTACTTTTCGCTATACAATAGTTTTGACACGAAAAAGATTCTTTATCCTGAAGTTATAAAAGATTTAAATTTTCATGAAAATCAGGTACTATTGTAGCTAGCAGCTATTAAGTACCAGACTGATGGCAAGTATCCTCTAATTCTGCCGTTGATTTTTGGGTACTCGGCATTCAGGTTGTATTATGCTTAGTTTACAGAATTAAAGAAGAACACTAGAACAAGAGATGTGTATGGCCATAAATTGGTTTTGCTTAGAAAAATATTTGAGGTATCGAATAAGATTTACAATGGAGAGTCATTCATCGAAGTAGAACAACCATAGTTGGATAAGTTTGACCTTATAAACCTGTTCCAGCTCCCCACCCACTTTCTTAATACAGGTATTTGCCTGTTCATGTTCCAGCAGCTCTGCCAGGTGTCCTACCTCTTCAAGGCAGAATATTTCGCATTATTCTCGTTGGTTAAAAATGAAATAAAAGAGAATCTTACGAATGCTGTCATAAGCCAGAGCTCCAAGTCTGGAAAAAGTGTAGCTCTCTACACGCAATACTTTTTCCACCTCCTGATGGGGAA
This sequence comes from Spironucleus salmonicida, assembly GCF_000497125.1. Taxonomy (NCBI): domain Eukaryota; phylum Fornicata; order Diplomonadida; family Hexamitidae; genus Spironucleus; species Spironucleus salmonicida. Next base: position 1,916,325 of record NC_090596.1, read on the forward strand.
TGTTCCAATGTTGGTTAATAAAGAAGGCTCTGAGGACCAGCAGCTATATTACTACAAAACTGGGTCATTCCACTCGTAGCTGGAGAAATAGTATAAAAATACTTTCAAGCTGCAGGATTTGATCAACTTCAAAGAAACAGTACTAAATGATATATGTGACTTTCATACCTTTCAACTGGAAAGTTTGGACCATTTATAGTACCTTTACAGGAAGATGAATATTTTTATCAAAAATATGTATAAAGACTAAAGCAGAATTAATGGGGTATCTGGGATCAGGGTTATTAAGCATTTGAAATTTAATAGCTCGATATAGTAACAGTTTGACTTGTTAAAACAATACTCATTTTTTATCTACGAGGGTGATGTTGATACCAGCGGCATAACGGATGCTTAAGTGCTGGAATATAATTATAAACACTAGGGTAAGAAACGCCCGTTGATGCTAATTGACGAGTGTCTAGACTAATAGAAGTAAAATTATGTAAAATGCACATCGCTGTGCTAGATGATTTTCGGCGAGTACCGGCAGAGGCTGGTTAACATTGGAAAGTATTAGTATTGTGCTATAGTAAATATTCTACAAAAGGACCAATTTTAATGGTTTTCCGATAAGGATAAATCTAAAAAGTATACAAAACATACTTTCGTTTACCGTGTTCTTTCACAGCTTCTGCATACGGACTTGCTCTTAGCAGTAAAAACAGAACTCGCCGAAATCAGTGCATCAGAAGAGCATAGGAGTTTGACCCTAGATTGCTATCAGGAATTGTAAAATATTATTAAAAATATACAAACTTTAAGAAAACATAAATAAGATAAAGAAACAGAAATATACCATCAGATATATAAGAACCTGCGCATTCTTACAATATACTTCAGCCTGCTCAAAGTAATACTGACCAATGTGGAGTACATTCTTATAGCGACAGAGTACCTGCGGCTCCAGACTGAGGAATACGACATCCTTGATGAGTTAATAGTCTACTCACCGTAAATACTGAATGTAAAAAATAGAAGAATGTTTAAAAACAAATTTTACTTAGGGCTACCGAAAAATTACTTAGACTAGAAAATTATCACGAAGAGTTCGATGTGTACTTTTTCAGGTTCATACTTTCTTTGTTCGACCCGAGGGCGGTGGAGACGCTGTTCTGGAAGACGTTTTAGTTTATTGGTTTTAAAACCATATCTACATAAAATAATAAGAAACTTAACAATAATTATCAAAATGAGAATGACGTAGTTGGAAAGTTTTGGTCATTTTCAGTAAATGAATAAATGATTTGCTATTTAGACTAAGCAGCTCTCCCCAGCAGTTGGTGGATTAGATGGAATTAATAACTACTAAGAACAACAAAGTGTTGGAAAATCGATTAAACACCACGAATACGTAAGTATATGCGAGTTATCGCATCTCTACATTTTCAATTATAATGGTAGGCACAGATATAGAGATAATAAATGAGTCCTAAATTGATAAGTTTAGTTATTACGGTTCTGAAGAAGACTATATTTATCATTATTCCGCCAACATTCTTGGTTATGTCCAACCCCACCCATCGCTGGTGCATAGTGCCCAGTACGACAAGCGCAGCATGTTGGTTAACCGAGATGACATGGGTACAATACTGGATGGTATCCCAAAAACATTAAAAAAGTATTTAGACAAACACTCTATTCTGGTAGAACTATTGAATTCTATGATGGGTGAGAAGTCTATTGGGATGCAGCTAATATGCCCTTATATCTGCCCTTAGATATGGTATGTGCCTAGAAAGCGCCAATTGCAAGCTTGCAATTTTAATGCAGTTGAGAAGCATGTTATTCATGTAAACGGCAATAAGAACATAGTATACTAGTTCAGCAGTCTTACCCAAATCGTAAATTACATTGTCATTAGAATAATTTGTAATGAAAGTACTAGGAATGAATTTGAAATTTACGTAAATAGATAAAATATTGATCTATACGCAAGTGACGGCAGTTGCAACTTGAGGAGTACTGCTTCAGCTACCCTGAACTAAGAGGTGGTCGTGGTTCTGAGCTATAGTCTGATGTGCTAGTTCATAGAAACGTACTCCAAGGTCCAGCTTACATCGATGGAGGCCTAGCGCGAGTTCAGCAGCATGACCATGCTATTCAAGCGGAGCGTTCTGATAAACTACCTGAGCACCATATTGTTCATTATGATTGCGAACACAGCAGTCAGAGATGACTATCAAGAATATCTCACTCATTATCCAGCAGGGGGAGAGCGGGGATATCGGTTGCTAGTATCTACGCCAAGGAAATATTGCTACTAGAAATGCTGAGGAGCTGATGATGTCAATAAGTAGAATACCAGGAAAGCACGAGATGATGGCCCTGACGCCCACTTTTGACTTTGCGTTTCAAGATTTAAATAATGGGGTGCAAAGATTTAGCCAGAATTCGGTCTGGAACTATGTGCTGGAAGACTCGATTGGGTCAGCTGCAGAAGCTTTCGATATCCTGAGGGAGCAGAAAACCATCGATGGTGGATTGATTGTTGCAATCTGCTTCGATAAGAGCATGGACCTACCACCGATATTAGAAGCAGCTGAAATGCCATTCAATTTCGTGCTCACCTTCCACGGGTACGGAGAGCTCGGACTGGAGCGGCTGCACGGCTGCCAGGTTCTGCCGGTACACTGCGGCCATCATACCAAGGAAGTACTGGAGAAGATGGCAATTCCGTTTGGAATCAGGGACGTGGTCCAGATAGGTCAGGATCAGCACGAAGCAATTACACTGGTTGGTATGGGAAAAGTAGCGGATAGGTTTGTTACGCAGCAGCAGACTGATGAGAGGAACACTTACATGACAGAACAAAAAAGTATTAGCGATAGTTAGATAACTTCATATGTTTATTAAATATAGAACCTAGATGACAACTTTCAGCTGAATATAAAACGATTGCATACAGACTACAGATTATTCAAAATCATAAGGTATGACTGTTAGTACTATATCTAGATTATAACAAAAGTAGGTGATAAATACACCGTAGTAGCGGATTTACGAAACATTAGGATCACGCTGATGCCTGACCAAGTCCCACTGCACGACTTTATGAAATTATGCAATTCCCCCAGCTGCAAAGTTAGATTCAGTTTTGAATGTTAATCTTACAATGAATAACCGAGCAAAGTAATCCTGGACCTTGCACTAGTTCCGAACCTGTCTAAGGTTAATTCCCAGCTGCACGAAACTTCGTAGATGCTTATATTTATAGAACAACAAAATATGAAGATTATAATTATATACGCTAAGTACATAACACTATTCTAGCTGCTTGATTTGCTGGAACTGGAGCTAGTATCGGTATATACGTAAAGTTATGATTCTGTTTTAACTGCTATTGTCCAGTAGAGGCAAAACACAGATTCAATGAGCATAATAACACTTAGTGAAGATAAAAAACATTTGAATACTACCCCGAAAACGCTATACGCGTCCAACTAAATAAACATGAGACTGCTGGAGATCGACGTCGAGTATTAGGCTGAGTTGGCAGTTGAGAATATATATCCAGAAATTGATTGGTATAATTAGATGAAAACCTTAGTGTGCTGTATGTTAATCAGAAAGTACCAATTATGACTAGTTACAGATAGTTACTTTCAGAAATTTAAGACTATTAAAGTGTTATCTACAAAATTGAGAATGACATTATTCATCTGGCGAATGAGAACTAGTACATCGGATACATTGTTGATGCAAATAGGAAAATGCTAACATAAATGAGTAGCTATGAAAGAGAGTATGCCTATCTAGTAATAAGTCTTATTTAGAGCTAAAAAGTTAATTTGGATCACAAATTTTTATTTGGTTAGCCGTTTTATATGCAGTTTGATGCTATAAAGGATTGTTTAAAGAGATAAATGACAGATAAGGTAAATTATATTAGTGTTAGGTGGAGGTGCACGGAGAATTATACACTGATTAGCAAAGAAGTTATATTGAAGATAAATAGTTTGTTACAATAGGATATGGAAATTATATGTATCTATCAAAGCTGTTTATTGGTATAAAAGTTGTGGCGACAGGCATCAGACATGAAGAAAATCAAGATATACTGCAATTGATAGCAATTGAGTGATCCATCATTATTTTGTAATTTTTTATGTCGCAGAGGTCGTACATGTCATATTTTACAAATTTACGAATTGTCCATTCTTTCAAAAATCGGAAGGGAATGATTGTGTATTTATATGGTATTATAATATTATATTTTAGTAGACTATGATTACTGAATATGTCTAATACTATATATATGAGTATACCCAGATATATTCAAATCTTACTAATAACTATAGATATGTATTATTATAGATATAAATAAATATATAGATATGCTAATAGAATAATAGATAGTTATATAAATATATATACACGTATAAATAGCTCGGTAGGTAGGTAGGTAGGTAGGTAGGTAGGTAGGTAGGTAGGTAGGTAGGTAGGTAGGTAGGTAGGTAGGTAGGTAGGTAGGTAGGTAGGTAGGTAGGTAGGTAGGTAGGTAGGTAGGTAGGTAGGTAGGTAGGTAGGTAGGTAGGTAGGTAGGTAGGTAGGTAGGTAGGTAGGTAGGTAGGTAGGTAGGTAGGTAGGTAGGTAGGTAGGTAGGTAGGGTAGGTAGGTAGGTAGGTAGGTAGGTAGGTAGGTAGGTAGGTAGGTAGGTAGGTAGGTAGGTAGGTAGGTAGGTAGGTATAGGTAGGTAGGTAGGTAGGTAGGTAGGTAGGTAGGTAGGTAGGTAGGTAGGTAGGTAGGTAGGTAGGTAGGTAGGTAGGTAGGTAGGTAGGTAGGTAGGTAGGTAGGTAGGTAGGTAGGTAGGTAGGTAGGTAGGTAGGTAGGTAGGTAGGTAGGTAGGTAGGTAGGTAGGTAGGTAGGTAGGTAGGTAGGTAGGTAGGTAGGTAGGTAGGTAGGTAGGTAGGTAGGTAGGTAGGTAGGTAGGTAGGTAGGTAGGTAGGTAGGTAGGTAGGTAGGTAGGTAGGTAGGTAGGTAGGTAGGTTAGGTAGGTAGGTAGGTAGGTAGGTAGGTAGGTAGGTAGGTAGGTAGGTAGGTAGGTAGGTAGGTAGGTAGGTAGGTAGGTAGGTAGGTAGGTAGGTAGGTAGGTAGGTAGGTAGGTAGGTAGGTAGGTAGGTAGGTAGGTAGGTAGGTAGGTAGGTAGGGTAGGTAGGTAGGTAGGTAGGTAGGTAGGGTAGGTAGGTAGGTAGGTAGGTAGGTAGGTAGGTAGGTAGGTAGGTAGGTAGGTAGGGTAGGTAGGTAGGTAGGTAGGTAGGTAGGTAGGTAGGTAGGTAGGTAGGTAGGTAGGTAGGTAGGTAGGTAGGTAGGTAGGTAGGTAGGTAGGTAGGTAGGTAGGTAGGTAGGTAGGTAGGTAGGTAGGTAGGTAGGTAGGTAGGTAGGTAGGTAGGTAGGTAGGTAGGTAGGTAGGTAGGTAGGTAGGTAGGTAGGTAGGTAGGTAGGTAGGTAGGGTAGGTAGGTAGGTAGGTAGGTAGGTAGGTAGGTAGGTAGGTAGGTAGGTAGGTAGGTAGGTAGGTAGGGTAGGTAGGTAGGTAGGTAGGTAGGTAGGTAGGTAGGTAGGTAGGTAGGTAGGTAGGTAGGTAGGTAGGTAGGTAGGTAGGTAGGTAGGTAGGGTAGGTAGGTAGGTAGGTAGGTAGGTAGGTAGGTAGGTAGGTAGGTAGGTTAGGTAGGTAGGTAGGTAGGTAGGTAGGTAGGTAGGTAGGTAGGTAGGTAGGTAGGTAGGTAGGTAGGTAGGGTAGGTAGGTAGGTAGGTAGGTAGGTAGGTAGGTAGGTAGGTAGGTAGGTAGGTAGGGTAGGTAGGTAGGTAGGTAGGTAGGTAGGTAGGTAGGTAGGTAGGTAGGTAGTAGGTAGGTAGGTAGGTAGGTAGGTAGGTAGGTAGGTAGGTAGGTAGGTAGGTAGGTAGGTAGGTAGGTAGGTAGGTAGGTAGGTAGGTAGGTAGGGTAGGTAGGTAGGTAGGTAGGTAGGTAGGTAGGTAGGTAGGTAGGTAGGTAGGTAGGTAGGTAGGTAGGTAGGTAGGTAGGTAGGTAGGTAGGTAGGTAGGTAGGTAGGTAGGTAGGTAGGTAGGTAGGTAGGTAGGTAGGTAGGTAGGTAGGTAGGTAGGTAGGTAGGTAGGTAGGTAGGTAGGTAGGTAGGTA